>NC_140187.1:33346403-33678903 GCF_965226575.1 Pagrus pagrus | reverse complement strand
TGACAACTGTATAAGCCTATCAAGAAAGATACCAGAGTCAACGATGTTGAATGAAGCACTTATAAAAACTACAAATCACTTAGTATGGATGGATGTATAAAATAATCATAAAGCATATATCGTGTCTTTTCATATGTTATATTTTACGAGCTGAGTAAATTCAAACAAGAGAAGATCAAACAAAGGCTATCCCAGCAGCGTTGGTCACAAATGAAAGGAACCATTTCACGACTGAGTGGAGCAATGGCCAATGGCAAGCTGAGCCCTGAAACCTAACCAATCAAGAGAGTCATTGAGTGGAAAAATACATGAGAACAAGTCACCCCCAAATTGCATTTTGAGATTGAGGGCAGCCATCTCCTCATTTACTAGAACAGATTTATGACTCATTTTAAAGAGAGCTTCATACAAATGTGCCTGTAGGACTGATTTACTGTTTCATTATTTACAAGAGTGATCCTGAAGTTCCTTTACTGTGATTTGGTCTCAATCTTTGGTATGGTGCATTTTTTACTGCTTTTCCCTTGGATCACCTCAGGGGTCAGCGTGTCTTGTTAGTTATAGTATCTACCACTGCTCATGCTAACCACCATGTTTCCATTCAGTCAGTATGCCCTAATCCTAATGCATGCCTGTCATGTTCTGAGCAGACCAATGGTTGGAATTATCTTCATGCTGCTGCCTTAAACCTGTACTAGGAGCACTGACCTGAGGAACCACATTTCTTTCTCTATATATCATAAAAAATGTGGACTACAATGTTGCTTAATAATATGCGTCCAAATACTCTCAGTAACATGCTGTTTTTTCTAGGTTACCATCTCTTGCTCCAGAACATTTGTGTTTAAGTGTTAATCTATGATTGTGTGTAGTTTCACAGACGGACCTGTCCCCAGGGTTTATATCACACACACGGATGGACGCCTGTGCAGTAATATAGGTTAAGTACCTGGCTCACGGGCACAACATCTGTATCCCTTGGCTGGAAACAGGCAAGTCCAGCACCTCTCACTCACCTACTTTCCTCCATTTTTAACCTGATTTTTATGATCATTGACTACATTTCCCTGCATATTTGCATGGGGAAACGTATATTTGTTAAAATGTCTTTCAGTATTAAGTATAACAGTGCCTGATAAATTACCATCCTGATTATGAAATCACACAAATCCTGGTTCTCAAATTTCTCGCTTCTCTTGCCTGGATTTGTATTCTTGGTCGGGCTCCTGACAACGCTGTCAGAGCCGGGTCTGCGCTACACATTCAGTAAGTAAGTCAGCTTCTATGTTTAATCCTGTCTTTGTAATTTACTCTGACTGACAAAATCATTAACTTTCTGGGGGCAGTGCCAGTGCGCCAGTGGTTTGTTTTCAGAATTGGGATTTCATTCCTTTTTTATTGTTTGATTTCCAGAAACATTTTCAGTATTTTCCGACCACAATTTGTCATAAATCATACATATTATTGGGGCCCCGCTGAATTTCCCTGGGACCCTCTCAAATGACACCTGTGGGTCCCGGGGACTCACTATATCGAAAACCCAACATCACTGAGTCAGTATATTATTTCCTGATCTTGACATATAAAGCAATAGAATTATTAGGTGATACAAAAGTGAGATTATTTCTACTTGGAACAGTAATTCCTTGCACTGATAAAAGCTACAGCATCACTTCTAGCAGCAGGGCAAAGACATGTAATCCGATGCATCTTCTATTTTGTTCATGTGAGACAGACCGTTAGCACAGAAGATAATCTTCAGCTCTTTGGCTCTGTTAACAACACACAGCTTTCAGAGAGAATATTTCATGACATGAACTTGGTTTCTGCTGCATGCAATGCCTTTTTAATTTAAATATTCTGCTGATGAGGGCTTATCTTGTGCTATCTAGCTACACACACTTGCATATGTGCAGGAGAAACACACACAAACGGGCACACACGCGCATACGCGCACACACACACACACACACACACACACACACACACACACACACACACTTTGAGCCAACAGATTAACTAGACATGGCAGAAGAGGAGTCATCTACAGCTAAATCTCTACGGTTACGTAAACATAACCATCCAAACAGCAGCAATGGAGAAGAAATACAGACAGAGGACACATGAAAAAATATGTGTCTGAAAATGATAGCAATATGTACTGGCGATAGACACTTTAATGCGACACACATTAATAAGAATAGACGATCGAACGTTCAGTAGTTTCACTTAAATCCAGCACATGCAGACTGCAATAAAAACACTTACCCCTGGCTCACAAACAGCCAATCATATCCATTGATAATGGAGCATGCTATGAATGGCACGCAAACAGCCAATCATTTAACAGGTGTGTAAGGATTTAGGGATTGCACCATCAACACACAACAACAAAAAGAGCATCTAGAGCTGCAGACAGTGAAGAAATTGTTACTAAATAAGGGTAGGTTGCCAAAGTGCTAAAACAAAGTGTGGAGAGTTTAGCAGCTAGTTCAGCTAACTAACAATTATCAGGGGACTGTTGGTCCCTTGATAGTTGATAGTTGGTGTTAATATTGCGAGCACGAGAGATTTGGACCACTGAGAGAAAGGGGTTTTTATGCTCGGGGCACGGGGGGCACAGTGAGGAGTGCTGAAAGCGACGCCTTATTTCAGTTAAAGGGAAAGAAGAAGAGCATAAAACATTTTCAGTATTTATGGAACAAACTAAATTAAAAATGTTCATCAACTTTGTGCTATATATAATAATGTCTCTTACTGAAGTCAAAATGATTCAAACTCACAATTCAAAAATTCACATCAGTTCCTCTGCTTCCTAACAACAACATGACTGGCATCAGATACATAGCCTCGAGCATTGTTCTTTCTAGAAAAGAAACCATGTAATGTGGGTAGATCAGAGAGTGACAATTTGTTCTGATCTTTTCCCTTTGGCCATGAGGGGGGGGGGGGAGAGAAAGGGGGATGGGATGGTTAGTGTTAGACCTCTCGACCAAATATTTGCAGTGAAAGGCCCGTCATTGTCCATTAGGGTCTCTCTCTCTCTCTCTCTCTCTCTCTTTCTCTCTCTCTCTCTCTTTTCTTTCTGTTTTCTGGGTGCATTAACCTCCTCTTCACTATGCTCCCGAACAAAGAAGGACTGTGTTTGTGTGTGTGTGTGTGTGTGTGTGTGTGCGCGCGCGTGTGTATGTGTGTGCATTTGATGTTCTGGCACTCCTACTGCTGTCCACCCCCCTGCATCCCTCAACAAACACTTGTCCACAACACAGCGCAGTCACACACCTGCACATGCACTTGTAAAACACTTGTATTCATGCAACAACCCTCCCACTTGCATATGCAACACACACTCACACAACACACACACACAATAAACATGAGCTGTGAGAGAGCTGTCTCTGAATGTGTGTAATGTGTCCAATGTTAAAATCCTCCTACGCCACAAACAAACAGCATGTTCAGACAGCCCTGCGTCACTCAGAGGAGGTCAAAGGTCAAAGTAATGCACTCATGGTGCTGCCACTGCTGCAGAAGAGCAAGGCAAATGTCTCATTCTACTACAGCCAACCAGTGATTACAAGACACAGATATCCATACACACAACATGAATAAATGAAATGTGTGTGACTTTTTAATGCCCTTTTCTAAATATAGGCACAGACTTGACACTAAATTGTACTGAAGGACAAATTCCAAGATGTTCCTCGCTGATATGTACAGTACATCGACAAAACAAATATTCACAGCAATAGAATTAACATTTACATGTTCTCTACATGATCATTGTGTTGTTTTTTACTGGATGCCAATGAGAATAACTGATGGACCATTCTATTTATTAAAGTTCACCCAAGAATGAACATTCAGTCATTACTACTACTCATGCTGATCATGGGACATCATTTACTACCGACGGGCGGGAAATGTTATCATAAGTAATATTAAAGGTAGAAGGTGAGAAAACTAAGTTTTGCAAAGCAATACTATAACCTGTAAATTTTGTTCTGGCTACAAGTTTTAAATGTGTGAAAACATGTTCTTATTTGAGCCTAAACGAGATCAGTCAAAGAATTATGTAGAGTGTTTAGATGACAGCCAGGTGGCTGTGGCTCAGAGGGCTGTCGGCAAGTCTCTGAGATGGTGGTTTGATCCCGAGCTCCTCCTGTCCACATGTAAGTGAGTGTGAATAGGTGAATGAGACACTGACTGTAAAGTGCAAAAAAAAATCTCATCTATATTACTCAAGACTAGAAGTGGTATCACTCCCAAACAAATTCATTCATGTCTACCTAGCCATGTCAGACCACACTACGTCATGATAGAAACTGGTGAGAGACTGCAGTCACTCAGTAATGGTACAGTAAATCAGACATGAATGGTCTGATACACAGCATACATAGTGTGATGTCGGACTGTAATTATACATCATGTAGGTGTGAGCTGTTTGAAAAGCAGCTTCGATGAAAAGAGGAACTACTGCACAGTGAAAGGCCGTATTTTGATCCAAGTTGGATCAAGGTGCAAGAATGTATCCTACAACCACATACTGTATAAGTATGTACACACACGCACACACACACACAAACACACAAACACACACACACACACACACACACACACACACACACACACACACACCACCCACACACTAATAGGCTGACAGGCTCTGTGAAGACACTTGATCAACACAGTAACAAATAATACCTCCAATATGGCCGACAGTGGCCGCATCACATCATATTTTGAGTGTTGGGAGTAAAGCAGGAACTGAAGCTAATTCTGCAGTTCATCTCACTGTAGGTGTCTCACAATGAGGCTGATCTCTAAATACATGTCAATTTCAAATGTAGAAGAGCCAATACCGCAGTCAGGCTGGCAGCTTTTAGAGTAATTGTGGCCAATGAGGTAACATGCACACAAGACATAATCGATATTTTTCCAATCGACTGTGGCAGACAGACTAATCAGTGTGTTCATGTGTGTATGTGTGTGTGTCTGTGGGAGAGAGAGAGAGAGCAGCCTAGCGGTAAAGACAGCTGAAACCACATTGCATTTCTCTTCATTTCCCAAACCAAATAATCACTGAAACAGCCAATATGAAGACATTTAAAAACAAAAAGCCAAGCAGAAGATGAAATATCCAACATTGATTACCGATCAAACATCTGAAATGATCAATGTGTGAAATCATTGGGCACAACAGCTCACATGCTCCACCATAATAACATTAAATCTAGTAAAGCACATGATGAACGAATGAAAGTTTCACAATTGCATTCACTCACACAGAGCGCACCACCAGGCTGATGACATTTTGAACATATTTTGCAGTGGTTTCTGTTTTAAGGGTGATTGTTAGTGAGGAGATGAAAGCAATTACAAAAAAAAACTAAATGGGGGACAAAGGCTGTGAGGGAGTCAAACCCACAACCAAGTACAGTAAACTGTACTCGGCTGATCCACATGGACAGTACACTGCTGTCTTTGAAATTCAATTAAAGTTATCAACAAAGAAATCTCTTTGTGAGGCTTTAAATGATTATATTTGTATATTTTCATCAATTTTTTTCACACATACAGTTAATAACTGCTACTGTCTCTCAACACTTTTTAAAAAATATGTTTACTGTGGATGTGACATTCTAATTTTCGTTGTAAAGGTTGCTAAACTCTACTTCTGCGGGGAAAATAAAAATAGAAAACTCAAAGGAGGTCAGTTATTCCCCCCTTCACAAACACACACACAGACACACACACAGCAGGTGTGCAGACATGTATCAGTACCTCTGTCAGTGCAGCTCTTGCGTCCAGGTGAACAGTAGTGCTGGGTGACTGTGTTGTATCTCCATCCCCATCAATCCTTCAGCATCCAGGAAACCAGACAGAAAACAGCAAACACAAAGCCTGAGTGTCTGGTCAGTCTTATCCAGCACAGATGTAACATCAGTAAAAATGGAAGCACTACAAAAACACTTCAATCTATCCCTCTCTTTCATTCAACATTTTCCTCTTCTTCACTCTCTCTGTCCCTTTCTCTCTCTCTCTTTGCTCTCGCTGTTTCTCCGTCCGTACACTCTCTCCCTCTCTCACACACACACTGATTCTCCATCTGTCACCGCCCCCTCTCCTTCACCCCTCCCACCTCATAAATTATTAATGAGCCTGAGGCACACATGCTCCACTGCTGTCAAACACACACACACACACGTTACAAGTTATGCACAAATGTTCCACACACATGCAAGACAGTTACTGTAGAAAGCCATTGTACAATCCACTGTTATGGCAGTTTGACACCACAGAGGCATGTTTGTTTGATTTTAGAAGAAATACAGAGTTATTTAGACTCCACCAGGATGTTTTAATGGCAAATGTAACAAAACCATGACTAAAATTGCCAACAGCAACCCCAAAACAACATACAACCACAAGAATAATTCAGCAACAGATTTCCCCTGTTTGGAGAATCAATTGACCAATCAGAGCACTGTGTAGGCAGGATTGGTGACATCAGCTTCCTACATACCTATCTCCCTGCTGTAACCACACAAAAACGTGCCAGAAAATGCAGACGATGTAGATATGACTGACACAGCTTTGCAGACTGCTATAATAACAAATAATACAGTAAATTAGAATGTCACTAAGTAGGGTGCATACCTGCGCCAAGGCCCAAGAGTCCCATTTCATTCAATCAAGCCTAATCCAATGTCAAATAAAAGATATAATCTGGATCTTTTTTTTTTGGATCCATATCAAATTGTACTCAATTATAGATGCCAGCCACCTAAATACGCCTGATATTTTTCAAGAAGATCCATACGTTACTCCCTGAAAAAAATACGACAATGTCAAAAAATGCCATATTTCCGCACCAAAAGTTAATGGGGTCTATTCTGGGCCGAGACTCATCGTCCATCCGAGTTTCATGGAGATCCGTTCAATAGTTTTTTTGTAATCCTGCTGACAAACCAACCAACCAACAAACAAAAATACTGACACAAGCCAAAACACTTCTTGGCATACTGTAGGTAAAGATAACAAAAACTAATGACGTTTTTCCATTACATCTGCTGGCCTGGCTCTACTCGGTTTGACTCAGTACGGCAGCCCAGTGTGGCTGGGGTTTTGCTTTTCCATCACAACTGGGCCACCTGCTTGAAGGTGTGTCTTAAACCAATGACGCATTTATCTCAATCCCTGCAGTTCTATCTAAGAATCACTGCTGACAAAGAGGCTCTGCTAATTCAGTTACAATCACGTTTTATTTACTATAACTTGTACACAATAAAAGCCCCCCATTATTTAGACATTTAAAAGCTTTTATTATGAAGCAGCATCACAGGAAACATTGTGTTTCCACCAGCAGTAACTACACATGGCTCCCGAAACAGTAGATGTTTGAATCTAAGATTATCCAAGACTAACATGCTTTGCTCTATCACATTTCGAAACATCAAAAATATCGACTTGTCGGCCCTCTCTAATGGAATTGAGGACTTTCCTAGCAGAGACAACTTATCCACCACAGATGAACTGGTATCTCACTACAATATTGGACTTCATGGACTGCTAAATACTCTTGCACCTCTGAAAACAAGGTCTGTTTCTTTTACCGACTCTGCTTCTTGGTTTACACCAGCTCAAAACTAAAGGCTGTTGTCTGGAACGCCTTTATGTCAAAACTGGCCTAGCAGTGCACAAAGAAATGTATCATAATCACATACTTCAATACAAGGATGTTCTTTCTTCAGCCAAGACCACATACTACTCAACCTTAAACAGGACAGCTGATGGGAACACTAGAGCCCTTTCCTCAACTATCAACACTATTCTGAAACCACCTGATGCTCTACCACCTCACTTACTCACAGTTACACAGTGTGATAACTTCATGACCTTGTTCATTGCCAAAATTGAAAATATCCACCAGACACTGCTTCAAATAACTCTGCATCCTCTCTGCACTCTCTGCCCACAATTTCCATCAGCTCTCCTCTTGCCAGCTTCAAACTGCTAACTGTCTCTGAAATAACCGGACTCATCCTTAAATCCAAATCATCCACCTGCCAGTTATACCCCCTACCTACCTACCTGGTAAAATTCTGCCTGCCTGCCCTGTCCTCTCTCATAACTGACATCATTCATTCCTCACTGACTTCTGATGTTGTTCCATCATCACTACAGACTGCTGCAATTACTCCAACTATCAAGAAACCTGGTGCAGACCCTAATGATTTGAGCAACTTTCGTCCCATCTCAAACCTGCCATTTCCCTCCAAAATACTAGAAAGAACTATTGCAGCTCAGCTAAACACCCATTTGTCCCACTACAGCCTCTATGAACAATTTCAGTCCGACTTTTGTCCCCTTCACAGCACTGAGACAGCTCTGGTGAAAATCACAAATGACCTCTTGATGGCATCTGACTCTGGTTTACTCTCCATCCTGGTTCTCCTCGACCCCAGCGCAGCCTTTGACATCGTCTCTCATGACATCCTGCTGGACAGGTTAGCCTCCATTGGAATCACTGACATCCCTCTGGCTTGGTTGAAATCATATCGCACTGGTTGCACACAGTTTTTTCAACTCAGGAACCTAAGATCCGGCTCCTCCCCAGTCTACAATGGTGTTCCCCAGGGCTCTGTCCTTGGCCCCCTCCTGTTCACTATTTATCTTCTGCCCCTTGGACACAGTCTCAGGAAATTTCATATTCAATTCCACTGCTATGCTGACAATACCCAGCTCTATATTTCCACTAAGCCTACTTCCACTCTGCCACCCACAGCTCTATCCAACTGCTTACACAGCCTTAACACAGCGAAAAAACTGAGGTCCTCCTCATTGGTACCAGATCCACCCTAGCAAAACACAACACTTTCTCCATGTCCATCGACAATTCCACTGTTCCTCCATCACCTCAGGTAAAGAGCCTGGGTGTCATCCTGACTGGCACCTTATCCTTCGAAGCCCACATCAATAATGTTACCCGGTCTGCATATTTCCATCTATGCAACATCAATCGTCTCCCTGTCTCTCACTTACACCAACCTGCACTGCTATCCTTGTAAACACCCTGATTACATCCCGTCTTGACTATTGTAATTCTCTCCTCCATGGTCTTCCTCGTAAATCTCTTCATAAACTCCAACTGGTCCAGAACGTAGCCACTCGTATCATCACCAAAACTCCCTCTATTGAACACATCACTCCGGCCCTACAGCAACTCCATTGGCTCCCTATCAAATCCTGCATTGATTTTAAGATTCTACTCCTCACTTTCAAGATCCTTCACAACCTGGCACCATCGTATCTCTCTGAACTTATTCATAGCCACACACCTTCCCGCAATCTCTGATCCTCTTCTACCATCCAGCTCTTTGCCCCATCTGCCAACCTAACCACCATGGGGTCAAGAGCTTTCAGCCGATCTGCCCCCAGCCGTTGGAACTCTTTCCCACCAGACATGCACACTTCTGACACTGTCTCCACCTTTAAATCCTGCCTGAAAACGCACTTATTCCAAGTGGCATACTCTGTCTCACACTAACTATGAAACCACATTCTTGCCTATTTTCTGTATTAATGCACTATGTAATTGCATTTCATATTTATTTATTCCACACCAATGTTCCCTGATTATATTGTTTGATGTACTGTTGTTATGTTATGTGTTCTTTGAAAGGCACCTTTAAATAAAATGCACTATTAATGCATTATTATTATTATTATTATTATTATTATTATTATTATAACATTATTATTATTATCATTGTTATTATTATCATTATTATTATTATTATTATTATTATTATTATGGTCCTGTTCTTTATAATAAGCATAAAACTACATGTTTGCGGATGTATCACTTGCTAACTAGCTACCCTTGCATTGTTAATTGGTTAATTGTTGGCTGTGGCTCAGGAAGTAGAGCGCGTCGTCCTCCTTATGAGCAGGTCAGCACCTTACTTACTTATTACTTATTGTTTGTCCAACAATTGAAAAAGACAGTTGCACACAAGAATTGTAAATGCAACTAGGGATGAACCTATCAATTATTTATACAAGTAAAGTCTCTAAAATACTCAACTTGGTATTTTAAAAAAAAAACTCCAATCATGCATAAGTTCATAAAAAATTACTATCTGAAAGCATCCAAAAAGTATTTAAAATGAGAGAAAGTCAATGTGATTTATAGGAATGTAAATTAATTCAGAAATTAGAATTGAGAAGCTTGTCTCTGTTTTATGAAAAATAGGGTTTGTTACTACTGCTCACAGAAGTAAGTAATTTGAATACATCACTTGACATTCTGCAGCCTTTAAGCCCTTCAGTGGTCCTAAAAAGTGACTAAAAAAAGACTGGTGTGATCTGATGACACACAGCACACATGTACATGCATCCCATAAAAGCTCAAACACACACATCAGTCATGCATGAACACATTCACATGCAAAACAACACAGGTCACGGAGAAGACAGGGCCGATCATGCATGAATGCAGCACACGCATGCACACACACCAAAATCTCACATACACAAACACAGAGAGTTGTCCATGCATGCAGTGCAGGCGAGGAAGCCCCCCTCAGCTGGAGGCTATCAGAGTTTTCTCATGGATGAGACATGGCTGGAAGGAAGGTCAGTCAGAAAAAGGGTATGTGTCAGTGTGTGTGCCTGTGAGTATGTCTGTATGTATGTGTGTGTGTGTGTGTGTGTGTGTGTGTGTGTGTGTGTGTGTGTGTGTGTGTGTGTGTGTACAGATACAAATATATAGGAACACTACTGTCTTTCCCAAAGTCAGATGAGTACATGTATATCTAGAATCTAGATATCAAACTGGTCACCGGTCCATTCAAGAGTCAGCTTGGTTTAAATGAAATTTAGCGCAGAGTTCACACCTGGTAACCCAACTATGAGGACAGGATCTTTAAGATGCTGCGTGCAGTCCCTGCATCCAGCTGTCCATTAGAGTTTTCACATTGGCCTAAAGACAAATCGGTGCCACTTAAGCCATAACCCTCTGTTTGAGGGTTAGGGTTAAGTTGTGCTGTATATCACAGACATATTTTTACTTGCGCTTCCAGCTGAACTAATCTCACTATGGAGCTATTTCTCAGGTATTATATTGATATTTATCTTGTTATCTAACTCTGGGAAGGACAGCAAGTAAGCATGTACTAATAAATGTTCCTTTGAAGTGACAGATATTTCAACTGTGGAGTTGTCAAACAAAAGACACATTTTTGGCTTTAACTTATCGTTCCAAAGTAAATACTGATTGCACAATTAAAGACTGGAGGAAAATGACACCTTGCACATATACATTGCTTCCCTCATTTTCACTATGCTGTTTGGTCGGCCACTGGGCTTGATTTTTTCCCAAAAAATGAATGTGAAATTACGATAATGGAAGCATGTCTGCCATTGCGCAACCAACAACCATATGTTTCCCCTTACCACCAGGACTTGAGACAGTTTAATTCTTTTTTTTTAAACTCTTTATTTGTAATTTTCCAAATATCATATAAAACAATCATATTCTTTGTTTTACAAATAACCATATAAAAACAATCCCAACAAAAAAGCAAAGACAAACCAAACTCATAAAAAGACTGACAAACTCGTCACGGACAACGGACAAACCCAAAAAACAGACAAACAAACAAAACAAACAAACAAACAAACAAAAACAAAAAAAACAAGTGCACCTAGCATTCTTTATTGCAGGATTGTCCAAGGGCAGGTAAAATGTTCAGAATTCCAGTTCCAGACCAGGTAAATTGTTCACATAAGTTATTAGAGGGTTCCAGGTTTTGTAGAATCTGTTGATGGAACCGTTGAGGGTAAATCTGATCTTTTCCAGCCTAACGTTCTGCATAACGTCCCTGATCCAGTGGTGGTGTGATGGAGGAGTAACAGCCTTCCATTTAAATAAAATCAAGTGTCTAGCTAATAAGGAGGAAAAGGCGATGACCCTCTGTAAATGAACAGGGGGAACAGATCCTGTTGGACCAGAAAACAAACCAAAAACAGCAACCAAGGGAGAAGGTGAGATGATATAGGCATAAGCATTAGAGATGACTTCAAAAAAGGATGACCAGAAAGGAACAAGTTTCGGACAAGACCAAAACATATGATAGGAGGTAACTGGGGTCTGTTTGCATCTGTCGCATAATGGGTCTACGTTTGGAAATATTTGTGCTAATTTAGCTTTTGAGAAGTGTAATCTATGTAACACTTTAAACTGTATTAAAGCATGTCTGGAACATATGGAAGAGACAGTTTAATTCTTTACGGAATTCTTTCTACTAGATCAGTGATAAAACCTACCCACTAAATAAAGTGTTTAACTCGGCCTTTGATAGCATTGAGATCAGGGTTTCTAAGTCTAATTGGTAAGTCTCGTATTGCTTGGGACAGTAGCCAGGCTGCTAGAAGTAGCCATGTTGCTAACGCTGTCTTTGCGACAGGGGTGCCAACAGTTCAAAGTTGTCTATATCCATTTAAAATAAATTGTAGTTTCTTAAAGGTCATGACACTGAAATAATCATGTTAGAAAACAGATGCAGAGGCACCAAAATACTAACAAGATCTGCAGAGGCAGAGGCGTTTCAGTTATTCTGCATTATATCACGTTTACATGTGTGTCATACTGTATGACAGTTGCTGCAATTACCACTCATAAATATTATTTAAGTCAACATTCAAGTCGTAGAACTCTTGATATATGTGACTTGGAGCAAATAAAACTGAAGTGCCTCAAAAAACAAACAAATGTCAATCAATCATTCAAAGTAATAAAACCCAAATGTAGTAGTTATAGTGCTTTCCTTTCAATGAAGATTATTTTAAAGCCTCACACAACAAAGTCTGAGTTGATGTTAAATGTGAAACTTTACTTTTTCTACCTTCCATGACACATGGCATGATGTGGAAACTCTGGATGGAAAATGGGTGAAGCAATATTGGAAAACTATGGGAGGTCACCAAATCCTACACATAACAGAGATAATAAAGATGTAAAAATGTCCTGCACAAATATGTGCAACAAAACAAACAGGTGAATAACGGAGATGTGAATCAAACATATGCTAACATTCATACCTCAGTCAACACGATCATTTGAATATTGAAACTTCAGACTCATTAGTTTTTATGGAAATGTACTTGTTGGAAGAAAAAAATGCAGAAAAAGGCTAGAAATCTAGAGAGGGAGAGACCAGAACAGTGAGAGGGGGGTTGGGTGGAAGATTAGGATGTTGAAGACACCACCCCTCCTGCTGAGGGTAAGCGGACTTAAGGCCTGCTGAGACACAAAGACAGTTTTCAGTTTTATGTATCTATGTGTTTTGCACTGTGTGTGTATGTGAGTGTGTGAGTGTGTGTGTGTGTGTGTATCTAGGCTTGACCTCCTGACGTCGGCCAGCATTTTCTTCTCCCTTCTGTCTCCAGCCACACCCCCAAACAATCAATAACCCCCACACCCGCTGCCGCTAGCTGTGACATGCAAATGACCCTCGCATATCATTAAAACATATGCCCTGACAACAATAGGATAACCTCAAGCCCCCCTCTTTTTTTTCTTAAGACGTGCGCCAAGACGTTCACACAAACACACACACACACACACAGAGTGCACAAACAAAAGCAAAGACAATCAACTCGTGCCCAGATGGACTTGAGTCAGTTGACCTGTGCTCAGATCTGTAGCAGACAAGCAAACAGACAAACAGACATCGAGACGAGTGCACTTGAGCTGCCCTCATATCTCAACAAACACACAGCTCATCAATCTTCCTGTTACTTATGCTAGTGTCCAATAACTCCCACTTACTCAATGTAACATACTAACAATTTATATGATACAGATGGAGGTCAGCATACAACAGAAAGACCATTAAATATGTGTTTAATGTCTTATGGACCCATCTTTGAAAGTACAAAGGAGTAAAATGGCATGTAACATGTTGACATAGGCATGGCCGTACCCAGCATTGAGGTCACCGAGGTCCGGGCCTCACTATTTTTTTTCAAGTACACATCATAAAAGTTGTCCAATAATTACCTAAACATAACTCTACTTGAAAGATGCTAAAATATTGTACTAAGATAACAGATTTTATCATCTGACCAGCGGCACCCAAATACCAGTGGTTTATTAGCCTACATACATAGACATAAATGCTTTTTCATCCTTGGATTGCATCTGTGTAAACTGATTGCATCTGTGTAAACTCCGCCCAGTAGCTAACCTTGGTATTTTCATGACTTAATTCTAGCAGACTGTGATAGCATATAAATAGCCTATCAGTTGACCATGTGTTTACTTTATTCACTGACAGAGGAAAATGAAAAGACTACATCAGGCAAAGCTCAACTTTTGTACTGGAAAGGAGACTGAGAGAAAGAGAAAGAGAAAGAGAAAGAGAAAGAGAAAGAGAAAGAGAGGTGATGGAGGTGAGAGAAAGAGAAAGAGAGGTGATGGACACATTTCTATAATCCAAATTATGCAAACTCCAAAACAAAGATACCCGAAATAAAGAAACCCTCTACTACATAGCAAATTCAAATTTTGGACCACGGTATTCCTAAAATCCTGCGTACGGCCCTGGACATACGCATATTGACGCCAGATACCCGAATCTTTTACATGCAGTATGTAACCACTTGTTATCATGTGTAAGAAGCTCCATACATCTCAGATGCAATGACAACTGCACCATCTCCATGACAACTGAAAAGATTCTAGCTATTACTGATAAAGACTGAGAGGTGCAGTTAAAAGCTCAGAGATACTGCAAAGTTGAACTGAGATTGTTTTGTCAAACCACTGTTTCCAAAGATAAAGAATAAACTTTCATGCTCAATAACATTCAATCTCAAGTTCTGACCTGGTTAAATCAGTGAACAAATAAAATAAAGACTGCAGAGGCCATGCCTTGCATCACCACAAACTGTTTTAAACAGATTTTATTAAAAGGCCTACACACTGAAATGACCAAGACTGTAGTGCTGTGAAGCAGAACTGAACCCAAAACCATGGCACAGGAACAATCCGATGCAAGAAAGTTCTGTTTATTTAAGTTCAGGCAGGTAAAAGGTCAAAACCAGGACATCAGTCCAACAAAACAAATCCAACAAGGAGAAGGCAGTGGAATCAGAAGTCTGGTTAATCAGGCATGGGGCCAATCAGGCAGGGAGAACAGAAAAACAGACCAGCAGGGAGCTAGGATACCACACTAAACAATCTGGCAGAGAGTGAATCAGACTGAGCTAGTAGAGACGTTTTCAAGCTTCCAAGTTCACTCTACTGAACATGCACAGTAGAGTTTTTTCCACTGGTTTCAGCAATAAAGTTGAAAAAATTTGAATCTAGACAAATTTTAAGGAGCTACCAGCCACTGCATCTACTTGTGTCGCTGTTGTCATGGTAAACAAACGCCAACTCTGGTCTGGTCAAAATAAGAGTTTTACAAAGTGTTGTGTGGACAAAACCGGGGTGAGCGAAGATACAGAACCTCCCACACCTCCCCATTGCTCAGTAACAGACTGCTACTGAGCACTGGGGAGGTGTGGAGGAGAGAGGCGGGGGCAGAGCTGGAGCCTCTATGGAGGAATAAACGCCTGAGTCACACTAGACTCTGCACAGATCTCCAGTTATTTACATGTTTATAATATCCACTTTTGTAATAATAAAAAAATGCTGTACACATTGTTTGTTTATCTGGACTGCCTCTCTCTTCCATTGCTGGTCTCTGTGCTACTGGGTTAGCTCGCTGAACAAGTCTGTCGCTGAGCAGGGGCTCTCACTCAATATTTTGGAGGCAGAATATTGAATTATCAAACTAAAATGACAGTAAACACTAACAATAAAGGATATGTTGAACTTTAACTTATCTTATTACAGTGCTTGTTACACAGAATTTCCCCTAAATATCACATCAGCCACAAAGATCGAGTATCAGTCAGGCTCCCATAATGACTAACCAAAGCTTAGCTTTGAAAGGAAAACATTCAAATTGCTATCACAGTCAGCATTCAAAGACTTAGAGGACTATAAGAAGGTTATACCCAGCAAAGTAAAGCATTACTTTGGTTTTACTCTGAAACAGTGATGAGTAAAGAATAAAGAGAAATGAAAAAAGAGGACATAGGATAGAATAAATGAGGACAATGTCATTGCTAGACAATAACTGGACCTACACTTAGTGTATGCGGGGTGGGGGGGTGGAGGTGGGGGGGTTGTTAATTAACTCTGTCGATGACCCCGACATACCCCCACACCCAGAAGCACAGTACATCCATGTCCTGTGGTTATTGAACCTGGTGTGGGGGGCACTGGGAGAGTTTGGCTTTCCAATTAAATAACAACAAAACACACAGACACAGACACACACATACACACTATAGAACACATTGCTGTATGACTCAGGAGAAAACTGTGGTTTGAGGGTCACACAAGTCACAGAAATGGAGAAACACTCATTAGTCACTAGACTTTGTAAAATTAGTGGCAGAGGGAGCTCGTGGTTGTATGAGTGTGTGTGTCCTCTACCTGCATACATCAGACTGAGATTTACATCATTACTGACAATGTGAAATGTCACCATCTACACACACACAGACACACTCTGTTAGCTGTGTATGGGTGTGGGAATGTCAACTTTTTTTTCCATTTTCCTTCCCATTCTGATGTCAGGATTTCTATGTGTGTGTGTGTGTGTGTGTCTGTGTGTAGTTCAGAGCTAGTGGGCCATGGTAAGCAGATACAGTATGTGGGCTGTTATCAATAAGGCTTTGTTGAGTGGATGGAGGACTGTGGATTGAGCCAAACCATATAAGGGACAAACAGACTGCAACTATTGTACAAATGGCGTCCCGCTCCTTTCCCTTGCAAATTCCCCAAAGAATCACCCTGTAGTACAAAGAAACAGACCCACACCGAGACCTTTCTATGCATCACGTGAAGGTGTTTTTACATGAGGGCATGTTAAAATGCTCACAGACACAATTTCACAGAGATTAAATGTGGTTACAGCAGACTGGAATGATTCTCAAGCAGGGGAAAAATATTTATTAATATTTGAACCCTATTATGGGGGAAAACATTCAACATGACTTGAATAAATGGGATAAGTCATTCATGTTCACTCAAAAAATTCTCTCCTGATTGAACTGTTTAGAAACTGCCAAAACAGACATTACCAGAGCTACTGTGAGTGTTAACAGTTTGAGACAAGCATAGAATAATTTTAAAACTCTACATCTCTGCCTAGAACAGCCTCTTTCCTCACACCGCAATTTCAACACAAAACCCTCAGCTGTGTTTACCTTGCAGTAGTCATCACATGTCCTGATTAGGCATGTCATAAATTGTTATTGTCAGAATAATTTTGGCTACTCATAAATACCATCAGTTGGCATTATTATTGATTAATTATTATCATTTTGTTGGGCTGGTATCCCAGTTTCCTCACTTCGGCCACAACATGGATTCTGCAATACCGTCATTACCGTCATAAATGTGATAACATGTAGTTAAGTGGCTGAAAAAACTCATAGAACTAAAGTTACATCCAGTGACTACTGTTTTCTTTGCTAAAATTATTTTGCAGGTTAGCCTGTTGAACTAAGGGTTAGCACGTCCCATGGCTAATGCGGCTAGTGTCTATTTCAGCAAGCTGGAGCAATGTTTGAGTATTTAATACTAAGGGACAGTGTGTTAAGCCTTGTTTAAAGCTGATTACATAACCAGAGCAATAGGTTCGATGTGGGGAACTGATCTTTCAAGTTGCTCAGCTTGGACTCAGGTTGGCCAAATAACAGGAAATCAAAAAATTGTCCATATCTTTTCAAGGACCTGTCTCCACCCCAACACCTCAAGTTGTTGCACTTGATGGGCGGAAAAATTAATTCCCGGGTGTATGGGCCTACACATTTATGTAGGCTATATTGGTTTATAGCCTAAATAACTGTACAGGAGCTACAAACTTTTGTTCCGTTAGGTGTTGTGTAATGACAATGATGTTTGTTTTCAACATACCACAAATATCTGTATGTGAGGCATATTCTGTCAGTAAATGTTCTGACAGTGTAAAACAATAAAAAAAGCTTATTGGATTGGATTGCTTTTATCTAAATAAATATGAGATATGATCTATGGGTCCTTATTACAGCCTCCATGAGAAAAATGTGTTTGGTTGGTACCAGTTTCTGGTAAACCAAGAAACTATTTTGCTTTTAACACTCCTTTTCACTTTATAACAAGATCCAGATAGCAAAATTGTACCAGACACATTCATCTGGCACACATACGGTGTAGAATTATGGCACTTGGCTGGTGTGTTTTCCTCATAGATAAATCTATGTTTTACCAGGAAAACTAATGAAGCTCAGTGTAAGTTCAATCAGGAAGACTATCTTTTCATTCACCTCTCTCCCTGCTCCCTTCATCCACCTTCTGTCAAACTTAAAACCGCTCTCCTCTCTGCTGTCAGCTGTCTTTTTCAGGCATTCGTGCGACCCTCCTCCACCCCATCCTCCTCTAGCTCTTCATATAGTGGCTCGGTTCTACTAACCAGAATCAACTCCCCCCGTTGTCAGATCTCCAGGATTCTTCTTCCTCCATCACCACCACCAGTGTCTCGACTTCATCGGGGGGGTTCCTATTCTACGCACAGCTTCATCACCTCCCCAAATATGACTTCATCATGCTGGAGTCTAACCCCCAAAGACTTTCTCATCCTCTTTTGTACACATGGCAATAAATCTTCATGTTCACTCAAAAAATTCTCTCCTGATTGAACTGTTTAGAAACTGCCAAAACAGACATTACCAGAGCTACTGTGAGTGTTAACAGTTTGAGACAAGCATAGAAAAAGCAACCAACACAGCCAACCAATCAGAGGCGGGGTAGGGCAGGTCTTGCCGGATGATCCATAATAACGCATCAAGATCTGCTGTTGCTTGCTTACGTTGTGATGTTGTGACTTTAACATTCATGCTTTGACTTTTTATTTCTTTAGTGTAATAATGAAAAAATCTTATGATACAAAATAATATGAAGTTATAAAAAGAATGGGTTGAATGTGTCATGAAATATGAAATAGGATTTGTTATGATGTAAAAAGGCTCTCATTAAAACAAGAACTTTTTATAAGAAGAACAAAGAAGAGCAATTTATTTTGTTATCACAGCACCAAGGCATTTTTATATCAAATTGCCATTATATGGAGAACTTATTGATTTTTTAAATTTTTATTCTTGTTTGTATGGTCGTATCTGTAATGATCCTCTCAATGTTTTTTTTCAGTTCCTGTAAAACAATCTGACGTTGCATCATTTGACATAACAATGCCACCATACACAGCACAGACATTCCCAACACATGTGTGGTCACACATGAACAGCCCCTTCATCAGTATCAGGTAGCTCACTAATTGAGCTGTTTAAAAATTTACGTGACAGACAAATAAAGGGAGATGGTGGGAGAAGGAGAAGCATGAGATTAAACTACTAGTTTGGGAGGTCACTTTAATATACACACACACACACACACACGAACACACACACACAAACACATGTTGACTATAGTGAGAAACTGAAAGCACGGGTGAGTAAGAGAGATTAAAAAACAGTGCAGAGAGTTCTTTCACCGCAAGCAGTGCAGTTTTTAAGGAGAACAACACAGGAGGACACCTTCTCATAATCCTTTGTTGTTTATTTCACTCTGATCAAGCAGCCAGCGAGCTGCTTCATTAGAGCAAACAAGTTTAGGATGAGAGCCAAAAATGTGTGTGTGTGTGTGTGTGTGTGTGTGTGTGTGTGTGTGTGCGTGCGTGCGTGCGTGCGTGCGTGCGTGCGTGCGTGCGTGCGTGCATGCGTGTGTGTTGGTGCTCCACATGCGAGCTGCACCAGAACAGGAGATTACTGTTTCGAGAGATGATTATTATTATATATCCTCAATGAGACAATATGCCGACCAATTTTTTAAAAGTCATACGTTAGTATTATTCAGTTGTCAGGCCACGTACTTTATTATACTTTACAACTATTGGGGCCACTGTGAGAAAATTGTACAGAAATATTTGAGAATAAGATCCTTTGTCATAGTCAACCATTGAGAGTAGTCTTTCAACTTATGTGCCAATTGAAGGATGTGGGAATAGGGATGATCTGAAGTTATAAATAAAATGTAACAGATTAGAGAAACTGCAATTTAGCAGCACCAAATCCTAATCTGACCTGCTCTGGGATTTTATAATTGAACTATGAGCAGGATGCACACTTTTACTTTCTCTGACTGTTTGGAAAACTGATGTTTTCACATCACAGATGACGAAGAAGGGCGTTAAACTGAGTCTGAGGCTGCAGGTAAAACATATGATGTAGGCTGATAAAGAAATTTAGTGTGGAAAATCCATTCGCCTGACAAAATAGGGTACATCCCTATCATATCATTCTGATACACCTGTCCACAAAATTCAATCAAACTAAACCATGGTTTATTTCTATGGGTTCAACACAGCGCGTTTCCTGAATTGTAAAGCATAATCCATCGTAATCGTCACGAGACAATGCAGAATCGATTATTTTCTTGACAGTGGCACAGTTAGTTTATTCACTAATACCAAATTTGTAGCTTTGATTGTTGAAATCTGTGTGTCAAAGATTGGTTTTGTTGCAGCAGAAAGTATCATATCACCATGAATGAGATACGTAAAAAGCGTGCAGATGGTCAGAAATTATTACCATCTGTTTTTCTTTTCTGTCTTGATGGTGAGTTTCCTTTTATAATTATTTCAATACAGATTTGTTGTTCACGATGTTGCATTATCAGGGATCAAATATGGTGTGTACCCTTGACACATGGATAGTGATTTCATTGTGTCCTTTCGGATTTTAATGTGTCAGAGAAACAGGAAGCTTAGCTATCAACATCATTGGATGCAAATTTGAATTTAGATTTATGATTAACAGTTTTAATCACTTATTTCAGGGTTTATTTAAGCAGGCAGTAGTAAGCTAGTAAAGGAAGATTGAGACATCAGATTCACCTGTCTTTTGAACAGAGGAATCGGGTCTTCAACCATAACTCCTGGTGCCAAAAGAGTCCCTGCCTCAAGGGTGCCTCAGGAATAATTGTAGCTAAGTTTGCAGTGTTGAACAGTACTGGCTGGTCAAATGCCAAACTTAAGGCTGCTACAAATTGTTTACTGTTTCATTTAACAATGATTTTAGATTGTGATCGACTTTGAAGGTGTTCAATCTACTTTTCAGGTGAATTGTAGAGATCGCTGTATTTAATGTCCTCTTACTTCTGTTTCCAAGCTACACATACTGTCACTGACAACTAGACCTGTACTACATAAACATAACAAGAGTGATTAACTAGGTGGCTAACAAGGTGTCCATGCTGATTGGACAATTTACCTCACGTTGCTCTTCCTTGGGTGATGTACTGTAAACAATGCAACGTGACTTACAGTGAGCAACATGGAAGATGAGGAGCTTGTGGCAAAAAAGAACCATTGTTACAGCATTATTGTGATTAAATGGTGGAAATGGAGCAATTCAAAGGCTATGTGAAGTCTAGATATAGTCTACAGGACGTTTCAAAGTTGAGAAAAGGCTTCTTTCCATTGAGCTCCATCAGGCTTCTCGTTTGTAGAGAAGAATTTGGGTCATTCAGTGGAAGCAGCACTGACAGTCTGGTCTTTTCCTGACCTTGAAATACATATTTTTGCACAAGTTGCTTTTTCCGTATGAATCCGTTTCTGCACATTTAGAAATGTTGGCCTGCAGACTGATAAAGGCTTCAATCAGTTTTGTGATGTGTGAAATACAAAATGAGGGCCAGAGAAAAGTAATTCAGCGAGAGAGATAAATACAGTGAGAGAGGCAGTGAAAGGGGGAGTGAGAGACGGGAAGTAGAGAGGTAGCAGCTGTTCCTGGAAGAGACAGAGGCTCGCTGTCTGGAGGTAAACAAGACACACACCGGTAATTAAGCAACCGTTGCCATGGCTACATTGATGCTGAATATCCACCCATACATACACAACAACAACAATCAGGTTTAATCCAGTGCTTTGACAGAAGCTTGACACAAGTCAAAACAACTGAGAGGCTGAGAAGTCTTAGCACTGAAAACAGCCCTCAAATGAGCGTTTCCTTCTTCAATTAATTCAGTTTGTCTCACTGAGACAGGTACAGTACACAACAGGACAGAACAATCAGCACCATACAGTACAGAGACAAATATGATGCAAACTGTGTTTTCAGTTCTGTTGATGTCTTTGTTTGTCTGTCTGTCAATTGATTTGTAAGTTTGTTAGTTGGTTATTTCAAGGTTTGTAGAAAGTTAGCGCATGCCAATTTGTGATACAGAGCCAGGGGTTTTTTATGAAATCTCTTTTACTTCCCATGAGATCAAAATCTAGGTGGGCAAGTCTTTTTTTTATCACATTTGTGGTATTTTAGAGTTATTAACTTCCTGGAAAATGATTTTTTTACTTTTAATTTGTTGATGACTCATCCTGCACTTTGGGTGTATACTAATTTTGTGTCTAGTAAACACTCGCAGATGCTGCAGTGGATGTATAAAGAGAAGGACGCCGCCAGGGTGGATGTTTGAGGGGACCATGCAAAAATCTGTGCGAGATCACTGTACAAAAACATAACTTTATAACATTATTCACTGATTTGGGTGAAACTGGATCATTATGGACAAAGTATTTTCTGCTGTCCTCTGGCTGCTCTGCCTCAACTCTAGACAGATAGCTTTACTTGTTGCTAAAGTAACTGCTAACTGCTGCTAACCAGCAGCCTCCCAATGAATGCCTCCAGACTAGGTCATACGCAAAACGATGGAGGCCAGTTACAGTGACGGCGCTACACACATTAAGTGCTATTGGCTACTGTAAAAGGCAATCAATATCTGTGGCAAGCTGCTCCCTAGCTACCTGTTTTTACAGGAAACACGTCAAACTGGAGGTCAAACTGAAAAAGTGAGCAGACCTGAAATATCACTAATATTCCATTATTACGCAGGACAACTACACAACTACAAGGTGAAAGTTGATCCATGAAGTTGGTCGGTGTATTGTGATGGACAGTTGACGTCTTCCGTCACTACCCTGCCAGCCTTTGTTGTAAAGGTGTTGCTGCATATCCAGATCTCAGTCGGTCCAAATCAACCTCGCCAGTATCAAGCCTACAGCAATATTTTTTTTACATCTAATGGAAAAATAATTGACATATATATATCCAATGACTGTGTATCCTAATGTCCCATGAAGATGTACATTGCACATTTCAAAATATTCCCTTAAGTAATAAAACTAGTTTTGATAACCTGTTCTTTTGCACATATCCTTCAGGCTGCAGGGCGACTCACTTCTTGAATAAAATTAAAGAAATAATGTCTTTCTCTAGTGTCTTCGTTTGTCTTTAAAAAACAATTGAAACAAGTGAAAAGTATAACCCGCAGATTCCACTGGATACGGTACAGCTACGTTACGGCTGCGTTACGGCTCCGGTACGATTGTGCTCCGGCGTCCTCGTCCGGCAACCCCCACCAGTTGCGTTTTGAGTCCGCTACGGCGCAGCTCCGCCGATCAGCTGGAGAAACGAAACCGAGGAATTCCCGCGATAATTACATAATCACACACGAACGCAGTTATCTGTATGTGTTATAAACACAACAACACGAAGTGTTCCCGACCGACAGATTAGAAGAAGAGCTTGTATTTGTCTCTTTTTTGAGGTTTTTGTGTTTGTATCAACACGGAGTGTTTTATTTTGAAAATCAACCGGATTTCTTGTTGTTGTTTCGTGTCTGACTTCCTGTCTGCTCTGTGCTAAATTCGGCTGAATTGCTGCGTTGTGTTGCGGCGTCCGCAAAAATAGAAGTCCTGCGTATCTGCTCCGCAGGGCTGCGGACTGCCGGAGCTGGCACGCAGCAGACACGCAGCGCAGCGGACCTGGTGGAAATTAACACATAGACTAAAGTGTTACGGATCAGCTCCGCCGCCGTGGCGGAGCTGTAACGCAGCCGTACCGTATCCAGTGGAATATGGGGGTAAGTGTTGGCACTGGAATCCAGACAACACAGAAAGTCATGAAAAGGTTGACCTAAACACGAGGGGGCAGGGGACAACTGAGCCCACAGCAGACATAGTGACAGCAGGGTATGGCAGCAGAGTGTGTGTGTGTGTGTGTGTGTGTGTGTGTGTGTGTGTGTGTGTGTGTGTGCAGAAGGCCTTAAACACTTCTTCCCTGATTGTCAAGTCAAACAAAGGTTGTCGCGCGCCAAGCCTATTGTCCAAAACTGACCCCCACCGCCCAAAGAAAACCTGCCTCACCACCATGCCTCACCCCCCCAAACACACAAAGACTTCAATCCCCCATGTCTTCAGAAACAGGAGGTGTGGTCGTTTTTATACAGTTAATGAGTTGGCGGGGCCACGAGGGCCAAGCGGAGGCACGGGTCACTCATTCATTTAGCCTTTAAAGCCTCCTTAGCCCACTTCCCCCTACACATACACACACACACGCTTACACAGATTATACACATCATAGCGCAGAGATACATGAATATTACTGCTGGTGAGGTGAAAGCACAAATTTAACTTACAGAGAAAATACTTGTTTCTTTCTGAAAACACGCTGAAACTCTTTCCAACTGTCAACACATACACACACACACACACACACACACACACGCACACGCACACGCACACGCACACACACACACACAGTCATATAGTTCTGGCGTCTGGTGACACAATAGCTTCTGGTAGCAGGTGGTCAGCAGTAGCTATAAGAGTCACACACACACACACACACACACACACGCAAACATGCAACATGTACAAGCCCCTGCATGTCTAATGACGTGCCAAGACAACATAAGAACAAGAGAAGACAACTTGACTGGCCATCTGTGGCATGGAGGCCATGTGGAACATCTGCGCCAATCAATAACACACTCACTATCACACACACACACACACACACAGAGAGAGAGAGAGAGAGAGAGAGAGAGAGAGACACACACACACACACACACTTGCAAACGAAGACATGCATGAGAAAACATTTTAACCCATTCAGGCATGTTTGTTGACAAAGGCACATAAAGCTACAGTACTGTATTTTCATATGTTTAAAGGGAAAACTATCTCTGCAGGATTATCTGCCACTGTATTCACAGTTTAATTTAACCTTGTGAACAAGGTTGAATAAAATACAAAAAATAATCCCACCATCCTCCACACTCTTTAGATAACATGATTGGACAATCACTGTTTGGTGATGTGTTTTAGCCAGGTCAGCTGTGCTTGATTAAAAAAAACCTAACCAAAGTGTCACCAATGCAATCGGTGAGCCAGGAACTCTAGAGGGCAAGTAACGGGAAAAGGCACTTCCATCTCACCAGAATGACGTACTAGCACATTAGCTAGCCAGCAAAGTCTCTGCTGAAAACAAATGCATACATTCAGATTTTTTTTTTCATTTCTGTTGCTCATTTGCTACAAAACAGAATCTTGTTTGCATTTAATTTGTGCACATAAATGGGCAATTCAGGCTCATAAAATAATGTCAGTTTACTGTGACTGCAGGGCAAGTTGGTATAGGTTTTAGTGTCTACCCTGGTCATTTAGTGAGAAGCAATCACAGTGCACTGTTTCATTCATGGGTGGGGGAGGTATTTGACAACCTGAGAATGTGACTTTTTAACTAGAACTCCCAGTACGTGTCCGTTCTGTTGACTGTCTTCATCAGCAGCATGTTTTATAAAACATATAGAAAACAATAGTCAGACCTTGGACAATCTAATGGGGCTTTTCCACTGAAACTTTTGGCCGTGCCCAGTGTGAAGTTGAGCTGAGCCATGTGCAGGACGGACCTTCTCCTGAGTAAGGCCAAAGTGCACTTGCCCTGCCTCCAAATGGGCTCAATTCACTTCAACCATCAGTAATGAAACAGCTCATCGGCCGACGATTACAATCCACAATCACACACAAGATATAGTATATGGATTTGTGTGTTGCTTATAAAGACATCAGTGTTTGGTGGACACACACACACACACACATACATATAGAAAGACACACACCTCCCCCACTTCTGGGAAACACCTGCAGCCATGCTTGTTATTCTGGGGAACAGAACACATGTGCCAGGACAGAGTTCACACATCCCTTAACCAATTAGACTAGAGACTGCTCACAATCTCTCTCTCTCTCACACACACACACACACACACACACCTCCTCCGACACCGCTTATCCGCTTTAACAAAACAACATGCATCTAGAGCTTAAGCCTAAAGTCTTGCTCTATTCATTAGGACTTAATTAACAGATCCAAGAGGCAGCTGAGGGGGACACAGACATTTAAGATGCAATGCAACTGGTTTTGGAAAATACTGACATGTGATGTGATTTATGATTTTAATCCTGTGATCAATCAAGAATGATCATAGTTTCATCATTACTCGTATGTTCTGTAAATTAACATTTTACATTTTGTAAGCTGTAGTAAAACAACATTAGAGAAACTTGGATCTAAACCAGGCTTAAAGCCTCAGAGGACTAATGATCCCCCCAGGGTACAGTTTTCATTAGGCCAGTGAAACAAAAGGGTTGGACACAGAACAAACACCATACCAGCCAATGTTCTATTCATAAATCTGAGCAATTGTGCTGCCAAAATCGTGTAAAACTTGTCCTGAGGGTGGTCTGACATGGAAATCAGATGGGTTCCTCCACTGGGGAGCATGTGTTTAGCCACTTACATCTAAACAGTAGATTATGAGATACAAATGATGAGATTACTTTTTCCTGAAAGGTCTGCTCATTAAACTAGCAATAGACAACTTTTTTGCTTTAAATTGTCATTCTGTGGAAAAAATGACACCACCCACATATAGATTGGTCCCCTGTTAACCTCACTTTCACTGTTTTATTCAGCCAATGGGCTGGAGGATGACTTAAGGTACAAAGGAAGCATATCTGCCATCTTGCAATTATCTGCTTTGGATTATTGCAGAAAATAATCTCTCTGACAAACACAAATTACTGATACTTTAAATTTGTAACTAAAGTGGGCCTGTAAAGACGGACTAGTGAGTAGATGAGACTCCGGCTTCGCTCAGATGACGTTTAATGTCCCCAACAACCTCTGCAGTCTCATTTAGACACTTGTTAGCAACTGCTAACCGTTTTTCAAACACACAGAGGAGCATTATAATTAAACTGTGGGACATTTAATGATGGATTAAATGGATACTACTAACAGTAATACCCCAGGGAAACACTAGAAGGGGGCAAATTGAAAAGTTCTCTAATTCTACTTTAAGTTATCCTGTTTCGTGCAGTGCTTTAAAATGGAGGTGGGTGGTCTCACCAGAAATAAATATCACCTACATTAACATTACGAAAGTACACATTACATGAAAGTAAACATTATCCTTCAGGATATCCTGTATTTTTAATGTATGTAACCATTGATACACACAAGATACATCACAATCTGCCTGGATTACAATCTTCTCCAAACTATTTCCTGCAGGCTTTTCTTTTTAATTGAAAATGTTCTACTTTTCTATGATTTTGAAAATATTCTAAAGTCTAAAGTCTGTGACAGTACTGAGATCAGATCACATTCGCAGACAGACAGCACAAGTTTCATAAATGAATGGACTGAGGAAGACATTGATGTGAGAGATCAAAGAAAAGGCAGAAAGAGGCAAAATGACATGGACCCTGGAGCTGTATGTGTGCATGCGTGCATGTGTGTGTGTGTGTGTGTGTGTGTGCGTGCGTGCGTGCGTGTGTGTGTGCGTGCGTACGTGTGTGTGTGTGCGTGCGTGCGTGTGTGTGTGTTTGTAGGTGGTTGGATGACCTATATGTGTCAGTGCCGTGTGTAGGAGACCCCTAGGCTTGGGTTATATTTGGTCATCACACATGTTAACTCAGCCAGCAAGGGAACACACACGCAAACACACGCAAACACACACAAACATCTCACACACACTAAGGGTCAGAGATAAGATTATGCGCAGACGGTCTTCCTCGCTCACAGCCACACACATAAACACATACTCCAGTCCGAGGCCCCGCTTGTTACGCTGTCTCCCCCTCGTATCAAAGTGGTTGTCAATGTTTTCAACTTAAATGGCGGAAAACTATCATTCTGATTATGAAAAGAAAAACAACACCATGAAAAAAAATATCAGCTCTCAAATAACAGTAGCATTAAGTTAATGTGCTAGCATGCAGTTCATTGGCGTTTTTCCATTGCTGCTGGCCGGGCTCTACTCGCTTTGACTTAACTAATGATGTGCTTGGCTTCTGTAGTGGTCAGTGAAACTACTGTAAATACTCATCCTCCCTGCAGCACTATCGAAAACGGTAACGAAGCTCCTTAAAGTCGGTTGCAAACACGTTTCATTTCTTATTAATTCTTTACAATAAAACTCAACATAACAAAAGGTTTTATTACAAAGCAACCAACATCAGGAAATGCTGTGTTTTCACCAGCAGGAACTTGACGATTCCTGAAACAGCTGAAAGCAAACACAATAAAACAGTAAAATACAGAAGAGGTCTGAAAGGTCCAGGACACCAGAGAGAAACTAAACTATCATGCTATTTCTTACGCTGATAAATGCTAGCGGGCAACAATGTTTATGAACTACAGTTCGGAAAAGATAACCATGACACGCGTGAACATATCATCATGTGCACAAAATGAAATTCACATTTTCTAGCAGCTTCCTCTGTGGGGCCAGACAGGATTGATATTGACTACCTTTTAGCCGCTACTAAAATATAATTAAAACAACTTACAGTGTTTTTACTCGTTTTTGGCAAAAAGGATAAACATACATATTGACCACCCCCCTGTATCTGCATGAAATGGTACGGTCCCACCTGAGTGCAACGGTGCTTGCCAGTGCGGGTGCTTGCTAGCAGATAGGAGTTGCGCAGTAAGCCCCAAGAGGAGCACCGCGGTCATGCTCCCTGGTTTCCACAAAAGGAAAGAAGAAAAAAAGAAAGGCAACAGTATGTCAACCAAGAACCTAACCTGTTAGCTTGATGTCCACAGTGAAATAAGCTACATTTCACTCCTTTCTAACCTACATTTAATCAGTGCAGATGAGCGTTTAGCAAGTTACACTAAATCAGTTGTCCCTGCTCCTCCTACCAGACTCAACAACAGAATCATCAGCAACTTTGTCTCAGCATACCCCTCCCCAACCCAGTGAACCATCTCAAGAAGGTGAGAAACATTGTGATGGCATCCAATAGTGAATCCACTGTATGCAGATTGTTGCATGTGCATGTCTGCACAGTGTATAGCTCACAGCTCACTGGCAGTAAACACCATACTGTAATTATTGGACTACAAGAGACAAGAGAGTTGCAAAGGGAGAGTTATGTGAAGCTTTGAATGGGTCGATTGGGTCCTGGAGATGTGGTTTTAGCAATTGCACAGGATTTGTGTGGCCTGTGGTGATGGGGCCCAAAATCCCTGGCAGCGCCCCGGTACCTGACTTTAGCTGATTTAAAATGGTGGTTATATAATGTTTGAATTGTCCCATTATGCACCTTTAAGAGACACCTGTAGGCCACAGTATAACCTATTATAAAAAACATGTTATATTACATTCTATTGATTTTCCATGAGGGTTCCATATACAGTTCCAAATACAAAATATTCCATCTGCACACTTGACTGAGCTGTGGTCACCAGAAGAGGGCATAAAAATCGCTGCACAACACAGAATTACATTACATGTGTAACTCTGAATGGTATTAGGTGAAGGATCAGTCTATTAGGGCTGACCTCCATCACTCACACATTGTTAACCTGTCCACACTGGGCCATAGCTGTGTGTGTGTGTGTGTGTGTGTGTGTGTGTGTGTGTGTGTGTGTGTGTGTGTGTGTGTGGGTGGGTGTGTGTGTGGTTGAAGGTCACAAGCTGAAGTGATTGGTTGATCGGTTTGATGTCCTTGACTCCTCTCTAATCCCTATCTTGGCATTCAATTCTGACCTGCCATGCTCCACTGACTTCAGATTACTGTACACACAACACTGGAAGCACACACACACATACGCACACACGCAATCTTTGAAACAGATTACCTTGCCCATATATTAGAGGTGTAGCCAGGTGTGTGCTGTATGCATGTAAGTAGAGAGAAACACAATCTGTTCAGTAAGTTTGATACATGAATTTCTAAGAGCTCTGATTGGTTCACTTCCAGTCGTTACCACAACATTCCTTCCGACCTTCCAGTATGATCTGAAGTAACAACATCAAGCTTTGTTGAGTAAAGCTACAACAGTATCTGGTTGAGTATTACCTAACGAAGAAGTAAAGTGATTACAAACTAAGGGCTACTGATGAGTGACAAAGAAAAATCTTTTCTCCTCGATTCTCCAAGTAAAAAGAACAGCATTCTTTAAAATTATTTCCCCTTCAGTATTTCAGTAAAGGTGGTGGAGAGCACTCCCTAACACGTCACTCAAAATTATTATTATTATCTCAAAATTGAATTTCTAATAATTTTTGTTATCATATTGCACCTGCAGGTGAGAATCACTAGTGATTCTATGTGGATCTGCAACTGAAAAGTACTGCATTGTACTGTTTGTGAATAATGGTGACAAAATGGTCACTTCTTTAGACCTCACTGCAATACTCTTCTGTATTCCATACCCACTGACCTTCAACACTAAGGCAGTGAACTTTAGCTAGGTTTACAACCATGTACCATGCCCTTATAAGTAGCTACAATCACACATCAATCAGTGTGTATATTGTCATTCCAGCTCATTTTGTATGTCTGTCCTGTCCGTCTGTGTATTCTGATGTCCCAATCATCACTGAACCAAAGACAATCCTGGGGACCCATTTTCCTCAGGAGTACGACCTTTGATGTGATTGGCTGTCCACCCTGACTGAGACGGGGCCCTGTCCAATTAAATTAGTGGATGGCCTGGGCCGGCTAAATTGAGCGCATGGAGATAACGAGGTCCAGGGAATAATTGGTGGGCGAGGACCACAGGAACAGACGGGTGACCTCCGGACAACTCATCTGCTTTCATCTCTCATCTCTTCCTGGATTCATCTTTCACTCTCTCTCTTTTCATCCCTCTCTCTGTCACGTTTTTGCCATTCACATGTCACATTAGATTTTTCAGCATGTCTCTGTATATTGTCAAAGTAAGACCCATCAGGGAAGTGATTTGTTTCGGGTAGTTTATCAGGACCAAAACATTAGACAAGTTAATTTTTCAACACGCAGTATGTCGTTGCTGGATCAAGGGGTATTTCAATGAAAACAGTAACAATCGATGTAGTTTGGCGACATGAAGTAGTGTTGAATCATGGGAGATGTTGTCTTCATTGTTAAACAACTCCCATTGCTCAGTCAGAATGAGCAGTACAAATAATAGTAAGTAGAGATGCCAGCGAGCTCATTCACCAGTTTTCTTCCTCACTCTTTGATGTGTCATCTGATGTTTCCAGAACTTATTACAACTAGAGGAGGTAAACAGGATTTGATGCCATTGACAGTTGACCAAATGAAACAGACTAATACCTCGAATAAAATGTCTCTGGGTTTACAGACTGTTGGAAACATTTGGGATAATCTGAATAAAAAACTCAACACACTATTAGGGATGCGCAATAATTATCGGCCCAATAACAGTACATTTTAATTCTTATTTATTATCCTGATAATGAGATTATAGCCTATGATTCCCCTGATACAGTAGGTGGAGCTATGCCACTTAAAAGTTGGTTTGCAGGGCGCCCCAGTAGCTCAGTGGTAGAGCATGTGACCCATGTACAGAGGCCCTGTCCTCGCTGCAGTAGCCCAGGATTCAAATCCAGCCTGTGGCCTTTTGCTGCATGTCATCACCCCTCTCTCCCATACCATTACCTGTCATCGCTCAAGATGTCCTCTCAATAAAGTCATGAAAAGGCCAAAAAAATACTATGCAAATGAGAACTGAAGAAGCCTCTTGGATGAGAGGTGAAATGTCTTCAAGAAATTAAACAAGTCCAGTTGTCTACAATACAGCACTTAGTATTAAGTGCATAACCTGGATGACTGAGAACCTTCATCAGCAAACTGGGTTACTGAATGCATGCTGGGAATTAACCATACAACCATGTAGAGGACTTACTACTCTGACTCTGACTCACCTGATGTTCAGCCTGGCGAGAGTGCATGATGACTGAATTTTAAATTTAAGGTGACCAGTTCTCATAAACCAGTTTCACCCTGAAAAATCAGCCTGAAGCAGCATCACATCATATGACTGCACTCTCGAAAAAGCAATATTTTAAGACCTCTGGAACCAACCCTGATCATTTTGATCATCTGAATGATCAAAATGCCCCTAATTGTGAATCATATTGCATTCATAATATCTGCAAAAAAAAAATCACAATTGTTTTTTTTAAAACCATATTGTGCAGCCCAACGCTTCTCTAAAGTTGACCCCAGCCACCAGTCAAATGACGGAAAAATTTACTGGTAGCTGGTAGATCTGCTGCACTTACCTGCCAAAAAACAGAGCTGGTAGTATGTTAACATTCATTAACCATTTGACCACTTGACATAAAAGCAAATTTTGCACCCTGGCTTTTCCAACAGTCAAGTGTTGTAATTGTTTATGTTGGCATGACAATATAAGTTAGAAATCACACTAATGGTTTTAAAAGTCCAAATTCTTGGTTTTATTGTTGAAAAAAACTAAGGTAGTCTAAGCAGCTATAGTCATTGTGTCAAACAGACACAAGAAATGACACATACAGAAAATCAGGGATGTCCAGAAAGTGCACTTATAGAGCACAACACAACATGTTTTATGAATAAATTGGTGACAAGATGTATAAAATACAAAGCACTGACCACTTAGCAGTAATGGTGGAGAAAAAACAAAATCAAGAGGGACATAAGGATTACCAATTTCAGCATGTAACCCAGAGTCCATTCACACAGATTGCCATGACAGCTCACTGCCTGGGGCCAGGCTGAACGTCTGTCACTCACAGTACTGATACACTCCCTGCCACATATGAATACATAATGAAGAATACATGAAATGCAACTGAGAGGGCTCGCAGGCACGCATGCACACACACACACACACACAAACACACACTGCAGTCCCTTGTGACTGACAGCACATCACCACTGATAGACCAAGCTGAAAGATTAGTCATCAGATTAGTTGCTGAGTGAACGAACCAACCCCAATTCAAATTAGCTCAATGGCCTCTTTACTGTGTATGGAGCACTTCAGTAATTATGCACAAGGCTTAAACTGGGATTAAGACCTTAATTAATCATAGAATCATTGTTTGGCCTCCATGTAGAACTTGGTGATTACGGCTATATGGGGAACATTGTGGTCTTGGTTCAGATAAGATGTGCTCAGTTGCAGTAATCAAAATGAGGCCCAGCTCCGCAATTCTCCATTAAAGCCTGTTCCTTCTATGAAGTTCTCCATAGAAAAACCTTTTAAGCCAAGTGTAGCCACACTAATGGAAACTAATGCAACGTGCTTTCCTTAGTGCTCGTGGTATTTTTGCTTATCAAAAGGTAAGTAACAGTACAGAATTCAGTACAGTAATTGCAGTACAGAAACGCAAAAGTTACGTTTAAGAAATTAGAAAGTGTTGCCAAGTTTATTCTAAAGAAAACAGTGATTCATTTATTTTCAGCATCTAAACTGTAAAATGTCACGCTCAGTACGTATCTTGATGACAATCCTTTAAAGGTTTAAAGGTTCGAAGTTCATGTTTAAAAAAAATTTAATTAATTAATTATCAACAGAATGTGAAGAACTGAGAGTTTTGGCTTAATTTAAAAAACATCTAAATATTGTGTTTAAGAGATATCTACTGAAGTTAGCATGCTAACTAGCTTTCACCAGCTCGTCTTCTCCTAGTACTACTCCAAACTCCCAGTTCAGACCACTAGCTGCATGGCTAACTGTGCTAACAAGCTAACAGCAGCTACAGTTAGCAGTTACCAATGTTGGGCAAGTTACCTTCGTTTTAAAGTAATATATTACGTTACAATATTATTGTCTGCGTGGGGTAATATATTACTCATTACACTATTTTTTAGTTACTTTCAACAAAATGCCCAAATAACCTCTATAGAACAGTTAAATAGCTTTTTTCTTTTTAAATAAAGGAATGGCCTTGGACACAGCAATGAGCAGGCAGACAGAGGATCAAAGTCTGATTTATTATGAGATAGGAATAAATATTTTTAACTGAAGGATGAGTCATATGAAACACTATAGACCTATACCTTCTATAATGTAGCCCATAATGACATGACATGAAAAAATCTCTTCTTCTATGCCTTTTGATTTTAGTCCACAGTGATTCAAGAATGTAAATTAAAGAATGTCAAAAAAAATGGTCAAAAATGGAAAAGGTTAGATGAGATTTATAGAGCTACAGCAAGAGCAAGCACATGTTTCTTTGATTGCCATTACAACTTTAACTGTCTCAAACAACCACTACCATGGTTTCATGTCAATGGAAAAGGACATTCACATGCTTTGATTGGTTGGGCCAAAACAAAACAGGAAAATAATAAATAATCTCCTTACCAAATAGAGTGTAAAGTAATGCCAAATAACAAAGTGATATCAGGCTGAATAAATTCAATTAAATTATAAATTGGTCTGATATCACTAAAAAATTAAGTTTTGCTCTGAACAAAGACTTGGGACATAGCTTACATCAATTTTCTTTCTAACTTTCTAACTTTTTCCCATATTTGAACCAAACACAAAACATTAAAGAAAGCATTTCACAGTTTCTTCCACAGCTGAGACAGTGAGAGGCATTCATATTGTAGAACAAAATGTGAACGTTTTTCAGGCTAATATGAACGATAAGTCATATTTTTTCTACAAATTTCAAGATCCTTTACAGGGAATTATTGTTATTGACAGTTTTCCACTATCACTTCCACTGCTGTGGAGCTATCACATGCCTGTTTTAAAGATACCACAGCTAAGCTCACAGTAATCTGAGGAGCATTCAAGCCCTTTTTCAAAAAAAGCAACCTTGAAATTTGTAGTGGAACAGCTGCAAAGCAGACTGACATAAATGCAGAACACTATTACACAAAGCAATGGATGTCATTTTCTGACCAGGAATGACATTGACTCTAATGATGGGTAATTTACTCTTAAAATCAAAGCAGACAGACGTGTCATTTGGTTTGGTTAAGTGTTATATTGAACAGCATGAACAAAAAACATGAGGCATACACACACACACACACACACACACACACACTCACACACACACACACAAACATACACGCTCATACATTCACTGCGGTGCTAGAGCTAAATGAAAGGCAAATCAGGCAGACAAATAGTAGGTCTGTGGTGAAAAGGCATTCAGCCTGAAAGACACACTGAGAGCTAACAAGCACTGCAGAGAGTGTGTCTGTGTCTATGGTGTGTGTGTGTGTGTGTGTGTGCATGCACACATTTCTTGACAAAAAACAGTGTGAGCAGCGGTGGGGAGCCAAAACTTACAGTATCAGATATATTATTCTTTTGTATCCTAAAAATGTCTAAATGTGGAAATCTGAGCAATGACTGCATTTCCATGTTTCATCATGTATGTGTGCATTTGCTCCACAGATGGAGCTTTGTTGAATTTGGCAGGGTTTTCTTTTTAAATGTGAGTGAAGTACATCTGTGGCCTGGACAAAGCCTGACATCTGTACCAAAAAAGTCTGAACAGCAGCCATAGCCTTGGCTTCCTGACAAGACATTGCTATCTTTTGGGTTGTTTTCAGCATTCAGGTGCAAAGCATAAGGGGCCACATGGTGGACAGCTCTAGATACTAGCCATGAGCCCCGGCTGATGTCTTCATGGGGACAAATCCAGTCAGAGGTGCGTATTAGAACAGAACCAAATACAAAACGCTTTGTTTTATGCAGTTGTTAACAAAAGATGGCCCCATAGTTATGAAATTTTAACCAAAGTTGACCCCAAAATTAAAAGTTTGCTGATGTAATCTGTATTATAGAATCAACAGCATCATTTTTAACTTCCATCAACCATTAGCGGTGCACATGACAGAATTTTAAGCTGTGAGATTGAATATTTTTTGCTGAAATGCACCTTGAAAGTCATCGGTAACTTCTTCCCTCGAATTCATCTCGGCAAAGCAAAGATCTCAAAATAACTCAGTTGTCCCGGGAAGCACATTCCAGGCTTAATTCTACTCTTCACAGTAGCTCTATGGTCTTTCCAGAGTTGTAAAATGCAAAGATATATTACACAAACTGGACTTCCTGGAACTTACATTTCATCCTGTGTTTTTTTAAGTCTGTGCTTCTTTCATTTAAACGCCCACAAACACACTCTTCTTTGGAACTTTCAAAACCTCTAAATGCATTACTTTAAATTCATTGACTTTTACAAATATGTAATGGGGTACAGGAATTGACCAACAAACCATCTTATTGATGTCTGTTACCACTTTAATCACAGATTTATGGGACCTGCCCCTTTTTACTTTTCACCAACTCCCTCCATCTTTCCATAAGCCTCCCTCTGGTATCCATATCTCATCTCTCCCCCAATCTGTACCCTTTTTACAAATCAACCCCCCTCACCTCCCTTCCCCCACCATTTCATCATCTCTCTGTCATGTATTCATATAATCAAACACCTCCTCCCCTCCATCTTGATTTGGTCATTTTTCCTCTCCCTCGTTCAGCCTTTCTCTGTGTCTCTTGATAACTGCCCCCATCCTTCTCAGCCCTCTGTCCCTTCTGTCCGCTGCTGCTGTCTTTCTTAACCCACTTTCAATGCGAAACAATAGAAACAAAGGGGAGTGAGCCCCTGAGGCGATGGGAGGGGATGTAGATCGCAGGGCCAGTACAAGTATCAAAAGACTGCTCCCCACCGAGTGAGAGAAACAGAGACAGAGAGAGGGAGCACTACTGCCCATCTGCTGAGGTGCTGAAAGGAAAGAAGGAGGGCTATAAAGGATAGTGACAGACTGCAGAGACAGAGCGAGGTGATTGTGGTGTGTGTGTGTGTGTGTGTGTGTGTGTGTGTGTGTGTGTGTGTGTGTGGTTGGGTGGGTTAGGGTTAGGGCAGTGACACACTCCATTCTCCCTCTCCCACTGTCTGTCTGTCTCTTATGGTCCATGTCCACTATGCAGATGCACACACTGATGCAATAGGGGTGGGAAATGGGCGGTTCCAGCAGTTTGTATTACGGCGGTAAATTACCTTTCAGAGCCTTCTTTGAATTATTACCTCAGTGTTCCTCAATATAGAAACACTATAATTTAACACAATGGGTTTATGTTCTGTCATATTTAAAGTTCATTCTGTCAGTTTGGTAAGGTGATGATGGTTTTATACACTATGACATCCAGCAGCCTCAGTCTCTGTTGCTGTGGAGAAGATGATGCCACATACGATCAGAGCTGTGGTTAACTTGGAACACCTTGTCATTGCAAATCTAAACAAAAGACTGTGACGTAGCTGTTTCATCCAAACTTGACCCACGATCTGAAAGGGTTAGGGTTAGGGCTAACTAAAACTACGGTTTATTTTAACAACTTCATTGCTGTGGCCATCTATTCTATACAGTATGTTACTTAGAAATAAGTGAGAAATCTTTATTTTGAGTTCCTTTTTTTATTTGTCTATTAAATAAAAATTGAATGTGTACAGTTTTTTTTCTACTATTTTTCTTTTCTATGTTCAAAAAGTTCAAATCTGTATCTATATGGTCATTGTATGTGATCAGCTGCACTGAGACAGTCATTTTTTACTCTGATTTGGACAAGAAATAAGAGCATTACCCTACTGAAACCAAGCAGAGTATCTGGCTATCAAGTCAGTGGCACAGATTATGGTCATAGTGTATTATTTTGTTGTCAAAGGAAGGAAACCAGATGGTTTTTACAAAAGACAAAAAAAAAAAAAAAAACTAAAAAAAACCTGCTAATAAACAACACTTGGTGTGGACATGGTCTGAGTTTCTCTCTCACTTCCTCATTGTTACACATGGAGCATATCACGCCAGTCTCTGTCAGATGGACACACACTCACACACAGTCATACACACACATACACGCCTTCACTGCTCACTTTTCTCTACATTATGTGGTTCTTTCAAACTGCTGCATTGTGCAGAGAGAAAGGACCACAGTATGTCTTGGGGTTCAGATGTATTGTGAGCATTGTGCTGTGCGCATCTCTTGCGTGTATTGTGAGTGCATTGTATGCGTACTGTAGCGTATCTATCCACACAGTGGAAGCTACAGTAGCACAGGACTGCAGGCTACAGTGGATGTGGTGTTAATGTATGCCATAAGACTTTCATTGAATGTAGACACTGATAGTTTGTTAGAAAGATTCAAGGCTCAAGAGTAAATGTGTAATGGAGATTTAAGTTGAGACTGGGCCTTATTATGTGAGACCCTGCTGCATCAAGCCCTTTATCTGAGGCCCTTTTGCTGATATATATATATATATATATATATATATATATATATATATATATATATACAATAATAGGAATAATTGTATTCATAATTTGAAGAAGCATAACATTCTTCTGTAGCAAGGGAAACAAATTTCATTAAGGATAACATTTCACTGATTGTCAGTCTACCCCTAATTTATCCATATTAGGGCAAAACAGCTGACAGATAAAGGAAATGATATCCTCTTAGGAGAATGAAGTCTGAGGCTGGGGGTTTGAATATCTGTGGCTTATGCTGAATGTGCATAGTAGAAACATCTGATGAAGTATGGCAGCAAATACATGACAGTCACTCTGCTCCAGACTATGGTTGTTTTAATTGGTTTTTGGCATATTTATTGAATGCAGTTATTTTAAACAGAATCCCCCTTGATCACATAGGGTCACACTGAATTTGTGGCCCAATAACCCAGGATTGTTCAGGTGTTAACATTTCTTCCTACCCATCAAAACCTTAACATTTTAAAACTCAAATGCCAACAATGAGCTGAATTTGGAGCCTCGTAAAGCGATATAATAAATCCATGCAGCGCACCTTTAGGAAGAAGAAATGAAATGATAAAGGAGGGTCATTTGTCATCTGACAGCGAAAGTCAGTTTGATTTGAAGCATCTGTCGAGCACGAGGAGAGAAAACACTCAAAAGACTGTCTCACACACTTACAGTCTAATATACATAGTGCCTTAGCATGACTGTGCTTTGCTGGAGCACCTTAATGAAGCAGAACTACCAGCAACACATCTGCTCAAAGTGTGCGCATGATCTCCAGGCCCTAGTTTGATTAATCACAGGGAACATTAAGCTAATAATGATGGTCTGCCTCTCTTTAGGAAAAGCACTTGTATAGAAGATGACACACACACACACATGCACACACACACAAACACACACATGCACACACACCTGCTCCATGCTAACATGTGGCTTACTAATGGTAAAGCAGAAAGCCTCTGACCTTATCCCATCACAGCCATTAACACTGCCTGCTAATGGCCTGTGTGTGTGTGTGTGTGTGTGTGTGTGTGTGTGTGTGTGTGTGTGTGTGTGTGTGTGTCTGTGTGTGTGTGTGCATGTTTGTGTGTGTGTCATCTTCTATACAAGTGCAACAAATTAAACACACAATCACACACATACTTTACAAATTTGTGTTGCTTGTTTTTCCAAAACTTCCACAACGTAATCAAACCAAACTCTCTCTCCCAGCATCCTCTATGCCATCTGTCCCAGCTCTCTTTTCATTTTCACTATTGTAATGCACTGTATTCTGGCCTTAGTCATGGAGCTGTAGGTCAAGCTTTAGCCCACACCAGCAAGACTATCTAAGACTCAACTGTACTGCATGTTAAGAAACATACCAGAACCAACCATGATGAAGCATGAAAGTTTAAACCTAAGTAGTGTTTGTATCAAACCCTGATATATCTTCTTCCTCTGTGCCATAGAGTTCCATTGTTGTGCAAAGACTATTAAAAACACATTACTGAGATAAACTGTTACACTGAGTGGCATGTTCCTTCATTGCCATGGACACAATCACACTGTCATTATTAATATTTGTATTTATCTAGACTCAATCCCACATAGACCGTCCTGTTGTCCTGATACTCACGAGGACCAGTTGAAAATAATCCCTTAGAAATACTTCTGTTTGAGTAACGTTCTAAAAACTGCAGTGTTCTGCTGTTTTAGGTGAAGACTGAAACTATATATTTTGAGTCCTTTTTTATAGATTTAGATCTTTGGATTTACTTTACTTTAACTATTCACTGTGGAGGAACTCATAATCAGCTAGATACCTGGCACATATGAAACTGCCCATTTGAGTATTGTCCCTTGTTTTGTCTTTATTTCTTTTCAATGAACACAAGATTTCCTGAACTTTGCCTGCCCCGACATCACCTTGTTGTACAGTATATAAACTCCAATGGTCAGGGAAGATATCTTCTTTTTGCAGAAAACGTATGTGAATGCTAGGGACATAAAAACTGAGTCAATGAAAGTTTAAAACAATCAGCCCCTTAGCGAGATTAATTTTTAAATATTGGGGAAAGCTGAACTCAACAAGCCTTAAGAATGTTTTGCATACTGGCACTGTCATCATCATCATCATCATCATCATCATTATCATCATCATCATCATCATCATAATCCCTCTCTATCTTTGTCTCCTTCTCAGGTCAGGTCAGGATCATGATGTTTCTCCTACTTTAACCCAGAGTTGTTGGTGTCTGTGCGTGTTGCATGTGTGTGTTTGTGTGACAAACCCCACCCTTCCACTGCAGCTCTAAGGTGTCAAAGGCAATCATATCAGGTGGCAGGTTCGCATCAGTGTTATTGATCCAGCAATGGTTTAACCTTGATCAATAGAGCTGTGACAGCTAGTCAGAGAGCAGTGGGAAACCCCTGCAGGGTTACTGCAGTGAGCAGGAAGGCTGCCCTTGGTTAACAGGTTTAGATGGTTCAGCTTCATAATGAAGAAAGGCTTTTGTTGCAGACTATCCTCACCTGCCTGCCAGACGCAGTTCATCAATTGAAGGATGACACTCAGTGCAGTGGCAGATGGGATATATGGTGGGAACAGGCCTTTAGGCATTCAGCTTTAGTTTCACTCAAACAGGTTGAACAGCTCTGTTCAACAGATCAGACTCACGACTGTCACGACATACGCTGTCTTTTTCAGGCTTATTTCTACTGAAAGGATGATCCGCAGCTGAACTGCAGACCTAACTGAATACCATCATTTATTCAGCTCTATATTCCGAAGTGATATCCACTAGTTTTTCTTTCCTCAGTGTGTGTCACGATTGTGAGACAGAAAGGTGGAGATAGAAAGAACAGCCTTTACCTCTAATGCTGCTCATATAAACAACCATGCAAGTTTTTTAGTTCTATGACAAACAGAAACAGTGAATTTAACAGTTTCTGTCAACAACTGCACTATACCATCTATAATTTATTCAGATAACATGAAGGAAAATAATCAGAAAAAATTAAAATAAAAATGCAAAGTATTCATGACACCACATAAAACAGTGGCTTGAACTGTGAGGCAGTTAGAAGTCTGTCCGTCCATTGGGGAACATGAATGTGCTCAGTGCATTTCATGAATCATCTTCTCTTGACGACGAAATAAAATAAAACACGTAATAAAGTGTAATAAAAAAGAAAAATGCAATATAACTACATTGTGGACCGATATTATTACCATATTTGTGTACAAAAAGTTGGAAATGCAGGTAATTATAGACCCAAATTAAGGCCCAAAGCGTAAGGATAAAACTTGCTAAAGACGTCCCCTGAAGACTAACTACAACCATTAGATCTGGGGAAAGTCATTGAGTTAGTTTTGATGTTCTCCACATTAATGTAGCATTTATTCTGCTTAGGTGGTGCTGCCCCTAAACCTTACACTGTGGAAAACCCTGTAATATCAAGACAAGCATTCAAATAGAAAAAAGATACATGGTCTGCACATGGTCTGCATGGTATGTACTAGTACTGTCTGAATCATGAATCACTGCACATGGTGACCAAAGAGAACACAAACTGATTGATTAGCACAAAGTGGGACAGATTTGCTCTAAACTAAAGGTGATAAAGTGAAGTCAATGAACTGAGTTAATGATTAACCATACAGACTTTTTAGTGGGGCTCATCTCTTCTGCACAACGCCAGCATCTGCTTCCTCTTTATAGCCAGAAGCAGACACACAAACACACACACACACACACACACACACACACACACATACACACACACACAAGCAATCATGTCATGGTAACACCTGGCCTGTTTCCCTGTGCTACCCCTCAGTCTCCCAACCGCTTCCTACACCCCTTTTCATGGCCCGTAATGCCACACCTGTCCAGTTGCCATCATAGGTTATGTAAAGGACATCAACATGGTGCATGTTTGTTTTTATTTACTATGTATTATTTTAGGTATTCTATTTTGACACTTCCTGTTAAACGGATGTATTTTATTTTTGAAAGGGTTTGGTAAATGGAAAAGGAGCTAATTGACGGTAAACTGATAGACAAAGGTAAACAAGCATGACATGGATAAAAGGAAATTCACGGATAGAGGAAAATAAACTACAAGAGTGATTTATTAGCCCGGTTTAAAGTGGCAACAAGGTAAAGTCTTATGGTACATTTATGTTTGTGTTGAAATTTAAGTTAATTTTATGTAAAGTAAAGCTAAATGCCACAAGCTAATTATAGATGTAGCTATGGACTAATGGCTTTTTATTTGTTTTTATTTTAGCTCTTGTGTTGTTGTTGGTCGGATTGTAAGGCAAGGTCATAAAGAATTGCTGAAAGGAATAAAATACTTCAGACCAGTAAAAGCTTCATTAATTTCAACTGGCACTACAGGTTATATGTCAATTCCCTTATTTTATTTGATCACTCTTTGCTCCTCAATCTTCTAATGGCCTTATTTCTGCTCTGGGGAGTGAGACGGCTGCCTGGAGGAGATATCAGTGAGGACCAACCCTCTCAGAAGTCTTTTGAGTGATTGGATGCTGCAGCTGATTGGACCAATCTGATACTAAATCACTGCAGTTTTACACTGGAGCAGATAGACAAATCACAGAACTCAAGATTGTATTTGTTTTCAGATGTGCTGCTACCTGAAGTAAAGTTACACTCTGTGGTTTACTGATCAGAGGACAGTACAAATACTGAATGCAGCTTTTATCACGTGCAGATGTTTCTTTTCTGACATATTCAAACATACAGAAAGATTGCATGTCTGTATTTGGGCCTCTTTCTCTTGTTACCTATAAGCTGAACTGTGAATACACTAGTATTATTCCTGAGATCAGGGAATGCAGTCATTCAAACAGAACTTGACAATAAACAGGAAGTCTACAGTTTTACTAGATTTTTTGACTACAGCTTTCGAAGTGAAAACCAAGGTGAATGTTATTCCTACGAACAGGACACATGAGCCACAAAGCTCCTGTTTAGCATGCATGTGGAGTGGAAAATTATCAGATGAGAGTTTCTCCTAGTTTTTGTCCTTATCACAGCTGAAAAGGTCATGCGTCACTTCTGTCCTTGATGCATATGCATGGCCTAATGTTGAGCAAGACACACACACACACACACACACACACACACACACACACACACACACACACACACACACACACACAGAGAATACTTAGTTTAAAGTTACAACTGTGCAACAAGACTGACAGAATCACCCTGGATTAAGGTTCAATTGGGCCTGCATAAACAGCATTTATCAAAGTGACATAACACATAAACTTAACCATTATACTCCTACTGTACATACATCTATCCCACCCTGGATGTAGCAATACCAACAGAGAGGGTATAAAGAGAGAAAGCAAAGGGAAGGAAAGGGGATGTGATATGAAAGCTCTGCAGCCCTTTATTTAATGCAGCAGCACTTCAAGAACCACTTTAAAGGCCACCATGTATGCACACGACAGATGTACAACTAAACTAGACAAAACAGCAATATGAAGAGAGAAAGTGGGTTAAAGCATTACAAGAGGGACAGAAATAAGAGTGAGACCAACAAAGCTTTAACTGTCCCGATAACATCTGCCTGAGTAGGAGTTTCTACCCAATCAGACGCTCTGTCTCAGAGGATCAGATCTACAGACTGTATTTTAATCTTAACCATGCAGCTACATTTGGAAAGTAGCCTGCAGCAAAGCTGTTAAAATATCATCAGTGTGTGCATCAACTGAGCAGAGCTATGACCTTTGTCTTCCATCAGGCGTTCCTTACCACTCCTGTCTCTGTCTCCTCCAGCGATACACTGATAAATGGGGCCAATACTGGGGTGTTGAATAAAGACGTGGAGCAGTCAGTGAGCTACACCTCTGATATGATGCAGTCTGACTGATTTTGGTTGTAATTTCAGAACTGATCATCTTAACAGGCTGTATGGAATGTCATTACGTAACACAATGAAATGACACATTAGAAAGAGATTCACATCTTGCCAATTAATGTTTTTTCACAACCATTTTTGGAGACAGTGTAGTGTTAAGACTACACAGCCAACAGTCTCGTAAGTGACGTTGACTCGTTGAACGCTCACCAAAACCCATAACTGCTCCTGTATGTTAGCAGCTCTGACCAACTCTCCGATAGCGTGGAGCCCTGTGTGCTGGTTTTGGTGTCTGAAAAGCCAGAAACCTAATAGATCTATTACTTATAGTGGACTTCCTGCATCACTTTTTGTCCAGAATTGGGTTAAAGACTTAAAGACTTGGTTCTACTTGTTCTAATACTTTACCATCTTGCAAGTACAGAAAATAGCATTACTTTACTGTAATGAAGCCTTTAAAACCAGGAAAAGACAACACTTATGTCATATCACACAGTACATTCATACCACGAGAACAATATAACAATGTATTGCCCCTCACCAGCACCTGAAACAGAACACCCTTTCAGTCTGAATTCTATCACTGAGATCTGAGATCGTAGTATTTCAGTAACCCATGTCTGTTCCCTATGATGGTGGTTAGTACAATGACTAAATGGTAAAATACTGAATTATCATTTCATCTTCAAAATCCTCTGGTATGTGAGAGGGATGTGTTTTAATATCAATTTTAACCAGCATTAATCCAACAATATCAGCGCTGAAATCCAATCGGTCAGACACAGTCTCCTCCCTGTTCCTGTTTTCTGTTCATCCAGTCAGGGGTCTCAGTGGAGACTGAGGCCTGGAGCAGAACCAGACTCCAGGACGCCCCCCCCCCCTCTCTGTTCTCTCCATCCTCTATTTATCCTCTCCACCTGGGAGCCTGCCAGACAGCGCTGAGCCATCGGCCTTCACTCCAGACACTCACAATCTTTGTCTTTCTATTTTCATTCTTCCATCTTGGTATGTACATCTGTCTCCCTTTACTTCTGTTTTTCCCATCTATCTTCTTTCTCTCTCTCTCTCGCTCTCTCTCTCTCTGTCGCTCCTCTCATCCCTCCCTGCCCTCTGAGGAAACAGCAGCTTCTGTGAGGCATTTAAAAATAGAAGCTGCTGAAAGGCGAAAAGTGATGGACACTTGAAGGCACGGCTCAGGTAACCTGAGAGGAAGTTCAGACAGAGGGGGAGAGGGGAGAAAAGGTTTTCCACTGAAGGACAGCTGCAGGGTGGGATGATGTGGTGCATGCAGCAGGGACGAGCCATAGACACTAACATGCCAAATCGAGAAGGAATCAGGATGGAATCAGAAATTACAGTAAATGATAACACAGAGTAGCGATCAAAATGTGAGAAGGAGTGAATCAGGTTTGAACTGAGTGCATTCGGCTTGAGAATACAACATTTAAAGTACTCTGGACTTTAACTGGTGGCTTTAACTGGGTTAACGGGACATTAATTCTTATGGGGTTCTGTTGAAAAATAATTAACAGGAACCAATCACAAACACCTTTGGCCTGCATTGGCCCACACATTCACTAAAACTTTCTGCACAAAGGCTCAAAGATACATTTAGGTATAGAGAGGATATAATGGCCTTACCCTTGCACATGATATGTCACTGTAAGTGTTCTTCTGCTTACTGATTATCCATGATGTCCAAATATACTTTTCTTGGACAATCCCTGTCACAAGTCCCTCAAATATGGAGACAAGCGCAGTAGTATCTTCACTGTGGCTCCCTGACTGAAGGATCTCTGCTCAAATGTCCAGCTGGTGGACTTAAAGAAGTCTACCTGATTATACTTCTAAATGACAAACTCATTCAGCAACTACAAATTAAATGGCAAATCGTCCAGCTACATATTTTTGTCTGACTGAATGACTCCAGAGCAGTTCTTTTAGGTAGAGGCAGACTGGATTGTGACCTGCAGTTCAGACTACGTTTGATGCCAGGTAAAGAATTAAAATCCACCCAGGAGGGCAATTCCTCTAAATCCCATGCCAGGTGAGCAACACACACACACACACACACACACACACACACACACACACACATACCTAGACAGACACACCATGCCAGGTGATCTTGGTGATGCCAGCAGGCTTTCCTAATGCTGAATTAATTTACCCATCATCAGGCACCTCCCCATTTTACCCACAATCCACCTGGCCTGGCTATGTCCCAGCTGCACTGGCTGCTCCATTTAGCTGAATGGGAGCCAGGAGAGGGGATCACTGGGAAAGCAGCCATACGGCCTGCTGTGGCTGCTGCTGCTGCTGTGTACTACGTACTATGTTCTCTGCATTCTGTCCTTGGATTAATAAAGCTTTTTAAAGGCTGACATTTATTTGTTGTACCTGTATGTTATTTCTAACTCATTTGTTTTGATGTGTTTAGCGTGTGTTCTTGTCAGGGTGGAACAGCCTATGAAACACCATCAACACCACCAGGAGACACAAAAGCTTATGTAATACTGAAAGTAATGCAACAATGCCTCCCCGCTATTTTAATGGCGTTTAACTGGGTTTACTCTAGGGCTGCAACTAACCATTATTTTCATTATTGTTAAATTTGACAATTATTTTCACAATTAATAATCATGATTGAATGATTGAATGGCTTAGTCCATAAAAAATAAAAAAAAAATGAAATATGCTCACAATTTTCCATAGCTCTAAATGTTGTCTTCAAATGGCTTCCTTTGTCCAAAAACCAAAGACACTTCTTTTATTATCAGGGATGAAAAAGAAAAGCTGAAAATTCCAACAGGCAGGACACACTGGCTGTGTGAGCGGTGCATGTGCACGGCATTATGTCTTGCTTTTAATTTTGGTGTCCATTTTAACAGGTTAGAGCGACCACACTGTCGGCGTGAGTAGCGCTTCTCACATGCATGTCAAGTGAGACGGCGGCGGTGCTTCATCTTCAGATTTGGAGTCCTATTTTGACCATAACATACGCACGGTTCTCGGCAAAAATAGACCTGAATATGACCTGTAGACGGTCATATTGACATCATACCAGCGTTTCACTGCAGTTTTAATGTCTGTATCTGTAGAATATGTCACAGACATGAAGAGAATATACACAACAGATGAAGAGCAGTTTTTCTTTCCTGTGCACTCTTTTTCTTTCTTTCGCTCTCTTCCCCCTCTTTCTTGTTCTTCCATCAGGGGTAAAGAAAAAAGAAGCTGGAACCAGCAAATGTTTGACATTTTTGCTTGAAAAATTACTGAAACAATTAATCGATTATCAAAATAGTTGTCAATCAACTAAATGTTGCTACTCTAGTATACTCATAGCAGTGTGTAGCTGCAGACAGAATATTTGGGATGGGATAAAAAGTGAACAAACAAGCAAACTTAAAGGCTCATGGTTAACTGCGTTGCTGGCTCTGTGATGTTTTATCTTATCTTATGTATAAATGGAGATTATTTTGTAGATATCTGAATGTATAATAAGTAATAAATAGTTATAGTAATAAACTAAGCTATATGAAATTAAAAGATGATACAAAAAGGCACCAGAATAGCTCCATGTAGCAGATTAAGTCCAGTGTAAATGTTACATCTGTGTTTCAGATAAGCATACACATCAAAACACTTTAACACACAAAGCAACTTCACAGACCAGTTTGACCATAGGACACAAATGGATGCACTCACAGAATAACACTGTGTATTTGTGTCTGTGTAGGTGCATGTAGGAAACATGTCGTGTGCATTACAACACTGACATCTGCTGACAAAAACCTGAACTGCAGCATTGTTTAATTAAACAGCTTTCAGCAGGAGCCGAGGGTTTCACAGAGAGAAGCTTTAAGGAAATTACTACAGGATTATGGCTACTTAGATATTTCACATCCACATGGCCTCTTTCCTTTTCTATGTTCGTGATCAAAGGGCACTAAACTAAGCTCATGTAAAATGATCAAACAGCCTGTTGTTTAGACATGAGGTGGTCATTTTTTCTTGATAGTGTATCATATTGTCATTTTGTCAGTACATCTTTCTTTTTTTTCTGTGGCTTCAGATTTCATCCATCTCTGAATGCTTCTAAGGTAGAAACTTGGCTTCAGGAGTCCAGTCAGGCCATCAACCCAAACTGACTCCTTCCTGCAAATGAAACCCAACAATCAACTATCTTTTTCCAGAATTGCGTATTGAACCTTTAATCTCAAACATTCTCTCTATAATGTTGTCAGACACAAACGAGGATTGAAAAATCTAAGATTAGCTCTAAAGGTTTAAAATGAGTGAATCCAGATTTAAAATGTAATTACCAAGCAGAGCGCTGTTGCACCATTAATGATCATCTCTGATTAGTAAAGCACAGTTTATTTACAGTATGTTAACCAAAGTTAAACGGAGTTTAATCAATGTGGAGATGCTACCCAAATTAAAATAAGTATAGAAATAAAATCAATTTACATGCTGGACCTAGTAAGTATAAAGGAGGGGAGGAACCGTTTTGCCTGTTCCGTACTTCTTAATAAAATGTCACGCTGTTTGCTAGTTAGCTAGAAAGTCATCTTAACTGTAGTTAGACTGCTGGTTTTCAGCTGTTTCGGGCATCATGTTAACTGCTGGTGAAAACCAACATTTCCTAATTTTGTTGCTATATAATAAAAGCTTTTAAATGACAAAATGGCATAGGACTACTATGTGAAGAATTTATATGAAATTAAATGTGCATTTGAAGGAATTAATGGAGCTAATACAGCAGGGAGGAAGACTATTCTACTTCAGCTGCTCCTCTGACTGCCCGTCACAGCCATGGACCAGTCTACTGCTTTGAAACGTCTTCTACTCAAGACAAGTGCTCTTTAGTTAAAGACACACCTTGAAGCAGGTAGCCTGTTGTCATGGAGATATAACTCCCAGCTGCACTGGACTGATGTGCCAAGTCAAGCCAAGCTAGCACATGTGGAACCAGCTGCATCTCCGTCACTGCCCTGTCGGACAGTCGGTCCAGTCTTCTGTTCAGCTCAATTTCAATTTCATCAATGTGCTGGCACTGACATTATTTCTTAAGTGATGTAAACTCTCAAACTGCATTAAAATGTATAGAGGTCACCGCCTAGAAAAGAAATGCTAATGGGTCATAATAACCCGCTTTCATAGTTGGCCTATTTGGTGATTTTTCTGATGAGGACAGCCTGTATCTGCAGCTGTCTTCATCAATTTGAGAAGTCTTCTACAACAACATGTCAACAACTTGACAAACATGCCCACTGTATGAAGCCATTGGCCAGGTGGGTGGAGCTGTAGGCGAGGTTTAAACTTTTCTCTCAAGCTCTCTTTCTCACTGTTCCACTGCTCTCATCACATCAAGACTACAATGACAAGCAAAAATTAATTCTTGGAGAGAGATGGGGGAGAAGTGGGACACAGCCAGCAGGAGGCTATGGCAGCCGTTTGAAACAGTGTGAACATGCAGAACAGGAATAAACACTTTTCCCTTCAGACACATTCAGACTTCACATCACAGAACAAAGTTCTCCTGAAGCATGGAGAGGCTTTAAGTGTCTGGCCTTAATTTAGAAAGGCTGACATATTTATGAGTGGATGTCAAAGCATTCATATGCCTCTCCGCTTCTTCTCATGCCGTTCATTAAAGGACGTCAGTCAAACTGCTGACACCAGACACCCTGGGGTAGATCTCTCAGTACAGGAACATATACATATCCTCCTGCATCTGGATATGAGTTTGGTGCATTTCAAAGCACGTCGTGTTCGTCTTTCGTACCCACGGACCATGAAACCACTGCTGACAGATAGCACAAGCACACTGGAGCCCACCAAACAAAGCTAGGCTCCATGTCACGGTAACATGGAAGATGTTGTGACTGCCCTGACATCTTTAATTCATAGTGGAAAAACATATTCCGTTCAGAAGGAGGGCATGCTCTGATAGATCTAGATCTGGCAGCTCCCAGGGCACTGTGGCCCATATTCAGTATGCCAATAGCAGACAGGACGGAGGGGAATTCATCTCATTCGACTTTTAACATACTACATTTACAGTATATCTGCAGCTGTGTATGTGCATTATCTAAGTGTGTCGTTAACACACAGGGTGGCTTTTTTTTGTTAATCTTCTCGTCTGAGAGTCTTTACAGCCATTTTTTGTTTGTGTAATAAGCAAAGGCTAAGTGTGTATAAACCTCCATGTTGTCTTTATCAGAAAGGAGGAATTGATTTGTTACTTGTGTCCATATTCAGGGACTTGATCCTCTTAAGGACATAATCCTCTGAGGATGGGTCCTTCAGAGGACCTGAAGGTCAGGCTGAATGTGAGCCTCCTCCTCAAAAGGGACAGTCTACTTTAAAGAGGTAAGACCTAATGCATACTACAAGAAACTAGTGCATTTGGGCACTTCTTGTCAACTTGTTAAGTATAACATTTTTTAAATTTATCAGAAGGAAGTTGCAAATACTGATAGTGGTGGGTAAACATACACAATGAACATGAGAGATACAGTAAAGAGGTCCAAAAGAAGGCTGCATATCTGTTGGTGTCCTTCAGAATATGGCCATTATTTTTCACCCTATAGACCGAATCACAGTTTACTCATGTTGTTATTTCAAAGTGTATACATCTCATACACCTACAAATACATGTTTGATCCTTTAATACGTCATTAAAAACAACATTTTCACTAACAGAGACCTAATTAACCTGTTAATGAAAATGACATCTTGAGTTTAACCAGAACCAGCAGTTGGTGTGAGATGTCACTGTTGTGAAGATATCAAAGCCATTAGCAAAGCAACAGTACATGAAGTCCCCCGACAGAAACGTCAGACAGGTCAGACCAACATATTTATCTATATATCTTTACACATCACAGTCACGGTTAAAACGAGAACAGAAATAAACAAGTTTGCCAATTTCATTAATTCACAAATCAGCTGTCAGTTTTCTACCAGGAAGCAATATCACAGGGATTCTGTCTACATAAAGAAGAAATCACACACACCGAGGTGTATAGTGAGGTGCTGATCACTGGAAGTGACTTAATGTTTACGTCAAGTGTTTTCAGTAATGTCTATTTATTGGATATTAACATAAAGAAGTGATGTTTCTATTAGAAACCTACCAGAATTAATGCATCTTTTAACATTTTGGAAGGCATTTACAAGAAATATCTACATGTGGCATGAAACAGTATTTCTTTTGACTTTTGAAGTAATTTGATTGACAGTATCCTGTCCCTGTCTGTTTTCAACATTCTTAGTCCCTCAAGGCCTTTTGAGTATTTGTTCCAGCCCCAGTAGTGGAGGATGACTGTCTGATCACCATCACGTGTTATTACAGTGTGGCCTATATAAAATACGAGTGCCTGTCTGTTGAGGAAGGCCTGAGGGTCGAAACAACATCAGATTTAAAAGAAAAGTGCATATGTTAATATGTTAATAACATATGTTCTCTCATTATTTTCCAGCCATTGTTTCTCTCTACTGTCTGTCTGGCAATTAAGTTAGGTGACTTACAAAAGAAAGATAGAAAAATCTGTGCAGCAGAGGCAGAGATATCCTGACTTTTAATCCCTAAATGTACAAATACACCTTGTAATATAGGCTTTCTGTTAAGACCAGGCCTCGTGGTAAGTAAACTGAGCCTTCATGTGTAAAATGGGTGACGTGCACCTTTAATTTAAATTAAATTTTGTTCGGTTTTGGCCTGTTTATTCTGACTGAGGTGTTTATATGGAGCATTTTTATTCTGTTTTGGCTTTTAAACCAATTATAATCAGAATAATAGGCTCCATGTTGAATACCCAAAGGTAAGAGGTTAGCACACACACAGACCTCAAAGCTGACTAATCTCAATTTCACCAATTTATTCTGGCCATGTCAGCAAGCATGCTATCGTTATGGCCATGCTCTGATGAAGGCCACAAGGCTGAGACATTTGCATGTGTGTTGACATGGCCAGAATGAATCGGTGAAATTGAGATTAGTCAACTTCGTTTGAGGTCTGTGTGTGTGCTAACCTCTTACCATTGGGTATTCAAGGTTGGATTTAAGTAACATTAATGAATATAAATGATGTGTAAAATGCTGACAAAGACAAAGATCAGAACATTACAGTATATCATATGTCATTACAGGAATCTGAGACCAGTCATGGAATCTCAGAGTTCTAGAGGGAGCAGAAAAGTCATCTGACTGGAAACTGCCCACCTCAGGAACCAGGCACCAGAACCAAGAAACATCCAGCTGGATCAATCTCATTAGAACTAAACTATGTTGACGATCATAATAAAGGTATATGTATTTGTGTGTGTGTGTGTGTGTGTGTGTGTGTGTGTGTGTGTGTGTGTGTGTGTGTGTGTGTGTGTGTGTGTGTGTGTGTGTAGACCAGCAACCTCACACTGCTGTTCGCATTAGCGCAAGAGCAAACTGACAACTCTGCATATATTCTTGGTTTGTGGTGAAGACTGATTGCTTGGCACATTTTCACTGAAAAACAACCAATTTAATCTTTAAAAAAAAAAAAGCAGATCGGTTTAACCGGTTTTCAACCAGACTGTATGTTCCCTTTGCTGCTCGCCATTATCTGCCTGACCCGAGCACTGTTTGAATGTTTAGGAAGGAGCGGCGCTGGGACAGAGTAGGTGACACATGTGTGCCAGGGGATATTCAAAATAAAGACATGCGACAAATGAGATGGTAGTCAAAATGTTGGACTTAGAGAATATGAATATACTCATGTGTAAATATAGTGCTGTGAAACTGTGTGACTCAGACTTTCATATAAGAAACATTTTGATTGAAATCAGTGCACAAAGACACATTTGTTAAGGTTAGGCTAAGCATTAGCTTTGACAATATCTATGTAACAACTTTGGTCACAACATTGGTAAAATAAAACAACTAAAGCTAGCATTACTGCAAGGTTTGTCTACAATATATTTGGCTGAGGTTAGTTAAAAATTCAGTTAAGAGTTTTATCACTGTTAAAAAACATTTTGATTAGAGATAATGCTATGTTACTAACAACAACAAAAACTTGAAATGAGGTTTGTGATGAGATTAGCTGAGCAGAATAGTGTTTGTAGGTCATCGAGGCCAGGCTATAACATTTTAATGGCTTGATGTGAAAAAACACAAACTCAAATATACAGATACAGTCGCGGTCAAAAGTTTCCATCCCCCTGTAAAGTGGATATCATGACAGTCTTCAGTTCCAATGATTTCTACAGCGCTCATGTATCTGTGATGAATGAGTGGAATACATACTACTTTGTCACAAAAACATTCATGAAGTTTGGTTCAGTGATGAATTTATTATAGGTCTTCTGACAATGTGACCAAATCTGCTGGATCAAAAGTATACATTTATATATAATATACATTATTATAAAACGAGTCACTGGGAAAGATACAACAATGACTTTCAGAAATATTTGAATTAAAATTTGCTACAGTTCATTCCAAATGAACAAATACAACTTTTTTAATCTGAAAATAAGAAAGACAAAATGACTGCACAATTTGCTGCTTAATTAATGCATTTCACTGTAACATTCATTATTCTATATCATGTTTTAGATGTTTTTAATATTGACGTGATTAAACAGCATAATTGTAAGATGAGGCTAGAAAACACACACACACATATTTACAATGAATGCAAAGCTACTGAAGTAGCAAAGTCAACCTATAGCAATGTTTTTCTATTGCAGCTGGTGATATGAGGAATGCATTTGCTCTCAAAATTATTGGTGCATTTATGCTGCACTTCAAATGCCCTCTGTTGTTCAGCTGGGACACAATTAACAGTTACCCATGCTCTCACATACATCTTCCTCTTTCCATGGCGCAGTACATGCATTAGGCTCTCATTACAAGTCAATAAGAAAACCCTTCTGTACAGTTTCACAGTAACAGCAAAACACATACAGTACAGGCCAAAGCCCCTATATACTGAGGACACTACAGGAGTATCAAAGCTATATTACAGATGACTGAGTACTGCAAGTATAACAGGTCATGGAAACTCACTACAGACAAGTTCTTAGCTCATCAACCCATTTAAGGCCAAGCACAAAATTCACTTAGGTGACAAAACATGTCTAGTTAAAAATGGGGAAACTGCATATAATAAACAATATCACATCTCGTCCTTCATGTATATATGTTTTAAGTTTGTATAGCAGCATCAGTGGGGGAAAGTAAATTTACTCCAGTACTGTACAATATTTGTACTTTAGGTACTTATACATTACCTTGTACTTCAGTGCTGCTTTACACATCTACTTCACAAAATCTTACATATTAAAGTAATCTTTACTCCATCTGTAGACTGTGAACATATGATGAACTTATACATTATGATACATTGTAATAGATTGAACTACCCAGTAGAATATAGAGTGGCTAAAATTAGCTTCAACTCAACCAGCTAGACCATAAATAAATAAGGATGAATAATAATACAACACTCTGAAAGTAGTCTTTCTTAATGACTAGTATTCTTGATACTTTGAGTATATTTTGCTGATTATACTTCTGTACTTCTACTTGGGTTAAATTGTGAATAAATGGCCATTTCTTGTAATGGAGTAGTTCTGTAGTGAGACGTTGGAACTTTAAGTTTCTGAGAACTTGAACTTGTCACTTAAAACTGTTCATTATTTGCTTCCGGTCTGAGCGGCGCCATGTGAGGACGTACGTACGTCTCTGAGCTCTCCACTAGACCCATATTTTTACATGTTTTCTGTTTCTCCCAACCTCGCTTTGAGTAAGTGAATTTTAGGAATAGGTTACCTAGCCCCCCCAGTTTATCTTATAACCTGTATTTAAGTGGGCTGTAGCATATTTCTCCACGCAATGCCCAGACCGCACACACAGAGCAAGATGGCGATGAATGCTAACACCTGCTGCACCAAGGCAGCCTCGTCGGCTCTATCTAACAACGACTCGGGACAATAAGCCGTCCTACAAGCCATCACGGATCTGAAACAAGAACTGCTAATTAAGATAGACAAAAAAGCAAACGAGCAAGCATCGGAACTGCATAACCAGATAATGCACCTTAAGGAGGAGCTGAAAATCTCTGTGGAGCAGGCTAATGCCAGATACGAGGCGATGACGAGCAAAGTCACTGGCTTGGAGACCGCGGCTACTGATCACTCCGACACGATTACTACCCTGGTACGCGAAGTCTACCAGATTAAGAAAGAAATGCAGAAACTATAGGAGAAAATTACTTCCATACATCAGAGGTTCCAGCTTGGGTAAAGATAGAAAATAATGCAATAGAACTTCCATTGTGTCAGTACCTCTATTCGTCTCAAGCTAAAATACTTGGAAAACGCACACAAAATCCTTTCCTCAAAAACACTCTAATATTATAGCATGAAGCCCACACCTTTTTAAATGACACCCCCAAACTTTCTTGTTTCACACCTATATGGGGAAATGAAAACTTCACTCCTGGGAGGCGTGATATGGGATTCAGACAACGGATGGAGAGAGGACTAAGCAAAATAAAAGATCTTTATGATGAAGGCATTTTAATGTCATTCACACAATTAAAGAATAAATGTGACCTACCTGGGAAACATCATTTTAAGTACATGCAACTAAGAAGCTTCATATACTCCCAAATTAAAACTACCTCGGAACCCTCATTATCTACCATTGAACAACTCATGGTTAACCACCTACATGGCAGAGGTCAAATATCCATCTTTTATGGTTTGCTATTAGCAGGTTGTCTATCTGCCTGGAAAAATGATCTTCAGTCAGACATCAGTATAGAGGACTGGGAGGAGGCATGTCTTCTGGCCCAAACTCAAACTATAAACACAAGATGCAAACTCCTACAGTATAAATGGTTGCTTAGAACTTATATCACACCTGTTAAATTGCACCACTTTGATCCCAATATTCCTGACTACTGCACCAAATGTATGGAAGAAGTTGGTACCCTGCTACATTGTATGTGGAGCTGTCAAAAACTGCAGATATTCTGGAAAGAGGTTCTCGACTTAATTTCTAAACTCACAGAAAACGTTGTTCCAGTTGAAGCTAAGATATGTTTGTTGCACATATACCCTGAGAATTTCTGTAAAAAACTGTAAAAAAAACGTAAACTAATTAATTTCTGTCTGTTGCAAGCTAAACGTGTAATTGCCTTAAAATGGAAGGATATCCAGGGACCTACCTCGGGCCAATGGATTACAGAGCTGTCATCTAATTTGGCACTGGATAAACTGACTTACATGGCAAGAGGAAAATTCGAGGATTTTAACAAGATGTGGTCGTCTTTCCTAACCTTCATGAATAACCTGAATGTGCAACCTAGAACTGGACAAGATCTGTTGCCACCACCTTTATGACCTTAAAATGGCTCAATAGTGGTTCCATGGCTGGAGTATTAGTACTGTGAAGTAAAAATAGAGATGAAGAGGAGGACCGAAATATGGACCTATGTTGTATTGGATATATGTGTCTGTGCATATTGATGTTTCTGCATATTGAGGGTTTCTGTTTATTTTTTTGAGTGTTATACTGTTGTTGTTATGTGTATGAACGTATGTTAATTAAAATTGAAAATCAATAAAGAAATTGTGGGAAAAAAAAAAAAACTATAGGAGAAAAACAAAGATTTGGAATCGAGGTCTCGCAGATGCAATCTCCAGGTGACAGGTGTGAGAGAGCGCAGAGAGGACGGTAAGCGCCCGGCCGACTTCATCTCGGAGATGCTCAAAGAGGCACTCGGTCTGGATAAACCTGCTGGACCGGGCACATCAGATGCTCGACAGAGGCCAGGAGATGATCAACCACCCAGAGCTTTTGTGATAAAATGCCACTATTTCCAAGAAAAAGAGGCGATTCTACAGAAGGCAGCAGAGATCAGGCAGCTAACCACCGCGGATGGGGATAAGATCCGTATTCTACTGGACTACACCCAGGCGGTCTCCAAACACCAGGCTGCTTTCCAGGAGGTTAGATCAATGTTGCGAGGCTGTAACCGAGTACGATACGGCCTGTGGTACCCAGCTGAATTGAGGATCACCACTCCGGACGGGAAGCGAGTCAGCAACAACCTGCTTTCCAAAAACACTTGAAGCCAGACTAACTAAGGCGCCTGACTTTCGGGATGCCCCCAGAGAAATCGGACTCCTGTGTGCCGTGGCGAAGATATGGGTATGTTACTATGCAACTATTTCTTCATGCATACAAACTTGAACGCTTTTTTTTCTTGCATCCTGTTGATAAATGTTTTTAAGATAACCAGCTGCAATTTTAAGGGAGTCTGGCAATTTTGTGTTTACCCATTATTTCTCGTTATCCATCCCTGCTGTTTATATTAGGGTGACTGGGTGAGAGGTTTTATTATTCAAATATTTGGAAGTTCCCACTCTGGACTGTTCCAAGGCTCCAATTGGGCCACGTTCCAAATCTGCCCATGTTATCAATGATTTTGTCCAGATGTATGGGGTGACAGACCCTTGGAGGCTCACAAACCCTCAAACGAAAAAAATAAAAAATAATTCCCCAGTACATCAATCTTACTCAAGAAGTGATCTCTTTCTGCTGGTCAACAGACTCCTCTCGATGCACAAATCTACCGACTACGAGGGTAGTGGGGTTTCTGACCATAGCCCAGTGGTTATGTTTTCAGTTTTCCAGGCAGAGTTTTGCCTCAGCGCACTTGGCGCTTTAATCCACGATTTCTGTCAGACAAAGACTTTGCAGATTTTATATCAGAACAAATAGACTTTTTTCTTGAAGTCAACCAAAGGCCCGAGACGGACACTGGAACTCTGTGTGAGGCATTAAAAGCATACCTGAGGGGGCAGATAATATCATATGCTGCAGACATAAATAGGAAAAAATCTGAACATCTAACCTAGCTTATTAGTCTTATGAATGACATCGATCAGAAACATGCAAGTGCACCATCGGGAGACCTCTATAAGGAAAGGATTTTGCGGCAGACAGAATTTGACAAGCTTACATCTGACAGTGCAGTAGACATGCATCTATAATCCAGGCAAAATTACTATGAACATGGGGAACGAGCAGTTAAACTTCTCAGTCACCAATTGAGGCAATCTGCAGCCTCTAGCCTGATTTCTGTAATTGAAACACCCACAGATGATCTCACTAATGATCAGAAGAATATTAACGACCTCTTCAGAAGAGGAACTGTATGCTTCAGAAGCAAAGGAGAAGTTTTTACGTTCTCAGTTTCTTGCCAACCTTGAGACAACCAAAAGTAGATGCAGGACTTAGGGCAGACCTTGATAATCCTCTCTCAGTGGCAGAGATCGAGCAGGCGATAAAAAGACTGGTAAAGCCCCTGGTCCTGACAGCTTCCCGAGTGAATTTTATCACTCCCCCTGACCTTGTCTCAAGCTACAATATCAGTCCTTCTTAAAAGGATAAGGACTCACGTAAATGTGAGTCCTATCCTCCAGTAAGTTTAATTGGGTGCGATTATAAAATTATTACCAGAATAGAAGTCCTCAGATCTGATCCGCAGGGCTGCGGACTGCTGGAGCTGGGCGCAGCAGACGCGCAGCGGACCTGGTGGAAGTTAACACATAGACTAGAGTGCAACCGATCAGCTCCGCCGCCGTGGCGGAGCCGTAACGCAGCCGTACCGTATCCAGTGGAATCTGCGGGTTAGCCATCGCCCTGAGGGCCAATACAGGTGTGATGGGGATCTGCAGAGGAGATCAGCTGCATAAGCTGTCTCTGTATGCAGATGACCTATTACTTTTTATTTCAGAGCCTCATACTTCTATTCCCAGTGCTCTAGATGTTATCTCAAACTTCAACAACATCTCAGGATATAAAATTAACTTCACAAAGAGCCTAATTTTTCCAATTTATCAGGCAGCTCTCGGTTCAAATTATGATCCCTACCCTTTTAAGGTTGTTTGTGACTCTTTCACATATCTGGGGGTCTGTGTGACCTGTGAGTACAAGGACCTACTTAAATCTGACCTCACAAAAGCCCTAGAGAAAGCCAAGCAAGATCTGGCACGCTGGTCAAATTTGCCCCTGTCTTTGGCAGGGGGATGGTCCTGTGTGCGCCCTAATGGAAGAGCTCTCATGTCAACCAATGTCTCCAGTTGCCTTAGTGTACACTCCTCTTCCTCTAAGCAAACGTTATTACACAAACAACCCGATTGTAAAAGGCTCACTGAGAATATGGTCACAGTTTAGACTGCACTTTAAACACAACCAAGCTATAGCTTACATGCCTATTACATCCAATCCTTTGTTTCCTACTTCGCTCATAAACTCAGCTTTTTGTGTCTGGTCTCGGGTGGGTTTGAAATCTATAGGAAATCTTTTTCATAATGATGCTTTTTCCTCCTTTGAGCATTTAGTAAGAATGCACAACATCCCTCAGTCACACTTTTTCAGATACCTCCAAATTCGAGATTTCAGGCACCCTCCTGCCATCCGGCCATATCGAAGAATGCCTGGACATGGATCCAAATGTAAAGGGACAAATATCTAGATTATATAACATCATTCAAGACATGGGAAAACCCTCATTCGACCACTTTGTGGGAGGAGGAATTTGGGGGAGAGATTTCTGATAGGGCCTGGTTGGTTGGTTGGTTGGTTGGTTGGTTTACTTTATTAATCCCTCTGAAGGGAAATTGATTGGCTCTCTGCTATTACATCGGTACACTCATCCTCTATCTGTATACGCCACGGCCTGCTGCAGTTTAAAGTCTTTCACCGTTTACACCTCTGTAGAAGTAGACTAGCCAAACTGTACCCAGACATTGACCCGACATGTGTGAGATGCCATCGAGCCACTGCCACACATTTCCATATGTTTTGGTCATGCCCAGTACTAGGGTCATTCTGGTCTTCCATCTTTAGGACATTCTCTTACATGGGTGGAAAGGTAATCACCCCTGACCCCTTTATTGGCATTTGCGGGACTGCTCGGGAGGGCATATCAATTCCTAACTCCCAAACAGAGGCAGTGGCCTTCTCGTCTCTCCTAGCTCGACGCCTTGTCCTCCTTAAATGGAAATCCACAGCACCCCCCTCCCACACACAGTGGGCTAGTGACGTCATGTCTCACCTTAAACTGGAAAGGCTGAAATACACAACACGTGGCTCCATTCAGAAGTTTGACGAGATATGGCAACCATTTCTGAGATTTTCTCGAGAAAGAGTTTGCCTCCAGCAATCTGGGGTAAAAAGTTTAAATACAACTGTTTATTACTTATAATCCCAAACAAAGACAATTTTAAACTTTAGCTGTAAAAGTGAATGATTTGCAGGAGATAGATCCAAAGGATGGCACAGTACACAATTAAAAGTAACTACAGTAACTATTATACAGTAACACTATTTCAGAAGTCCATACAAATCCTAGATTAGAAGAGAAGAAACACCATGACGTAACATCCTTCATGTCACTGTGAGCTCACTGCTGATGATAACCCCCTCAGGAAACATTGTGACTGTGAATATTACCAATCCCTATTAAGTGATTTAAGAATGTATCTAGACTGGCTCCTGAGTGCAGACAGGCTTTGTGGGACTATTATAGGAATGATATAGGAATTATGAAACCACATAAGGTATTAAAATACCACAAAGTACACCAAGGTCACTATGTAATGCACTACTGAAGCACACACATGTCACTGTAATAATACCACAGGAGCAGACTTTTTGTGACAGTGCGTGTTGTTTTGAGGTGTGTGTTGTCCACTGGCTGACATGACATAATGGACTCTAAATGCTCTGTTTTGTTGGCAGTCTCCTCCCTCACATTCAGATGTGCTCTCATCCAGCGCTGAGAGACAGACCTGACTCACCCTGTGTGCAGCCCAGGCTGCAGCCCCGGGGCCTAACCAAACAAGCCCAACTTGACAGCCCTTTAAATGTCCTGTTCGCTCGTCCTCTGCAATGACACTTCTCCTCACACATCATACACTGATGGGCCTCTGCAGATGCAGGCGGCGCGGCCGGGCCCGGTCGTTTCCCCGGACTTTCGTACCTTTATGTGCGATTTGCGCAGAGCAGCAAAAATCCCACGAAACCGCAGCATCATCCAGAAGATGCGCAGAGAGAGGCGGGGGCCCGTGTGCACCAGGTTCCCGGAAAATACTGCAGTGAGACGGGGCCATGCCGTCCCGAGCCTCCTGCACGGTACCAGAGCAGCAGCAGCCCGTACTGCTGTCATTTTCACAGCCTCGGTTATCATCATCACCCCGGTCCAGCCCAGCCAGAACCGGGACACCACCCGATGCGTCAAGGCAATGGGAGCTCCAACTACAGAGCATCACTGTAGAAAGTAGAAAGTGTCCGCTTACCTGCTCTGCTCCGCCGCTCCTCTCCCCGCTGCTGCACCGGGCACCGTCAACTCCGCAGCGGCATCAGAGACACTATCCACCTCCTCCTCCGTGCGGTCGGTGTTACCGGAGCTCTGACTCCGTGTTTCCTGTCAATGCGGTGCAGCGCTCTCTCTCTCTCTCTCTCTCTCTCTCTGTGTGTGTGTGTGTGTGTGTGTGTGTGTGTCTCTCTCTATCTGCCCCCCCCCCCAGCTGTTCTCTCTTCGGTCACGGGTGACGCCGTGTCCACACGCTGCACACGTTGCCAGGGGTTGGCAGGCAGGTGCAGGTGCAGAGTGACGGAGGGCAAAAACGAAGATCCCTGTGTTCAAAATGTCATTATGAAGGACATTAGTCATTTTTACAGAGTTACATTCTGAAGGCTCAGAACCTAAACTTCCAATCATGTTGACCTGCGAGATTCCGTGTGAAATGTGTGGTTTTAATAGAAAAGGGAAAATCTCACATAAAAACTCATAATACAAACCCACGTCAGCGGAGATATGCCATTAAATCACACATACAGTAAGAATAAGTTAACCCTCTGTCCACTTGAAAAGGTTCTGAAATGTTAGCATTAGCTTGAATAGCAGCTGCTATCATGGTCCATTAAAACCTTTCAGGAAACACCTTCTCTGCTGATGTTTGGTGTTACATTCTTTCCAGCAGTCATATTTTTTGCCAAAATATGACTAGTGTTATGCTACCATTAGCTACATGCTTCTTGTTTGCCACTAACGGATAGCTTAAAGGGGCACTACTGTATGTAGGTTTTGTGAGGAAATTCGAACTCAAAATCTTACAAAAATAATGTGGTTTTCCATAACTGAAAACAAGCTGAAAATAAGGTCCCCAGAACACAGTTTGAAGCTAGAAGGGTGGCAGGGTCCGCCAAATATAGTGCATCTTTAATATTAGATATTAAAATCCTCCAGTAGGCTAGCCACCAATATGGGCTAGGATAGCTATTTAATTAAATTTGACATTTTACTAGCTAACATAGGAGTTACCTTTCGACAGAAAAAGCTGGGTCAGCTGCACATTAAACTGTACGGACAGGAGCTTCGGGTAGGCTAAAGTTTAAGCAACTCTGCTAGCAGTAGCTACCTTGTTATTTAGCAACGGCACATCAGTGGCTGCTTTCACGTGGTAGATCAGTGTGGCATTGTACATTTGCATAAGAACAAACAATCATCTCAGATCAATTTTTATTTATCTATTTATTTATATTTATCGAAATGTTGTTTGTTTACATTCTTTCTGTGACAGTAAACTTTTTATTGTTTTAAAAATGATTAAAAATGTTCGCTCATCTTATTTTTATAAATATATAAATAGTGCATGTCAGTTATTAAGGGAAGCTTATTAAAACATGACATCAGTCATTTATGATTAATATTTATATAAACATAGCACAAAAAGTAAGGACATTTGCGTTGGTAGATTATTTCTTTGTTGTAACAATGCTTCTTGGTAATAAATCTTATACCGTTGGAAAGCCTGTTTATTTCCTTTTAAATGGTGCCACATTTGTAAGAAACATGCATTTGTGGGATGAGCAGCAGAGCTGAGTATGTGGGCTGCACCCATGAAAAATTTGCCAAATCTTCTCTGCCAAACATCTTATTCTGCTATTGACTCGTTTGGTGTTGTTTGGTGGATTGGTTGATTGAAGTCTGAAGAAACAAGACATATTGGCAATTTAACAATTTATTAATTTAACAAACTAGCGTGTGGAAGAACCATACCAGCCTGGTCACACACTGCTGTGGCATGGCATCCCATTCTTCAACCAGCATTTGTTGCAAGTCAGCCAACGTGGTTGTGTTGGTCACTCTGGCACGAACAGCATGCCCAAGCTGATCCCACAAGTGTTCAATGGGGTTGAGGTCAGGACTACTGGCAGGCCATTCCATCCTCTCCACTCCCAAATTCTGGAGGTAGTCTCTGAGAAACCCTGCTCTATGTGTGACCAGGCTGGTGACCAGCATGAGGAGGAGGTGCCAGGCTGTTGTGGCTGTATGGTTTTTCCACACGCTACTGAGGCTCCTGTTTGTTAAATTAATAAAATGTTAAATTTTAATTAAATTATATATATATAATATTATTTTCCATATATATATATATATATATATATATATATATACATATATATATATATATAAGCCTAATTTCAAAGTATATGCATTCACTGATACAAGTTATTTTCACATAGGCTTATATGGTTTAATGGCTCCTGTATGACCAGTCACAAAAAACTTTGGATTTTTTTTAATTGCTTTAAATAGGCAACATTTAATGGCTATGGAATGTTTAGTCATTCAAATTTGATAAAAGTGAGTCTACAAAGTATTGTAATCAGCCATAGAAATTCCACAAACCACCAACACTGATTTTGTGTTAAAAAGATTTATAATTTGTTATAAAGCTGAATACAGTGTGAACAGTTGTGTTTCTGTGTCACTGAAAACTAATAATGTTGGATGCCAATTTCAAGCCTTTGGAAAAAAAATAAAAATTCTCTGGAAGCAGATGTTAATCACAGCCCATCTGACTGACTCTGCCAAGTTTAAACATATGAGAGTTCATAGTAAAAAGGCTTAGTCACTTTAACAATAAAGCCAAAACATTTTTTGTAGAATAGTGTCAATGCGATTCTCTGACTACAATGACAATACTAACAATAAAAACTAGAGTGATGTAAACCCAAGATGTCTTCACTCAGCCAGCCAATAGTGAGTCTCCTGATGTTTCGGGGTTGCATACATCACATCATTCATATGGTTTAATACATACCATTTTGTGATTAATCCTTCTGAAAGCCTACTTCTAACTTTTTAGTCCTTATTACTGTATGTATGTATGTATGTATGTATGTATGTATGTATGTATGTATGTATGCCTCCCTGACTATATCAATGCATACAAAACAAAGTTTATGTAAGACATTTACCAAAGAATATAATTTTGTTGAAAATACCACAAATGTTTTTTGGGGCAGTCATGTAAATAAAAAATCTTTCAGTTTATATTGATGTAACTGAGTTGTAATTAAGGAAGAATTACTTTAACATCAGAACATTTGAGTAATTATTTCATGTTGTGCCAGTACTGGGGCAGACTGATTGTCTTTTCATCAACTCTGTGGCAGCAGCTCAGAACAAGTCTTAAACTAAAAAAGTTCATCCAAAAAAGGAAAATTCATGGGGAAAAAAGTCATTATCGACTCACCCCAAGCTCCCCAGCTACCTCAGTTGTTTAGGAGAATGCTGCAGTACTGCTTTGCTGTGAAGCTCCAGAAATGTATTTTGGACCATAAAACTTCACCTGACTTCCCACCAATATCGGGGTAGGGAGATAATGACAAAATTTCCATTTTTGTGTGAACTTTCCCTTAAGAAGTTCCACGCATGGAAATTTGGCCAACATAAGCAAACTAAACATAAAGTACTATTACTACTACTATTACACAAGAATGATGAAACACTGATAAAACCTTCAACTTCAGAATGCTCTCCTCCTGTGCCACTTTAGTGTCAGCTGCCAACTTGCGTCCCGATCTTGTAGTGACGCCTACATCCCTGACCTTTGGATCGCTGGAGTCACAGAACATCATCACCGCCCTACACTAGATTGCAAGTAGCCATGTGAGTCCTGGTAGGAGACCATGCTGAATGAGCCAGGCCTTAAAATTTCCTGGTAGACCAGATCCCTTGATCTTCCTCAGCCACTCATCCGCCCCCTTCTCTTGTCTGGGATACATTACTGCTTTCGGAGAGTGAGGCATCACACCACTTCCCAAGGCACTTGGGCTTTCCTCAACAGAGATGGTATAGCCTCCTCCTGGACTTGGAGCTGGAACCTACTGGTCACCTTCCCATTTCTGATGACCATGGTTCTTGCCTTTCTGGGTTTGAATTTCATTCTTGCCCATGTTCCAAGAAATGACAAATGCAAATGGCTGAGTGTCATACACTAGGGCTCTGTGTAGATGTGTTGCTGACATGGTGTTGAAGTTGAGAATGTGGCATATATGGATAATTGTGACTTGGTCATTAGTTATTGTGTGTTTTATAGTGAATGTAGGAACCTAAATGCAGTGTATTTGATGTTTCAGTAATTTACATTTAATAATTTAAGTTCATTTGTAACACAGAAATTTACAGGGCTTAAGAAGCAAGTAGAAATTGTGTAGATAGTTTAGTTTAAAATGTGTAAAATATCACTTCTATTGCATTTGTAATGTTTTGGAGGTCGGTCACTATGATAATCATTTGCTAGTAACTGCATTATTTTATTCTGAAAGTTGGTGAGAATAGCTTTGTTTTCCAGGTGGTAACCCCCCAGCCAGTCAGGCAAGGGAAGAGTGGAGCCAGACATTTTTTTTTTTTTTACCTCTAACTGTGGAACAATTCTTGCTTTAGTCATTATTAACTTTAGGAACAGTTCATTTTTCTGTACCCTATTTCTTTTGTTGAAGTAAACTGCTCAACATGTATTTTTCTGATGTGGATGAAGACGAAGGAAATCGTGAGAGCGTCAAACTAAGGCTTAATTCAGTGGAAACCTAAACTTTACTCAAAAAACTTGCTCCTCACAGGTGGAACAAATCAGCCTGACTCAAATGAAGGATGGAAGAAGAAAACTCTGCACGGACAGCCAGGTGGTTTGGAAAAATAAGACAACAAAACCGTGAGTCCTATCTGACATGCTTTGTGACGGATTACTAATTGAAGAAACGACCGGGCAGTGCTGATATGTGTCTGTCATATCTGAAGTGGACATTGTTGGGCTAAATGTCGAAGTGGAATGCATTTTGTGGATGAACCTGATTCTGCAGTGCTTTGACAGTTTTGATAATTAAATGTGGAAGTTTTTGCTTATCATGGATGAAAAGAATAGGGAAAAACGGACAGCCAAAATGACAGATTAGGCTGCAGGTGAACACAAGTAGAGGCACGCAGGTGCAAGATATCCCAGCTAAGCAGCATGATAAAGCATATTGAGCAATTCATGGAAAAAATATGTGTTGACTTTTGTTCTTTCTGTGAAGAATTTTGCAACTTAAATTCTGGTTTGCAACAATTTATGACAGAAGATGAATTTTTGGATAATCAAAAGAATTGGTTTGATCCTAAAACATAAACCAATTGATGATTTCTTAAGGAAATGTGAGGAAAGAATGGAAGAAGTCATGAAACATTCTGAGAAGGCTGAATAGTGTGTTACACAAGTAATGCATGCAGACAGTAGGTCTATTATTATATTATCAAAATCTACCACCAAACGCTCAGGCAGATCTGGATCACAGTTTGGAAGCATGTTGTCCACATCTTTAAAGCAGAAGTTGGCCATAGAAAAAGAATAAACAGATTGGTTTGCAGAAAAATTATGCAAGGAGGCAGAAGAAAAACCAAGAGAAACAGTTTGAGGCAGAGCAAAAAAGAATAGAAGCTGCAATAAAGGCAAGAAAGGAAATGCATGCAATGTAGACTGCTCTTGCTGAGTCTGAGGCAAAGATCAAAGTTTTACAAAAGTACAAAAACATACAAGCGGACATTAGCATCTTTGAATATGATGAACAGGTTGGTGAAACAGAGGTGAAAACTAACCTTGACCTCCAGGTCATGGTAATTCTAAGTGCTATATCGTAGGCAACTGGACTTTGTTTCAGTTTCTTGAGGACGTTTCACCTCTCATCCAAGAGGCTTCTTGAAAGAGAAGTAAAAAAAATCCATGTATGTCAAACCATCTTTGAACAGAGGATGTGGCCTACGACATTACCCACCTACAATGCATGAACACAATGACTGACTAGGGTTTGATAGTTTATACAAGACCATCTCCCAGCAAGTCAAAGAGTCACAAGGCATCTTTACTTCCTGATCTCACTATCCGAATTTTCAAGGGGTGCTCCGTTTGAATATAGATCCTTTATCAGATCCTTAGACCTTTTTCACGGCAGCCATTTTGACATGAGATAGTAGGACAAATACAGGTGTTACCAATGATACTAATTAAGTTTTCCATTCCATTTCGGCCAAACAGAGTCAGGGTGCTGCTATTGCGCATTTTGGCTCATTAGAAAAGCTCTGCTACACTAAATGGAACAGAACCTTAATTAGTATCATTGGTAACACCTGTATTTGTCCTACTATTTCTCTCTGAAAAAGGTCTATTGAGCATGGAATTGAAGGCCGCACTGATGACAGTTGTGATCGTCTACAGTTCTTGTTGCAGTACACAAGTGAACAACCACATGAGTTGGTTAAGAGCTGTATTCACATGGAACCTTCAGCAGGTTGTGCTAAGGCAAAACAGATCCTAAAGGAGTCTTTTGGAGATGACTACAAGAAAGCAGAAGCCTACATAAAGGAGGCTTTGCGCAGACAATCAAGCCAGAAGATGGCACTGCGCTACAATCTTTGGCAGTATTCCTTACAAGCTGCTCCAACACGATGACAAATATTAGCTACATGGAGGACTTGGACAACACAGCCAATATAAAGGCACTAGCTTACAAGCTACCATACAAACTCAAAGAAACGTGGAGAACGTACACCTCCAACCTACAAGAAATGACAAGAAAAAGAGTGAGGCTCATTTTGTCAACAAGCAGGTGAAGTATATATTATAACCCACAAACATAAAGGAAACCACCACAAGCATGAAAGACTCAGTCCAGCAGAAACCAAACCCACAATTTGCAGACATTCAAACCAAAGAAAGTATTTACGACAGCCTTTGTCCCCCCTACGGCGGAAAAGAAAGTCAAGACAGAAATCAACAAACAAGCAACACAAAAAACACAGCCTATCTCAGGAGACAAAGTAGCAACCCTTGTCTTCATTGCAAAGGGAAACAACACTGCCTCACAGTCTGCAGAAAATTAAAATTCAAGCAATACAAAGAAAAGATCAACTTGAGAAGCAAAGGTTTGTGTTTTGCATGTTTGAGACATGGCCACATGAGTAGTAGCTGTAAAGACAAAGTTTAATGTGAAGAATGCTCTCAGCTGCATCCTACACTGCTACACATGACCAATAAAGACTCACAAGATGAAACTTTAAAGGAAAGTTGTGAAGAACAAGTTGTGTCAAGTGCTCTTGTTAAAACGATGGGGACCTGTGGGGTCACTGGGTCTAGTAAGGAAGATTGTGTTCTTTTAATCATACCAGTGTGTGTTAGAGGAACTTGGGGCAGGATTTGTGAAAAAATAAACATGCATTTTAAGTTTTTTAATGCTAATGGGTGATGAAGCGTTCAAAAACCAAAATGAATGAGCCCACCCACGTATCTCTCCATTGCCTTGAACAAGCTGTGTGCTGCATAATGTACTGCAATTCGGTGTCCGAATTTCCCAGACGTGACGTCAGATGACGCTGAATGCGCATCCTCGACGGCTTTCGACTTGGATACGCGAAGAAGACAAGCCAGTGGACCCAAACTAGTGTTTTCTGCTAGTGGATTCTGCTACGGCCAGCAAACGACCCACCACCACACAAAGTCCACTAAAAAGTCATACTAAGAAGAAAAAGTTTTATCAGCGGCATGTCGTGAGTCGAAACGACATTACGACCAAAGCCGGGCTGGCACCTGAATAAACATCGGATACACGTTCACTCATGGAGGCAGCTTCAACTTGAACTGGGACTGAAAACAGATGCTGACATGGCTCATTTTCTAGTAACCAGGTAAGAAAACATTACAGGTACATGTTTAGAGCTTGATTTGAAAATCATATGACATCACAAGGACTCGGAGTGACCTAACGTGCAAAGTAGCATTAGCTGCAAACATGTAACTTAGTCCACCGCTGTGCAACACTGAATAGTTACAGACTGCGCATTTTCCACGGTCCTTTAGTCTGAAACCGAATAGTTAGAAATATGTCCCTTTATATATGGGACCGAAAGCCCAACCTGTTATCCGGGAGGTGACGTTAGCAGCTGGATGTAGACACAGGCTAACGGTTTGTTTGAGACTGTGTAGTAACATTAGTCGCTTACACACAGCAATCCCGTATCAGAGACGATATTTCTGTCCCCCAGTATGCCGTCTTTGCTTTCGCCTGTGCCTTTCAGACTGCATCAACCGTAACGGTAAATTGCCGCGCTTGTGTGTCGCTACACACAGCGAGCCAGCTTCCCAGCTGCTTCATGTGTGTAGGGGATAAGGCATCAGCTGCACTGCTGTGACGAGTTCATGCGTGCTCCCGAGCCAGCTCGGCTGATGGCTGCCGTTACCCTAACGGCCGCAACGGCCGTCGTCTCTTATTCCTTGATCCTGCCCCAAGTTCCTTTATGGCACAAAAAGGAACTGATGCAAACATAGGCATTTTTGGATCCAGGTAGCATATTTACTTTTGCTACAGTGTTGATGATAAACAGGCTTAATGTAATTGGACGCAATACAAGCATCTCATTGCGAACTATGGGAAACAAGTCAGTCTTCAACAACTCTATTGTGACTGGACTGGAAATAGGTAGCCTGGACCAGTTTGTCAAGTTTGCAGAGGTGTATGCACAGAAAACCATTCGCGTAACCAAAGAAAATATTCCCTGTCAAGAGGATGTTAACAGTTGGCCTCACCTAAAAGAGGTAAAACTTCCTACAATACAAGCTGAGGTTGGATTGAAACAATGTGAAGGAGACGAACAAATTGACTGAAGGCACTGCAAATCGAATCTCAGTAGTTAAGCTAGAAGAGCTTTGGTAACTGCAGTTTAAGCAGGACTTTCCTGATGCCGGACAGAATGAAGACATTGAAATGTCCAAGGATGATCACAAGTTTATTAACATGGTGTCTCATTCCACAAAAATTGCTGATGGTCATTACAAGGTTTGCTTTCTGGTGAAGGACAAGTCCTTGTGCATGCCAAACAACAGAGCAGTTGCAGAGCATCACATTTTATGCAAAATATGTTGCATTCATGGATGACCTCAAGAAGTGCTATGTAGTGAAACTTGACAGTGATGAATGCAAGCCAGCTGAGGGGAGAACATGTTATCTGCCTCACCGAGTCAGACATCAAGTCAAACAAAAATTATGCATCGTCTTTGACTGTGGAGCAAGTTATCAGGGAATGTTGCTGAACCAAAAGCTCCTGCAGGGACCGTACCTAACAAGCTTGTTTGTGGGGGTCATCATGAGGTTTCGACAAGAGACTGTGGCGGTCATGGCTAACGTGGAGGCCATGTTCCACCGAGTCAGAGTCAGCAACGAAGACACAGACCCGCTCAGATTTCTATAGTGGTGAAGGGAACTACGAGCAGGAGCTGGTTGAACACAAGATATTAGTACACATCTTTGGCGCAACATCATCACCAATCATTGCAACCTTTGCACTTCAGAAATGAGCTACAGACCTTGAGGATGAATTTGGTCCAGAAGCGGCCAAAACTGTCAAGAAAGATTTTTATGTAGATGACTGTCTCAAGTCAACTACTGATGAAGACACAGCAATCACCCTTTGTGCTGACTCGAGGAGTATGTTGGCAAAAGGTGGATTTTGACTGACAAAATGGTCAAACAACAGCAGAAAGTTGCTCAACTCAGTTCCTGAAGAGAATAGAGCACAGGGATTTCAAGATCCGGACTTGGATGAAAGCAACTTGCGGATGGAGAGAGCTTTGGGATTCCAGTGGTGTGCTGAATAAGACCACTTCAAGTTTATGATCAACTTCAAAGAACGGCCACACACTAGGAAAGGCCTGCTCTCCCTCGTTAGTTCCATCTTTGAGCCTTATTGCTCCAGTAATACTGCCTGGCAAATGAATCCTGTAGGATATATGCCAGCAAAATTGTGGCTGATACGAAGAGCTGCCGGAAAATATCATGAAGAGCTGGGAAAAGTGGATCTCAGGTCTACAGCTTGAGTAATTTGGGGTTGACAAATGCGGCAAGACAAAGCAGTTTGGTGCACCAGTCTTTGCTCAGCTGCATCATTTCGCAGACACGAGTGAAGACGCCAATGGAACAGCAAGCCAACTACTGCTACACACTGCAATTGGTGAAACTCAATCCACCCTGATGATGGCGAACCATACCAAGAATGGAACTGACTGCAGCTATAGTTGCAATCAAGATGGACAAGCTTTTAAAGAAAAACTTGAACAGGAACTTCATGACTCAGTCTTTTGGACAAGTAGCACTTCTGTGCTAAAATACCTGAAAACGTGTAAAATCTCACTTATATTGCATTTGTAATGTTTTGGAGGTCGGTAACTATGATAATAATTTGCTAGTAACTGCACTATTTTATTTTGAAAGTCTGGTGAGAAGTTTTTTCCAGGTGGTGACCCCCGGGCAGTCAGGCAAGGGAAGAGTGGAGCTGGAGCTGTGAACTGTGGAACAATTCTTGCTGTAATCATAAATAACTTTTGTGTGACGGGTCCCTTTTGAAAAATTTGACACAGACTAAATTTGGCACGGTTCAAAGGTAATATTGATGAATGGTAATGACATTCGGAGGCAGACACGGAAGAAGAAGTGCTCATAGGGCTTACCACTCTAGAGTAGAAAAAAAGAAAAGAAAAAATGAAGAAAACACAGACAGAAAATACAGGTAAAAAATACATCAATTTAGCCTTTTTTCCTTAGAAGAAAAGTATATTCAAAAATGAAAATTCAGTCATTGAACCTGAACCTCCTGTGTCTTTGCCCATTCAGTCGCCACTCCCCCGCCAGCATTCCACGCTGGGTCCTCCCCGTCCCAGGCCCGGCCCTAGCTGTATGGCTAAATGAGCCACCTAGCTAATGGCAGATACAGTTAGCAGCAGTTAGCAGTTACTCTGCTTACATGCTGCCCCCTATTTGTTGTATGAATTTGACAGGGAGCCATTTCTTATATATTGCACCTTCAAAGTCCATTATTAATTTGCTTTTTCATGACTTGAATGTAAAGTGTCTATAAAAAGTATTCAACCTCTTGGATGTTTTCCCGTTTTATTGCTTTTATGAATGGAAACATGGTCAATATACAGAAAATATACCAAACAAAAAAAATTACCAAAAAAACTCTTTAATGTTTAATGTGAAAACACATTTCTACAAAGCAATGTCAATTAATTAATAATTTACAATGTAAAATTAGTGACTGCATAAGAATTTACCCCCTTTAAAGTAACCGACCTAATTCAACAGAGGTCCAGCCAATCGGTGCTAGTAGTCTCACAATTAGTAAAATGGATATCACCTGAGTGCAGTGAATGTGTTTCAAGGGATTTTTAAGTATAAAGACACCTGTGTCTGAAGGTCCAGTCATTGGTTAATCAATATTCATGGCTACAATTACACCATGAAGACAAAAGAACACTCAAAGCAACTTCGTGAGAAGGTTATTGAAAAGTATAAGTCAGGGGATGGATACAAAAACATTTCCAAGTCACTGAATATCCCCGAGTTCAGTTAAATCCATCATTAAGACATGGAAGGACTATGGCACGTGTTAATCTGCCTAGAGCGGGCCATCCTCACAAACTGAGATGGGAGAGACTCTGCATACAACAACTGTTGCTGGGTTCTTCACCAGTCAAAGCTTTATGGGAGAGTGGACATGAGAAAGCCACTGTTGAAGAAAGCTCATTGAATCTCAAAAAGAGTTCCCCCAAAGCCATGTGGGAGACTCCGAGGTCAACTGGAAGAAGGTTCTTTGGTCTGATGAGACCAAAATGGAGCTTTTTGGCCATCAGACTAAATGCTATGTTTGGCAGACACCAAACACTGCAGATATCACCACAAACACACACTGCCCACCGTGAAGCATGGTAGTGGCAGCGTCATGCTGTGGGGATGCTTCTCAGCAGCAGGCCCTGGAAGGCTTGTAAAGGTAGAGGGTAAAATGAATGCAGCAAAATACAGGGAAATCTTGGAGGACAACCTGATTCAGTCTGCAAGAGAACTACGACTTGGGAGAAGATTCATTTTCCAGCAAGACAATGACCCGAAGCATACAGCGAAAGCTATGCAGAAATGATTTAAAGACAACAAGGTGAATGTTGTGGAGTGGCCAGAAGAGTGGCCAGACCTCAATCCAATAGAGAATTTGTGGCTGGACTTGAAAAGGGCTGTTCACATCTGATCACTGTGCAACCTGAAAGAGCTGGAGCAGTTCTGTAGAACAGAATGGAGTACAATCGCAGTGTCCAGATGTGCAGGCCTGATTGAGACCTATCCACACATACTCAGTGCTGTGATTGAGGCCAAAGGTGCATCTACTAAATACTGACTTGAAAGGGGTGAATACTTATGCAATCACTTTTACATTATATATTTTTAATTTATTGGCATTACTTTGTAGAAATCTGCTTTTACTTTGACATTAGTTATTTTTTTGTTTTGTATATTTTTTTAATAGTGGCCATGATTCCATTTATAAAAGCAATAAAAGCAGAAAACATCCAACGGGTGAATACTTTTTATAGTCACTGTAATTTTTAGAAGTGTCATGACCTGTTAAGGTCCTTTTTTTCTTATCCTCATGTTTTATGTCTTATTGTTTCCTGTTCTACTTTGTCACTTTCATGTTGTCCTGTGTCAGGTTCCCTCATTTCTGGCCCTCCATTCTTACTTTAATTGTATTTCTCCAAGATAGAGGTTGCTTACTAGAATTCCTGACAGCAGTGCCTCTGGCTTGGTCACATAAATAAACAGACGTTTCTTGCAGCACAGCAGACATGTTGACTTGCTGTAACGTAAGCACATTTAATGGCCGTTTTCCATTTAGGTCAGCCACTTCCAGCTCTGGTATTGCGTGTGCTGGCTCACTGTCAATACTGACTGGGACACCTTCGGCAACAAAACAGACATTTTTGTCATGTTACACAAGTCAAGTCAAGTCAAGTCAAAATGTGCTGTGAGAAGGGTCTGTTGTCAGTTGTTATGGGTGGGAAGCCAGTGAGGACTCTGTCGGTCAAGGCAAATACAGTTTTACAATGCAGTGGACAATCATTAATGTATGCTGATTTTATTTCCATTTCCAAATAACCTACAACCTGTCTGTCTCTCTGCTCATGTTGCTGTGGTGACCACTGTTAACATGTCTGCACATTTTAGATATAAAAAAAACACAAAAAAAACACTGGCAGGTAAAATGTTAAAATTATCCTCATAATTTCTTGTGGTGTCCATCAACACAATCAATGGATGAGAAATCTTTATGTACCGCACTTTATTGCACAACAGACAAGACGCACAGTCAAACAACATTTTTCTACACTGTTTGAAACTGAAATTTAGCCACTTGAAGCATTTGAGAGTTTACAGATGGTCAGGTTAGCTTCCTCTAGTGAATCTTTGTTCACTTAGAGTGTGGTGCTCGGCTCCAGCTGGCCCTCTCTCTAGTGTGGAGCCTGAAGTGAGTGTTGAGGTGCGCTGACTGGTTGAAGCATTTCCCGCAGACATGGCAGCGGAAGGGCTTTTCCCCTGTATGAATGCGGTGGTGCCTCTTGAGCATGCTGACTGTGGTGAAGCTCTTTCGGCAAACTGCACAGCTGTACGGCTTCTCCTTGGTGTGCCAGCGCATGTGGACCTCCAGCTGGCAGGCAAAGCTGAAGCCCTTCCCACACTCTTTACAATTGTGCCACCTCTGGATGCTCTGGCTTGGGTGAGAGGAGCGAGGTGGAGGTGGCTTCAGCGATCTCACATTCTTCATCTGCAGTATGTGTGTGCTCTGTTTTCCGTTTGAGCGAAGTAACCCTTTAACCTGTTGAGTCTGTTTGCTCTGAGCTGCTCTGCAGTGTGAATAAACAGTCATGGAGGATGGTACGCTGTTGGCTGGCTGCTGTTTCCTGCTGTCCTCACCGTCACTCTCTGCCTTAATCTCCTGGGATGTTGGTGGAGGTGGGGAGACACTTTGTCTGCCACACACAGTCTGGGTTGGAGCAGGATGTGGCCTCGGTAGTGGTTGGACATGACTGCAGTTTCCTTCCTCTGAGTCTCTCTCTTCTTGTGAACTATCTGTTTGAATGTTTCGGATTTTTGGTTCTTCTTTAATCTGTGGCAGCAGGTCCACGCTGCCTCTCCACTCAGACTCACAGCGCTGATCATCTTCTTGGGGCTGGACAGAGTGAGGCTCTGAAAGATTACAAACATCACAGTCATGCTAGGTGTATATACATATGGTATCACCCTGTCTAGGACAGGAATGACCTACAAGACTTTTTGGTAACACATTACAGATCTGCAAATTTCATGGTAAATAGTAGGTTACATTACCATGCAACATATTTGAAGTTTCTTTGAAATGACCCCCAAATGGACACATAACTCAAAATGTATTGGAAATAACCCCAGCATTATTCGATAATAGTATTCTTCTATTTTTCAACAAGAAGTTATAAAATAGTTGGTAATTTCTTTAATACACTTACAGGAAACATTTTCTTTAATTTCAGCAGATCAGTCCATCTTTTGGAACAATTTTACTAAATGTCTATTTTTTTACAGTAAGCCTCGTCGAAATGCTACGATTCTGTCATGGGACAGTGTCGATACTTACAACCTACGTTGTGGCTATTTTGCTCATACAGTTTGTGGATCTAACAAGGGAAATCAGTATGAATGCATTCTCCTGTGTCTCCTTGTCATTGTATTGTTCTGTTTGAACAGCAGAGGGCGCAGTCATACTGCTCAAGAAGACTTGTTCTCATAAGACCCACCCTGCTCCGCCTCTGATTGGTTGGCTTCATGGCGTTCTGGATGCCTGACCCTGTTAACTCACACAGACGCTCTAATAATGTCTGTTTTCGGCGGTGTTTAAGCTGTAGTAACACTCTGACCTCTTCACTCACTCTCCAGAGCAGCTTCTTGCTGCAAGAGTGTCTCTAGACTCTTTAGGTGGAGCAAGCAGGCCGACTGCTACCTGGTGTATCTGCTTCACCTAAAAAGCCCAAAGACACTGCAGCTGCAAAAGCCTTTAATTTTACTATAGAAGGAAAGTAGAAGGACCTCAAGTAAAAAGTAAAAACACATTGGAAACAAATAATAAATACTGTGTACATCTCACCTATTATTAAAGGACATTGTTCAGGTCAGAGAGATAGAGAGAGAGAGAGAGAGAGAGAGAGAGAGAGAGACTGAAGAGACAGAAACTAGTTGGAAGTTTCCTGGATATGTACTAATAGAATCACCTGCTATTCACTTTTTAATACATTTTGTGGTGATTACTGAAGTAATTTGGGTGTAAATTCAAAGAAATATGATGCTTGGTAATTAGCACCTACTTACCATGGATTTTCCAATTTTCCAGTGTTACCAACTTTGTTTTTTTCTTTCAGTATGCCATGAAAACAATGCTCCAATTTCACAGTTTTGACTTTTTAACCTTTAATTCATTTAACCTTGCTTGCTAAAATCACACCACCATTAGACTTATGAAACAATTTCAGCTCTAAGATGAATTGATAGGTTGCACTGCTAAGTCAAGCATACATATTCTTCATCTATGCTCTGATAATGGGTTGGCGGGGGTCCCACTGCTGTATCTGTGCTTTTGTCACTCAATCCCACATACACTGTCCTGCTGCCATAAATGCACATGAGAGCACCAATTATGGATTAATCCACAGCTGAAAATAGTCCCTATAGCTGAAAATGTAATGCACTATTTTCTCCTGTTTGAATAACGTTTGCTGAAAACTACAATGACCAGCTGTTTCAGGAAATTACAAAGCCTTCAAAAAAAAAAAACTACATAGTTGTGAGTTGAAGTCTTCAGTGACAGCCACAGACTGAGTAGGGACACATTGCTGGTTTTGGTCTTTTCCTAGAATTCACTGACAACAAGAAAAATAATAGAATGACACCAGTTAGAAATAATCTGTTTACCAAACTACTCATTGAAACATCTTTTTGCTTTGGTTTCTGACCTGCAGTGAACTCACCTGTTTACACTTGAGCTCTAACATAAGATAGCTCTGTTTTTGGTTCTCAGTGATTCTTGTCTGTTCTTTCTTTTCTTAATAAGAGATGAATTAGTCGAAGCAAAGGCCCACCATCCCTTCAACTTGTCATGTATCAATATTCCCTATATCAAGTCCTTAACAGGCTGATATTGTAAGATCATGCTACTTTATTCTGGGATGGGTCTGTAGACAATTTGTTGTAAAGTAATATGTAGACTATGCTATCATACAATTAGATCCAGATTCTTAACAGCATGATAATTGCAACGCGCTATTGTTGTTCCATAATTGTTTCACTGCTATGAGAAGCAATTCTACCGACACACATTTCTTCTAAGCCTCAAAATGTCTCAAACTCTCTATTTCACTTAGTGCTTTAACTCTATAAGATTGGGTAGCTGATAACTGTCTACGGCTTAACTTCACTGACAAAACAGAAGTTCTTATTTCTGCCCTGGGTGCTGTTGTCTTGAAAGTGGTCGGACACCTTGGCTTTTATCCTCCTCTGTTTAACCGGCCCTCCATAACCTAGGTGTTACAATGTTTTTTTTATTATTGAACAGCACGTAAATTGTTTGGTTCGTTCTTGATTCTACCAGCTGGGAAATATTGCTCAACAAAATGCTGCTGCCAAGTCCATCAAAAGGAACACCACATCTCATGTATTTACACCAGCTGCCCTCACAAATTCAGAACCCAATTCAAGATTCTTGTAATCACATTTAGAGCATGGTCAGATACCTGCTTATATTAAAGAGCTACTGCTGCCATGTAATACAAGTCCACTGATAAGGGTTTGTTTTCTGTTGCTCACTCCAGGCCATAAATAAAAGGAGACTGCTTTGAGATAGTAGCTCCTATACTCTGGAACTCTCTCCCATTTTTGCTTTGCCTCATATACCCAGAGAGAACCCACGCCGGCACAGGGAGAGCGTGCAAACTCTGCAGGAAAGGCCCTCGAACCCAGGCAACAGCACTAACCACTGCTGCACTGTGCTGCCTTTGTTTGCTTAGTTTTTCATATATAATATAATATTATGTAATAATATAGCTTTATAATTATTATTATGACCATGTCACTGTATGTGTTCTGTTAGCCAAATATTACCGTCACAGAACCAAGTTCATAAAATAAGGCTGTATGAAGTTAGACACAAAGTCAATATCACAATCAGTGTCACAGCAATACTGTAAAACACACACACACACACACACACACACACACACACACACACACACACACAAGTCATCCTGTTAACTTAAACTGGAATGTTGGAACATATTAAACTGCTTGTCTTTTGTAAACATGATCTTGTTGGAGAATTTCTGCACAATAACTAATGACGGACAGGACTTTATCACATTGAATCACTCCTCAGCCCGAACCATTTCCATTGCTGTGAGATTATTACAACACATTGTAAACAAACCTAGATTCTTGGCCGCTGAATCATCATGGTCTACGTCTATTATTAATACTTGGCTATAAGTGTTGGTATTGCTTTAATGCTCGGCTTCTGTTACAGTTTTACTGTCCGCTTCCATTCAGTACAATACATAAGATGCATATGACACAGGCTGATGTCAGCACGATTCTATGATTCCGTGAGCACAGCCCCGTTAAAAACGGACATATTTTGAATGAGGTTTGGTGTGACATTCAGAGCATATCGATGACAAGCAGCACAGCCAGCAGCTGCTGCTCCTCACCTGGCTGCAGCAGGAGCCGTTGGACGGCTACATTGAGGAGCCGTTTGAGCCGCTCGTTCTCCTCTTTGGAGCGGAGGATTTCGCTCTGATACTCCACCACCGTGTCTTTAATGGCGCCAAAGATCTCCTCTGCGGCCGCTGTCAGCCTGTCGTTCAGAAACACGCTCAACAGCTCCAGTTTGGTCATCTTTCCTACCGCTGTCTCCAGAGGCGGAACGTCCTTCTGTTTACATCCACTCACCCGGAAGTAGAAGCAAACCGGCTTCTGCGTGCTGTCAGTGCTCAGCATGGAGCTCACAGGGACTGTGGTGATTTGGAGCGCCTCCTGCTGGACAGGAGACGACACAGCACTGATGGGATATAAATGTACTGCACCCAGTCAGATCCCAGTTATACTTTTTGTTTTCGCCATATTACAATTGTTGTAAAGAAGTTTGTGTTTCTCCAGAACTGCTTTGAAAATAATCTCATAAATGACAAGGCTTGATTACCAGCCAGCAAAACAGGAAACTGCCCTGGGGCCCTGACCTCCCAGATCACCTGGTTCTCTGTAGCATTTTGTTTTCTGCTGTTTCTTTAAACTGTAAATGTATTTATCCATTTGTTTATTTGACAGGGACAGTGCACATCTTCTTAGCTGTACCGGAGTTGGTTATAAACTCATTTAAATCTGCAGTCCCTGCCCAGGAGACAGATCCAACTCCCTAACTAAATAAGTTAGGGAATTTGTACCACCAAACTAGTTTTAAAAGATAAATTCACTCCAAGACATAAAACTCAGTCATATCTCCTCCCTCCATGCAAGGGTGACCAGATCCCAATAAGCCAAATGTGGGACAAAGGGTATGTTTGTGTGGGACAATGTGGGACATGTCACCAATGTATGGATGTAGTCTAAAATGTTGCTATATTGTCTATCTAGCTTTAAAAAATAAACATTTCTATTCTGCCTGGTGGTTCATAATATCTATGCTTTACCTTCTGGTTGATTTAGTAGCACACAATGGGACTATACAGGTTACAGGTAAGACCTTTATTTACCATGTCAAGGACTTAACAATTATTATATTTTAAGCAGCCCTGTTTACATATTAGAAGGATCTGAAGCCACTGAAATAAATGTCGTGTGAGTGTTTGTGTCACTTCGTGGGGGAACCATTGGTGTTTTTAATTGTCTCAAACAACTCTCCACAGAGGCAGGTGCAAGCACATCTGGAACTACAGCTGCTGATTTTGTTCGACCACATGACATCAACCCTCCGAGTCTGGGAAAATGACGGGTGCTAGCTTACCACCACAGCCTGCTGACCTGTATGAGTGGGAGTGCTGCACAGTGTGGTAAATGCTGCTTATTTCAGCTGCTGTTACCTCATCAGTCTGGCAGTCATCTTTGGGTTTCAGGAGGAATGTTTTCATAGATTGGCTCATTGACTCGCAGGTGCTGTGTCGCTTCAGGTCGTATTCCCCTCCATGTGAAATTGAGAAATAACTCTGGCAAAGTTTGCAAAAAACTCGGTGAGAATCATAAAGAGTCTCCCAGTCTCTGTCGTAGCTGCATCGCTGTTTTTTGTGGTAGTTTTCATTATATTCTGCCAAAACCTGCATCCTGTTTTTTGCACTAAATATGGAACAACAGGGACATGCTGTTAAAAGAAAAATACTGTTTGTTGAAACTTTTTTCTAACAATATAATTTTGGTCTGTCAGTTGATGTATTACAAAACTATAGTCCCATACAGAAATTCTTTCTAAATTCAAACTCCTGGTCTCCCTCAAAGACTTTGCTACAGTGTTAAAGGCTGTAATATTTCTCAGAAATGTGCAAGGGGGAAAAGGACAAAAACACATAATACACATACACAGGCAGTGGTTAGTGTGGGGTTTGTATGGGGATCAAAAAATGGCCCTTTGCGAGTTTGCCCACTAATTACTTAATGCAGCCTTAAATCTGATATTTTTTGTTTTCTTTATCCGCTGGAATAATTTTCAAGAATCCAGTTACTTTAAATGTGTCCCCCTTGCTGGTACCAGTTGACTAACCAAAAGGTAAAACGAGATTGATATAGATAAATAGGACAGTGCAAACTGTGGAGATATATTTTACCAGAATATCTTTATTTCAAATGTCTCCTGGGAACTAGTATAGCAATAACCCTTAAGTATACACTTAGTTGTAAGATTATTAAGTAGTGCTCGCTAAAATTGATGCAGTGTAGTCCTGCAGTAAATCCTGTCCTCATTTTCTAGTCCTACAGGCTCCCTTGGATCCTGGCCGCGCCCGGGTCGTGGATCGTGGATGCGCCCACTGCTATGGCCCTGCCTGATCGTGGATGCGCCCACTGCTATGGCCCTGCCTGATCGTGGATGCGCCTACTGCTATGGCCCTGCCTGATCGTGGATGCACCTACTGCCATGGCCCTGCCTGACACCCACCACTACTGTCGCTAATATTAGTCACATCTCTGTTACATACGTTCCACTACTATTATCGTACTGCATTGCTACATACCATCCTTGCCATTGATCATTACTACTGTTATCACTAGTAATCACATTTCCATGTGCATTTCATCATTATTGCTGTAATACATCTTTGTGTACTTTCACTCCTGTCAACCATCGCTTATAATTGAATACATTGTGATCTCGTTGATCTGCTCTGTACATGCGACATCTATTGCACGTCTGTCCGTCCTGGGAGAGGGATCCCTCCTCTGTGGCTCTCCCTGAGGTTTCTTCCGCATTTTTTCCCTGTTAAAAGGGCCTTTTTAGGGGCAAGTTTTTCCTCACTCGAATCGAGGGTCGAAGGACAGAGGGTGTCGTCTCTGTACAGATTGTAAAGCCCTCTGAGGCAAACTGTGATTTGTGAATTTGGGCTATACAAATAAAATTTGATTTGATTTGATTTGATGAAGGCTATAATGTTTTTTTTAAGTTTTTGAAGACTGTTTTAAAGAAGTGTTGATTCAACTGTAAGATCATTTAGGAGGCTGCAGTTCGTGCAGCTGTTGATCTAATTCTTACTTTTACCCAATTGTATTTTTATGTCTGATATGATATTAACATAGGCCGTTAAAAGTAAACCACCAATTATACATTTCTGTAATACTTCCAACATCTCGGCCTGATGTCAGTCACCAAGCCTGACAAAGTACTGACTGACTTCTGTCTTAAATCATCAGTCAGTTATTGATCCTGCTGGTCATTAGAAGCATTTTTTTATTTACATGGTAATTTGTACAAGTCACTTCGAACAGTATATTTGTGGGAAAGGGTCAGGACAGAGCAAACATGTATTAAGACCAAAAATCAGTTTCTTTTCTCAACAACATAAAGGAGAAAAAGGCAACTGAAGACAGCATTGTTCAACTGAAATACAGTGTTTGCCAATCATATAAAGAACATATAAACATCAGAAGTCCCTGAGGTGTTCATTACAAATACCAGAGAGCACTTATCCCAGACTAGTTATTTCAAAGTATGCCCACTGAATAAACGAACTGGTTAAAAAAGTACACACATTATAGTCAAACATTATAAAACCACTGAAGGAAAGTCACAGGCAGAAGGTGCACTTCATAAGAAAATCTACAGACCACGTATACCTGATGGATAAAACAACCAAACAGTAAAAAGACTGATGAACTTTGGAAATGTTCTTAGATTCTGACCTGAGCTTTGTTCACTGGGTCATAGTTGAAGTAACCTTGATTTAAATGTCATAATCTGGGATTTAGCTGTCAACAGATGTCTTGTCCACTCACAGATATTTAAAAAAAAAAACCATGTTGTTGAGGGCAGGCTAAGTGCAGCAGAATTTATTATTTCTATAATTAGCTTGCCATTCCCTTTGCATACACAGTATACACAAATGACTTCTCTCAGGTGACACATTCATCATTCCCAACATTTAACTTCCAGGAGTTCCTGACAGGATGTTCTTCACATCTCTCAGCACCAGAGCTTTTTTCATTTTCTCTTTTAGGGGCCTGAAAAATTTCCCGCAGATCATGGAACGACATGATTAAAAAAACAAAAAAATAATAAAACATCTAAGCCCTGTGGAATAACCCCTGGGCCATCAGATAATCTAATGGGGAGGAAATGAAAAAGAGAAGATGTCTCAAATGTAAAGAACAAAAAATATTAACCTAAAGTTTAAAATACGTTCAACTTTTAAGAAAAAAAAAAAAAGTCTTTCTAAAACACTCCATGGAAGATAGTTGCTGATGGTCTTCAATTCTGGGAAATATAGTCACAAGACAAGGATGTGGGTGACTAGTGGGGGGGGGCCTTGATTGTGCTTGATGGAGCCCTCAGCTGTCAATCATCTCCGACAGTTCCTGCAGCAGGTCATCCTCTCCGATGCCAGGGTCCACGTCTTCGCCCTCCAAATGGTCCTCAGTGAATTCATTGATAAGCTCCTCAAAGTCATCCACAGCAGAGCTGGAGGCAGCGGCGCTGGAGGTGGAGGCAGTGCAGGATGCAGCTACGCTCGTTCTCCGTGATTTGGGTTGCGCAGGAGTCTTCAGGACTGGGCTGAAATGTACAGAGAGTCTTGTTACTTACTTAAATGCTGTATTCATGTCATACATGAAAAAAACATCAGACCGTCTTCCTTTAATTGTCTAATTTTTCTATACACTACACATGTTTGATGTAAAAGTTGGTATGGACGAAATTAAACACTGATGTATGAGAGATCTTTTGTTATATAAAACAGTAATTTATTTAAGAAAGCGTAACTGACTGATTGTACTTAATCAAAATTTCACCTTCCTCACTTGGAGAGTGACAAAATATTTGAGTTCACATTCTAGAGTCAACCAAACATTTCAAGGTCAACAGGAAACAACTGTTATGGTGGTATGTTGTAATATCATTGTTTCTTTGTGATCATAAAATTACACAAATTCCATTAAAAAATGCTGAAAATGTAGCAGGAGATAACCGGAGAGCACCCCCACACCTGCCTACAGATATTTGCTTGCTTAAATCTGACATTACCAAGAAGTAAGTGTTCACTAAATTTAAAGCTAAGGTATTAAGCTCTACCTTTGGGGGACTGTACAGGCCTCTCTGGCAGCAGCAACACTGACAGTCGGCTTGGTTTCTTGGTTCAGACTCTGTTTGAAGACAGGGACAGTCTGGAGCTCCTCTCTCAGTGGGCTGGAGCTGGAGCCCGAGTCCAACAAGGTGCTGGGACTACAGGGAACAGCAGAGCTCAGCTGAGCCTCTGCACTGGAAGATGGGAACACCTGACAATGGAAGTCACTGGAGATCAGTAACAGCAATACATTGTTTAAACTGAATGACAATTTAACCGTAAACGGACAGAAAGGTCAAGCTACATCAGAGAGAAACAATGTTAGTATAACTATTTAACAAAAGGTCAATGTGTGAAGGAAATGTTGAGTGTACATGCAAAAATAAAATGTGGGGGTTACAAAAACAAGGGAGGTATGCAAAATAATTGGTGGTTAAAAAATGTATGTAGGTAAATATAAAAATGCATACACAACATACACAAAAGAGGAAAAATATGGGAATAAATGAGCAAACAATAAATGTGCCACATCAAACTAATTAAAGACATGAAACATGAAAGACATTATTGAAGAAAAAGGAGATGTACGATCAGTGTGCCGGCCTACCTGTGTGTCTCTACATGTCGTCTCCTGCAGTGGCTCCTCCAGCAGTGTGGAGGCACTGTTCAGAGGTTTAACAGCAGCCACAGCAGACCGCGCTGCTCCCCTCCTCTTCTGGCCTGGTTTCACCTGCACTGCAGGCTTCATGACAGACGGCTTCACATTCAGTTTGGGCCTCACTGAAAAGCAAAGTATTAATGATATATAACTAATAGGTTTAAGAATTCTTCATCTTTCTTTTCTATCGTTCCTGTGGAGGATTTGTTACACACAGGTACTTAAGTACTAGTCTGACACACAGGAAGCAGGCTGTGGGTATAAGCCTGCTATTGGCTGACTGTTCCAGTCAAGATTCTCATACCCTTCTGCTATCTGCATGTTGCATGTTACCTTAAAGCAGGGGCACCATTGCTGCACCCTGGGCTTAGTACTGCCCAAGACTGTTGTGATTGGTTTAAAGAAATGCAAACGAGCCACAGTGCTTTTCCTTTTTGACAGAATGATCATGGCCAACCTGTCTTCACTCAGCACTAAAACACAGTGTGTACATAGGTCTGGCTATGTGAGACAAACAATAAGGTCTTTCCCTCGTCCCAATTAAGTAAAACTGAGTTTCTTGTACATGAGATTAAGGGAATTGGGTGCCTGCTTTCCCTGCCTATCCAAGTCCAAGGTGAGCCTTTTTAATCTTTGACAGAAACATGGGTCGCAAAATGAAGCATGAACAACAGTTTAAGGTGCAGTACCTTTGGTGTCTGTAGTGTGTTCTGGAGAATTCTTCTGTTTACTGTTGAGTGTTTGCTCAGCAGCAGTGGCGTCTGCAGCTGGACCTTGAGGAGCTGCTTTGGTCTGCTTGGCTGGTGAAGATGTCGTGGAGCTCCGTGTGTTTTTGTATGGGATCTCCCTCGAGCTGTTGGGGCTCTGTGAGCAAGACTCAGTCTCATCCTCTAGTGGAGAAGAGCTCTGCTTCACAGGGACTGAGCTAACAGCAGCTCCTCGTGTACGAGGAGTACTGTTGCTGTTCAGAGGTGAGGCAGTCTTGGATTTAAGGGGGATCAGTTTACGAACAGGGACCTTTTGGTCTGGAAGGGCATTGTCAGGGGCCAGAGTGGTGGAGGAAGGTGATGAAGAGCCTGGCGGTGTAAGACTGTCTTTAGCAGGAACCTTCCTCTTCAGCATTCCTTCAGCGGTCTGTTTCTGACAGGGTTCTGCTTCAGCTGAGCCTTTGGCCTGTTCCTCCATTTCCTGCTTGCGAAAGCGTTTCTCCCGCATGATCTCCTCAAAGGTCTTGACCTTGACGTTGTTACCATAGGCAATGCTTGTCTAGAAAGAAACAGGAGAATTCCAATCACACAAAGTGAACAGAATAACAAGCAAACAGAGCCCAAGCGATTTATTAGTCTGCCGATTTGATCCCTTACATGGGCATGTTACAGACATACTGGTATCGGCTGATTTGTTTTCCGATATTATATTTAAAATGGTGTCATCATGTACTTTGTGCAGCAGAGTGCGCTTCAACTACATTATTAACAACACTCTCAGACTCAGCAGCGCCAGCAGCACATGTAGGAGACTGCACGGTCTTCACCGTAAGTTGCTAACTGGTTTGTGAGTGAAACACCTACTGGAAAGTGAATATATATATATATATATATATATATATATATATATATATATATATATATATATATATATATATATATATATATATATATATATAGTTAGTTATCGTTATATATTGTTAACCCTGTCCCTGACAGCCGTCATGTCACTCATGCTTATGTGACATCTGCTTGCTAACATTAGCAAGGTTAACTAGCTAGCCAGCTATAGTACAGTCATTACAGTAGGTAACATAGCAGATGGAACTAAGCATCAGAATCTTTCTGCAAAAATATTTTCCGATGGAGTTCATTGAAATAACGGTTCAGAACAAAGCTGCAGCATGAATCTCAAAGCCATCTCACAGGTACTTGTAGATTACTTGAGTATTTCAGTGACATTTTCTGCTACTTTTTCCACTCCCAAGGGAAATACGGTACTTTTTACTCCACAGCTTTAATTATTATACAGCTATACTCCCTAGTTATTCTTCAGATCAATATTTCATACATACAATATATGATCAGTTAAAATTAACTCAATTTCAACTCAACAAACCACGCAGAAAAGGTCTATTTTTACTTCAGCTCAAAAATTCAGGATATCGGCTGCCATATCAGTAATTGTCGGATTTTCCACTCTTAAATTGTGTCAGTCTTAAAAATCCCATATCAGTCGGGCTCTACAAGCAATCACAGCCAATACTGCAGTGTCTTAATGCCATACCTCAGGAGAAGCAGTGGGAGTTTCCATTAGCTTCTCGGTCACTTCAGCACTCTTTTCTTCTGATGTGATGTTTCCTGCTGAGAACAACAGAAATTCAGCAACATGGTACATGATCAGATAAGGATCACCAAATTCAAAATTCAATTCAATTCAATCTGAAAGATATTTACAATAGCAGAATTCACAACATTTCTGCATACATTCTTTGTGTCAACACACAAGGAACATAACTACAAAGCTCAAGACAAGCACTGTCTTACTTTGGGAAGCCGGTTTCTTGATGCGCAGTAGACGGGGCTTCTTTGCACCGTTCTCCTCAGTATCAGAGCTCTTCTTGTTTTCAGCCTCCAGCGCCTGCTGAGCCTGAAGCCTTGCTGCCTTCTCCCTGCGGATCTCCTCCAGGGTCTTTACTTTGACTCCCCCCACATTTACTGCCTTAGGACAAGGTCCAGCTGAGTCACACTCTCCCTGGCTCTTGCCTGGAGCTTTCTCCACAGTGTGCTTGGCTTTCTTGGGGCTGGGGCTCTGCTCCTGCTGCTCATCCTGTCTTTTCTTCCTGGCATGAAGGATCTCAGAGAATGTTTTGATGTGAGTGATAGAGTGGTCTTTAACGGTGATCGCTCGTTTGACACCCTTGGTGGTTTTGGAATTGTTGATTTCAGAAGCCCCAACTGAGGGGCTGTCTCTGGACTGAGACTTTGCTGCCTTCTCCTGTCTGATCTCCTCCAGAGTTTTGATGCGGATCTGCTCAGGGGCTTTCTTTGGCTCTGCGTTGGTCTCAGCTGCTTTGAAAGCCCAGGGAAAATAATAAACAATGTTTTAATCACTCTGCATGATTAACATCTTTCCAGACATAATTATCAATGTCAACCTCTCATGTTCTTCAGATTTGTTACCTGGTTGAGTTGCAACAGATCCAGCAGACAATCCGAGTCTTTCCTTAATAGGCTTCAAAGCTACAGAAGCAGAAGAAAGAGAAATGATTAAATAAACATAATTAATTCTAGACTAAGTTATGAGCCACATGAAAACAACTTTTATTTTCATCATCAGAACATAGCTCTTTCCAACCTAAGATACATCCTCTATCATCCGCATGGAGTAAAAGGCTACAGGTGGCCTGGTACTCACCCTTCTGCAGGGGCATTAATGGCTCCTCCTCGTCCACAACTCGTCCCAGACGCTCAGCCAGACTCCTTTTCAGTGGAACAGCTTCTCCACTTATTCCATCTACAACAAGGAAAAGTCATGAGCTTCTATTCTGAATTCTTAAGATTATCATTGTTAGCACTGCATCGATATCTGCTGACAAGATGCAACAAGAGTGAAAATTTACCAGAATGGGGAATCTTCCTGCCAAGCCTTTCAGCCACACTGCCTCTTGGCCTCACAGTCTCTTCAAAGACAAGGGGACCTGGGTTAAAACAGGGACCATGTGCTGAGTAAGAAGAGGGTATTAATGATTTCACTTGGCTTTATTACTGAAGGTAACAGTTACTGTATCATCAGTTTATTTGAATGTTTTTTTTTGTTTTTTTTAAATCTGTTTGATATTAACAGTGCTACTGTTATAAACATTAGCAATAGCCTTCTATCCAACTGTCAACCTAGCATGAATGATTTCTAGGTTTCTCACAAATTCCTGCTCTTTACCATCTCTCGCCTCGTAGAGAACTGGTTGAAAAAAGGACTGTCTGTTTTCCTTCTCTCCATTGGCCAAGGTATCAGTACTCTGAATGGGGTAACCAGCTCTCTTCATGCTGGCCTTCAGGGCCTTCCTCAGCCTGATCTCCTCTAGGGTGCTCACTCCAAAGTTCAACGAATCACCTGTCAAGACACAACATGATTACATACACAGGATTTGAGAATAGTACAGCTTTGGTCACAAATTCTGATGAATTATGATTCCAAACTTTAGTCACTGACAACAGTCACACCTGATTTGGTTAGTTTTCTAGGAGAAGGTCCAACCCTGCTGTCCTCTCCCTCCTCTGAGACTGGATCTAGAAACATTAAGCCATGAGTTGTAAAGACCATAAGGAATATCCTTTCTCAAAATGAAGGCTAGAAGAGACAAAGAAGTCATTCTGAGATCAAATCCAGCTCACCATCTTCATCTTCGTCATCATCTGCTGGATTAATCACCACTGGTGGGTGGGTGGGACTCGGGACTGGCTCCTGAGCTTCTGTCTTGATGATCCCTCTGAGCTGTGGATTGGCTGCAGTGGGGAGAGGGGCAGCTGGTGGGGGAGCTGGTTCCTCAAGTGGCTGTTCCTTGGTCTTGCTTTGAGCTGGAAGAATTCCATCGATTATCATTACCATCTTTCACAGGTGGATGGCAAATCAACATTTCAATTCTTAGTTTGATTGTTTAAACAAAGCCCACTTACATTTATCAGGTGGGACAAACGCGCCATCAATGTAGCGGGACTTTTCATGGAAGAAGGCACAGTGTGGCTTCTGGCAGCCGGCTGCTTGGTTCTCCCAATAACAAGATATCTCCTTTCGATTTTTCTGTTTTGATGAAAAAGATAAACATGTAAGAGCATGCAGAAAGGAGGCAGGCTGACCCCAATTGTGTCAGATCAGGTGTCCATAAACTTGGCCCCAATACATGTGACAGCACAACTGAATTAAACAGAGTGTAAAAAACTGTATAAGATCATTTCAGGACCCTTAAAATATTTACTATTCTGACCCTATATTAGCGCTTGCTCAGTATAATCATGTTATTGTTTCTCCTAGCAATGATATGATGATTGTACAAAAATGATTCAAGTCTGTGGCCTGAATACATGGTAGAGTCTGGACTTTGGATTTCAATGGTAGAGCTACTATCTCAGATATTATAGAGGAGGAACCAATATTTCAACCGGCCTTATCCCCAAGGAAGGCATTTCGATTCATCACAGATTTTAGAAATCTACTGGACAAAGACAGATAAAGCTCACCAACAGGCAACGGACTTGACAAAGTTCAATTCTTCTTCTGAGTAGTAACTGTTAATGTAAGTTTATATTAATGCCAGTCTTTTGTGAACCTCCCTCATTGTGATGTAGCATATTGACTTGATGGCTTGTTGTGTAATTGCTTTTACAGTGCATTTAGTGTTCCTCACAACAGGTCCAGAGGCAGGAGTGGAGCTCCTGGCCCAATATTACAGGGGAACTTTTCTACCCTCCGGTAATGGCCATTCAAGACAGACACAGCCTTGAGTGGGAAAAGCTTGAAGGAAATATTTTTGAGCATTCTTCACTTTAAAATGCATGTTCAAATTTTCTTACTGTGATCTCCATGTGGCGAAACTTGCAAACAGTACGGAAGCAGCGTCCCTCCTGCCAGAGGTTGCAGACGGTCTCATTGCCCATAGCTGCCTCACAGTGTCTGAAAGGGCAGCTGTCCCCCTGTACAATAAATGAAACACAGTAAGGCTCCAGCACTTTCTTCTGGTCACACCAAGTGTTAACATGGGAGTTTTGTGCTCAAATGTTGCCTACTTTAGTGCAGGTGGAATAGTAGAAGAAGTAGCAGTCATCTCCATGGTTGGTCATAGTAATGCTGGTATGCGTCTTGAGTGACGGGGGTGATGAGGTTATGACCTTTAAATCCAGCAGCTGGTTCTCTTCAGGGCCAACAGGACTCTCCCTGATAACACAGAATGCAGTGACACATGAGGAAGAGAAATCTTATATCCATTATATCAAATCACTTCAAACATGCATTCACATGTAACATTAATACCAACAAAGCCTACCTGCAATTTATTTTTCATACACAATACAATGACTTGCTCCAACCTGTACATTTGGGATTCTTACTGGAATAAGTAAAATATCATATTATTTGGGTTTTAGACAACCTATAGGTGTTTTTTTAATCTTAAGTTTATGTTGTAGTTAGACAATACAAAATGGGACTCCTTCCTGTACTTTGAATGCAATCATAAGCGCAAAAGACATGTACAAATTATGATCACATGAGATGCTAAACTGGGATTAGGGAGACAAGAAGGGAAGCAGTTATTTTAAGGCAGCAGTATACTTAAGATGAAATAGACCACGTGCAAACTCCAGTCAACCATAGGGCTCGAGACAAACATACATGTCCTCAGTGTCACCTAAGCTCTGTTTGTAGAACTGTTCTGACAGGGCCTTGCCTGCAGTTATGTGTGGGGGTTTCCTTCTTTGATTATATGATTTCAGGTTGAGTATCTCTTCAAGGACAGGGCTTGTTTTGGAAATCCCTGTGCGCAAACCGTAAAAATCTCTATATTTCAGAATGTCTTACTCAAGACTGATTCATCAAATACAATGAGCAGAGGAGAAGAAAATGTGTACAGAGTTGTAAATCATTTAAGCATTAAAACAGGAAAACATGGGACACAATTGATTATGTGACCTGTTGACCAATCAGTGATGTTTTTTATGGGAAGTAAACACAGCTCCTAAACATGTTCAATTAAAATGGTCACTCATGGCCTTCACACACATATACAGAGTCTTTAACTGGTCATTTCATCAGTACTTACAAGCCAGTTTTGATATTGTTTTTAGCATTGTGCCACCATTACCTGAGGTGGCTGAGAAGATGTCTCCCTCTTGAGCGCACTGCTGGCAGGGTGTCTCCGTGGTGGTATGGAGTCCTGAAGGAACACTTGATCCGTGAGATAAGAGGAAAAGGGGGGTGGGTCGCCCAGAGACACTTGTCTTCCTACGACATCCCTTTTTTGAGACTCTCTGAGACATCTTTATCTCCGCCAGACGGCTAAATATTACTGATGGTGGGTGCAATAGAGTCCTTTGGGGATTTTTTTATTATTTTTTATTAATAGGTGTAACCAATGAAAAGAAAGAAATATGGGGACATAAATAGCCAGAAAAGAAAAAAAATAGATCCAAAAATGCTTAAATTGATGTGGAAAAAGGGGGATAAACGTTGAGTGGTGGGTGGAAAAAAAATCTTCAGCCTCTTCGTGGGCTTGGAAGGATTTTGCACACCTGGTGACATTTGAGTGATGCAGTAGAGAAAAAAGGCAGGATATTCAAGCTTCTAGAGAGCTGTTGATTACCAATGCTGAAGAGAAAAAAAAAATCTTCTGCCAATGTATTCTGAAGGGGGGCAAGCTATCCATATCCAGGGAGTCCCACAAAGGGCCAAGAGGATGGGTTTAAACCTATAAATCAATCAAAAACACTCCCCATGGAACTGAAAAGAGGTTATTAAGAGAGAGGCAGATTTGCACAAATACAAATGAGACATTTCCACACAGAGGCACAGAAAGCGATGAGACAATATGCTCTCAGCAAGGACTTCCTTGAACAGAGGTCCAGGTTAGTGGACAAACTCACTGTCAATATGCTGCAGTATCAACCCATGTTTACAAAGTTCAAGTAGCGTTATCTACTATAGAATAGAGAACATTTGAATTTGCTATTCTCTGAAGCCCAGACCTGGGCTGTTTATTTACTCTAGACATGGAGGCCTTAGTTCGACACTGATGATCAGCCTGAAGAACTACAACTCTGGCTTCCATCTTGAGGGAGAGGGAAAATGCACTCTTAAGTAACAAAATAACATTTACACGAAAATAACAATTAAGGAAAGTACCGATTTGCGTTACAAGTTTAACTTAAACTATTTGTCTAGGGGCACAACATTACGTTAGTCGTTCATCTTAAATTACGGGTAAAATATCTGCGACAGCTGAGTGCTCTCGACGTTTCTTGGCAAACAAGATATGTTACAGGTCACCTTCAATGTTGCCTTAGAATATGTATGGTCAAGCTTATAAACCAAGACAGTCAATAAAAAACAATCACATACTTACTGTTTAATAAAAAGTAGCCCAAAGCTAGCTGGAACGAACTGAGAGCGATTCCCAGCAGTGACGAAAGACACTGACTTACTGTATAGAGATTGGCAAATATTAGAATGTCAGCTAAATATCCTAAATAATAGAGTAAGTGTTCATTTCAGTTACACTGGCTAACTAGTGGCTGTTAACAGAACATTGTGTAGGTTATGTCCTCCACAAGAGAAGAAAGTATAATCGTACAGTTAATGAATATTTTAGCGAATGCTACAAAACAGAGGCCTACCGAAACCACCGATCCTTCGCGACCTTATCGTTAGCGTTAGCTTTTATTTTGTCATTACTGTGGTATTCACTTTTTATATATTATAACACTATACTGTAACAGCCAGGTATATTGTGAAAACAATGTATGCAGTGGTAATTACCAGTTTCAGTTTAAAAAAAGGTTTTTTAAAATGTGGTCTTGGGAAGTATCCGTCCCTGCTCGTTGACTGCCGCAGCGGCACTGAAGCAAAATGGCGGCAGCAAGATGAAAATACAAGGCAGGACCACCAAGTGTGCTGCGTTTGGGTCAAATGGAAATATTGTAAATTCGACAACTCTTCTTAAAGTTTAGAGCCCACTTGTGCTCCTAGCTGTGCTTTGTCCCACTTGATAACTTCCAATACGATTTAGAAGGAAATGTACCTTATTAGTTTACGACGACCAAACAGTAAATTTTACTGAATCATTATTGCATCAACAATAATAATCCAACAATATAATCTACAGTAATATTTATATTTATATTTTATATGTCATTTGTTGTGCTGGTACAATTAAGTAAAGTAATTATGTGCTAATTTAGGACCTGTACCGTTCACGTTGCAATCAAGATGATTTCCACAAGGTAGCAGTGGAAACCCATTTTTCATGTGGCGGATGTGCCTGCATGTGTAGTAGGCTACTTTTATGTGGCAGCCTTCTTTATGTTTAGACCTGCTTGAAACTAATAATTAAAATATTACAAATATTAACAAAGGCAGAAAGATAGTTAGTGGGGTAAAACCGGGTTTAATGTAACGTCCTTGGGTAAAACTAATTACAAGGTGACGTCTTTCATTGATCAAATTTGTAGGATACTACTACTACTACTAGCTACTATAATAATAATAATAATAATAATAATAATAATAATAATAAAGATGTGTTTTCTTCCCATTCAGCTGTCACATGTTCAGTTGAGCAGAGGTTTCCCCCCAATTTTATTAAGATTTCATAGCAAAAGATAGGCTAATTTTGGACAGTAAAGCTGAGATGTTGGAAGAGCATAGCCTACAAACTATTCTATAAAACGAATTATTGCCTCAAGATGGAGTAAATTTAATAACTATGATCCTGTGGTTGAAGTAGGACAACTGGATTAACAAATGTTTCGTTTGTGATTGAATAACATTTATACGTTTTCGTTATTTTGAAAGCACTAACCGGAAGTGTGTATTTTATTTTGGTTAGTGTAACAGCAGTAACTTCAGTTTGACAGAAGTCTTATCAGTTGCTCGCTTGGCTGGCTGTTTCTGCCGCCCGCTGACGCTTAGTAGCAGCTGTATCGCTTTCCCCTCTCTGAATGCAAACGGAGTATAACTTTAAATTAACTTCACAGCCAAACTCACAACTTTAGGAGGGAAGCAAGAACTGCTTTCTCGTTGTTGCACGTCTCGATGGACACTGTTCAGGTGGGTGTGCTAGCTGAATACACAGGTTGACAAGTGTTAGCGTTAGCATGTCGCTAGAAGTAGTTTGCTAACAAGGGCAGGGCCAGATAGCTGCAAGGTGACAAACAGGTAGATAGTTGTTCGGGTATTTATGTGAACTCGTTTACATCTGGCAAACTAGGTACGTGTTTGCGTATCTGTCTTTTGACACACCTTTTTGTAATCCACAGAAATTGACGTCTGGATTTTCTCTGGACTTGGGACCATTGAAAGAACCTCTCGGATTTATTCGGGTCCTAGAATGGGTAAGTGAAATCTACGTTAAATGTTAATAAAAACAGACAGCAAACCACGTTAACACCAGTTGCAAGTTATTCTTATGTGTTCAGCCACCACATGTGTTCAGCATCTCATTTGATCCTCGTGATGTTCATATTTCGTACTTGCCCATTCCACTAATTCCACCAGACATCATGCAAGTGCCTCTCAGAGTGTTGTAATCAAGTTAGTATTGTACATATACTAAAGTGACAAGGCTGAACCCCCCCTCAGAAATGATTGCAGGTTCCTCTGCCTGGCTGAGAATGGCTCATTTGTAACTTTGGAGTCTTGGCTTTTGACCTGGTTGACTGGGTTAAAATGTGTCATAGCTTGTGGATTTGCACGCATGTAACTACTGATTTCCCACGTGAAATGTTAACCTAAATCAGAAAGTCAACTTCTGCTGTTTATCTTTACACTCTTTCCACAGTAAATTTGAAAATGCACTTACTATATATACTACTACTTATACTTGTACTGCTTATATTTGTGGACCAAACTGGAAGCAAAAACAATTACCAGGAAATTCCTGGAAACTGTGAGTTCTTAATTGAAAAGGCACAACTAAAGTAATAGTTGTTGTATAATTTCAGATAGTTGTGCAGTGACCCCCAGAAGAGGAGTTTGGTTGATGTCATGTGTTGGTACAGAATAAAATCCATTCACAGTGAAGCAAATGATCAAGCGTCATGGGCCAAGCTGAAAGCAGAGATCTGAGTTAGTGCTCTGAACTAAATGTATGCAGCTGTTGCAAGGATGGCCAGTTGGCGAGAATAAAGCATCTTGGATATACAGTATGTGCTGCTGATAAGTAGAACATGCTTTAATATCAGTACCATGTGTGTCTGAGTGATTGACTTCTTAAATAAGCAATCTGAATGGACCGTGTACTAAATAAAGAAAATAGCTGAGGAATGCCCCTGCTTATGTGACTGGCTGCTAATATTCATAGTGCCCTATATTTCTGCTTGATGCAGACTTCTGTGCTAACTGCCCCATTACAGCGGGCAGTGGTGTTTGTATTTAAGGCATGTCCTGTTTGTATTATATATAGCAGGTAGGAGTTTCACCCCAAGAAGGTCTTTTAGAAAGCTTGGCTTTCTGTTCTGCTGTTTGCAGGGTTTTCTTCATTTTTATTTTTTTGGGGGCAAGAACAATGACAAGTGAGGCACCTTACAAAAAGGTTGTAAATGAGTCAACAGTTTAGCTAATTCCAAAGTTAAGCCCATTCCAATGAGCACAGCTCACAAAGTAGAAACATTACCGGTTGACACTGACACAACTTATAATAAAGTGATTGCTCAAACCAGCAGAATTATCCTTCATTGCAGATGATACTTTAAATTTGGGTTATTAGTTTGCATATGTATTCACAGTTGGAGCAAAAACTTTGGGTGTATAACTTAAAAATGCAAATAGAATGTTTGAAAAGAAGCAATTAGGCTGTGCTAAGGTTTCATAGTCCTCTTTTGGCAGTTGGATGTAGATCTGATGAGGTGTTTGAGTCTGACTGACCAGCGCTCACTTCCCAGGAAACTGACTGTAAATCCCAAAGCAGGTTTGTGCTGACAGACGATTACTTGAGGAACAAGCAAACCAGCAACAACAATCATGGTCAAATGGGCTTGCTGCAGTAGTCGCTATTACTGATGTCACATGGTGGTGGTCATACACTCATTACATGATTTGCTCACCGCCCCCTCTGTCATTTTGCTTTTTATAATCAATGCTTAATTGGACAATAGAAGCTAGCAGGAGTCACATTTCACTTATCACACAACGAGAGTAATGGGCCTTTCAGAGTGTGGTTTGAGCTTGCTCGCTGCGGGGTTCAGCGCAGTGCGATCGCAATGAACTTTGCTCAGTACAGCGAAAAAACGCCTGCATTGGCTCGGCTCAAGCCATTAGAAATAATAGGTTTCAGAGCACAGCTGTGCTAATGTCGTGTTCTGTCTAAATGCCCCATAAAGAGAGTTGAGGGACAAGACATTTTTTTTCCCAGTCTGCCCTTTAGTAGTTAAACTTCTTGGTATGACATAACCTAGATTACTGTCTTTTCTTTTTCATATTTTGTCTCAAATGTTGGTGTGCATATTATATGTTAATGTGTTTTGACAAAGCCCATTTACAATACTTGAAGCAGAAGCATCCCAAGGTGGCTGGAATCACATTGGATCTGGCGATACAGCGGTGTGGGAGTTACTCCATGGTCCGTGTATGTGACATGTTGGGAACCCCCGCTGATCAGTTTGCCGAAAGACTAAGCTGCTATGTTGTTATGCTACTGTTATGCTGATCCTACTAGTGATTGTTTGTCCTCATCGACAGATTCAAAATAACAGTTAACAACCAGGTTGAGGCAGGTCATTACTGTGTTTTAAACTGTGGCACAAGACCGAACCAAAGTGAAAGTGAAACAGAAATATCTGTTGTTTTCTTCTGTAGTATTAATCCATGCTAAATAACATGCCCTGCTACTGACAGGGTCTGCTCTGCTTATGATCTCTGGTCATGCCTCTGCCACAGTAGGTTAAGCATGCTGGTTACTAGTTACTACTACTACTCGTTACTTTTTGTCCCCACCCAAACGTAATATATATTAGGATTATGCACACTTTGTCATATTTCTTTGTTGATGAATGAATAAAATATTGAAATGTAAAGGACAAGTTTTTAAAATGTTATTTTAGGTACACTTGTTGATATATTAATTGAGTAATAAAAAATAAAAGTTAGATTAATCCAAAAAAATAATCGATAAAAAAATAACCACTAGGTGCAGCCCTACATTTGTATTTAACTGTACACTGGTTGGACACGAGTTGTAAGCCTCACAGTGCAATGCTACAAGCAAAGACTTCCGTCAGTCAAGCACTGTTCAGCACAGTCTCCAACAGTGTGTCTACCACAAACTGTACAAAAACTGCAAATTTGAAATGTTCGCTTTCTAAGTATCTCACTGATGGATGTCAGTCTATGTCTGTCCCCTCTAGTTGGGGAAAAAAAAGAAACTGATAAGTTAATGACTACCTGTTTGGATATTTTGTTTAATACAAACTTAGTTCTTAGCTATTTGTTCATTCTCAATTTCAGCAACTATATTTTAAATTGGATTTGCCTCAACGTTTACTATGATGTTGATTCCTGTTTATTTTTAATGTTTTACCAAGTTACTTGTTTACTTGACTTGTATTCTCCTTTATTCTGAATGATTTGTTCAAGTTGCTGGTGCATCTTTATTATTTTGATAATAAATAATTCATTACATTTATATTTGTGTTAATTTGTTACATTTTGTTTTAACCAAATTAGAAAAGTCTTATTTTAAGTCAAGCCTGATGTTGCTATGTGCAAAAGAATGATCCCAGTCTATCCCAAACAGTGGGGCATTCAGTTTATTAATTCAACACTGGTATCGGATAGGTACTCAGTATCGGCCGATACCCAAAGCCCAGTATTGGGACTGAAAAAGCTGGATCGATGCATCCGTAGTCCATTGGCCCAGCCCAAGCAATGCAACTGCAACTTCAGCTGAAAAGTTGAAATCCTTTCAACTTCTAAAATTCACTAGAAAAATGCAACCAGGCAAGCCATACCACAGGAAAATAATGGGAATTGGGCTGCTGCTGTCTATGTGGAACTGCTTTTTGACTTTGAGGATCTTTGCTCCTTTATGATAGTCACTGTGCTTTCAATTCTGATGTTCATAGCTGCAGATATTGTTGTTCCACGCTTTTAACTCTTAACTCTACCTCCAATTTCTCCCGGCAACAAGTGTAGTTGGTTGTAAGTCTTCAGTCTCAAGGCTGAAATAGACTTAATTCTTCCACGCTGAGACATTCTTAGTATTCTAGTGCTGGGAGAAACAGTTTGCCTCCCTCCTCTATGCTCTTGGAAGATGTTTATAATTGATATTACGGGATGTATAACTGGTCTGTATGCCACAGTCTGTAAACAAGGATATTAGCCAGTAACTACAGTTTTTCAGTGTCAGGTGGATGTGAGGGTCTAGTTATTTTTGTGGTCATGACCCACTGGTGCTGTTTCTTGATCACTATCGCTGTACGTCCACGTCATGAGCTATATACAAATAAAAGTTGTCATATAAAAAGCTAAATTGCTCATGTCAGAGCCTTGTGACTGGCTGCTGCTGTCTCTTATCTGTCTTGCCACTCCCTGATCAGGAGAGGTAATGAGGAATGCATCAGTCCGGGAGGCTGGGTGGGGCACTGGATTCTGGACAGGGAACCCCTGCCCTATCTGGAGGGTTTATTTGGGGTGCTGTCAGATCAGCCTGGGTGGGTCAAACAGGGCTGAGATGAAAGCTGAGAAATGTTGTTGAGATCCAGAGACACCTGAAAGATGAAACCCATTCCTGAAAAGCCTCAGTGGGCCTGAAGCTTGCTAAATACTGCGCTCCATTTCTCTCTCTCTGTTTCTTCTGTTTATCTGGCTGTTTATTACACTACTGCAGCCTGCAGGCTGTTCACCTCGGTGGCTGTGCTCACCCTGTGCTTCAGCCCATTGTATACAACTTTCTTGTATTTGAGAAGGATCCTGAGAATTTGGCAATGTGCATTGCGAAGATGTGGGCGTAAGTAAACAAAGGGCATTATTCTTGAGAGAAAGTACGGAAGCAAGAATCACATGCCCTAATCAGAGGCTTTTCATTGGAGGAAGGATGTCCTGGAGGGAAGAGGGGGTGTGTGGAGGGGGGTGCCCTTTGTCACTTAGCACTCCTAGGTACTGTAGTGCTCTGTTAATACATACTTTACAATACAGTTACTGCAACAACACCATTTGTTTATGTGAAGAGAACATTTTTTATGACCATGTCATATGGTCACTGTCATATGGAAACCACAAACCTCCAATTTGGTTTGCCTATAAATTAAGTTAAAGGATTACAAGCCCTTGGCGGGTTGAGGTCATTTTCCAAACCCTTCTGGCTGTTGTGCATAATGCCAAATATGCACTGTCATCCAGCAGCAGGTTTGTTTGTTGGGGTGAACTTTAGGTATCCCTGCCCACTTTATTCAATCATGACAGAGAACTCCATAAAGAGGTGATCCTGTCAGCTTGGGTGTGCGCAGAGTGCAGGATCGTCCTGCTGCCCGGCAATGGCGGAACAGGGTAAGCTACCAATTCCAGTGCTCCCGGGGATGGCTTGTCTACCAAACAGGCCAAGCAAAGAAAAATGCTTAAAAGATGTAATAGTCAAGGAGAATTGCCTTGAAAGGAGAAAGTCCTGCAAGTGTGCTGACGTAGAGAGGTGGGAGAGGATTGATGACTGCAAGACGGACAGGAAGTCTGTTAAAACATCGATTTTTAGCTCTAATTTAGAGAGTAACTTTGTGACAAGGGTTTTTTTCAAACTCTTGAATACTGGTAAAATATGACCAAGGATATTTTATTGACACTCATCTGAGTATAAGACAGCTAGTCAAGATACTTTTATTGTGTATTTGTTTCAAATGTATCACAGCTCAACAATCTGAGTGAAAATTTGATTCTTTTAAACATGTTCATGAATGTCAGCATATCTTAGTATTTGGTATGATCCCTTTTGCTTTAATGACAGTATGCACAGTATGACAGTCTGTGTAACACTGTCAAATCCATGGGATAATAATCTTGCTGGGTTTTACACAAAGCTTCTTTGTCAAAGAATTCTTGATTCTGTCAGTATTTAATTGCCCCAATAAATGTTCAGTGTGGTTGAAGTCAGGTGACTGTGGAGGACAGTCCATGACAGCTTTGAGGTGTGCTTATCCTGCTGCAGTATGAGTCCTTCTCCACAAAGATCAAACCGGAGGGTGGAGCATGTCTCTGAACAATGGAGTGGTGCTTCTCCTTGGTCAGGGTGGAGTCAATTCTGTGCAGGTGTCCAACTCCAGAGGGGGCAAAACAGCCCCAGACTTAACTGTTCCCACCACCATGTTTCACTGTGGGTTTGAAATACTGAGGTATCCTTCTCTCTCCTGTCCCTCTCTTACACACACCCTTCTGGTACTGACACTAATCTATCACTTAGTAGTAAATAGAGCCCGACCGATAAAGGATTTTTAAGGCCGATACCGATACAAATATTTGGTGATTTAAAAATCCGATATTCCGATATATAGGCCGATATAGAAAAAAATAAATCCAGAAACGCGTAACAAAACATAAACAGATTTCCATAACATTAGTTATTTGTAGTTATTTATGAGTCCTCACTGAAATAATATGATAATGCAGTTTAAAAATAAACTTGTTTGTTTTATTGTCACAACAGAACAGAGGAACATCAAAATTACTAGCTAAGTCAGTTTCACTCTCGGCTTACACGTAACAGCAGCAAAACTGGACATGGTAGTCACAAATATTGTCATGCTTATTTGAGGTAAGAGAACTGATGGGGATGTTCTTTTAATTGTTATTCAAGCATGGAACGGCAACACTCATAACGCCAACACTCATAACATAGTTGAAGGGTGTTTCGTCCGTTTTTATTTTATTTTTTAAATATTCATTTATCGGCCATTATAAATGCCGATACCGATAGTTTGGAAAATGCCTAATATCGGCCGATAATATCGGCCAGCCGATATATCGGTCGGGCTCTAGTAGTAAATAGGACTCTATCCGGTCCAGCCTTTAATCTAGCCATGATTTGATGCTGAGAAAGCCCCTCTTTGCTTAGAATAACAATTTGACTTGTGAAACTTTCATTTACTCTCTGAACCCTCAAACTTATTTCCAGGTTTATGTGACAATATAAGAGATTTTCAATGTGATCAGACCTTGTATATATCACTGTGGCGTGATTACATCTATGGTTATGTGTTAAGTTTAATAAAAGCCCACAGGAGCAATGGCTTGTTTTTCTCCGTAGCTACATCATGGTGCTGTCTCTACAGGCTTTAATTGCACATTCTGATATTCACTGGTATTATACAGTCTGACAGAGTTTGTAACCAAGTTTTTATTAGAGCATTTGGAAGAGCAACAAGCAATGAACCTGCAAGATGACCATTACCAGTTAGTGTAAAGGGGCATTTTTAACATACATTTCAGCCTCTGAAGGCGTATTAACTGCATTAAACTGAGCAACCTCTGATACTACATGTAAGCAGTGTAACAATGTTTAGAAAGCTCACTTTGTTAGACCATTACATTTCCATTCATCACTACATGTGTGCCAGTGTTGGCTATTTGACAGAGAACTGCTGTATGAAATCCCACTCTGCCCTGGGCCTGCTTCGTGTCTCTATTTTAGCACATAATGTCTTGCCTTTAAAAATAGAATGAAACCGCAGCCGTCAGGATCACAACAGCATTGTAGTCGAGTTGTAATCTGTTCACAGATATAGTACCTTAACCAAGTTTTTCCTGGCTCAGAATGGACCACTGGTGCTACTCAAGGGTGTAAGAGGTTTTTGTCTAGTATCACTCGTATCATTTCTATCAGAGACTAGCCTTAAAAACCTTTTTGTACTCTGTGAATTGCACACTTCTCCACAGCACCCAGTATAGCCTTCACGATTCATTCAGGTCCGAGCCCAGTCCCGGTCCTTCATCCAACAACATTCAACCTGACTCGAGTGTCAGCGTGTGGCATTCAAGCTGCAGATGAAGAGAGGCTATTCAAATCTTGTTCAAACTTTACTGCTAAATTCATGACCTACCTGAGAAATTAGTTGGAAACGGACACAAACTGGCACATTTGAACCCAGACATGCATTTCTAACAAACTGAAACTCCGGACTGCAGTTTGTGCTGAGTGGCATCACAGTATTTCTGCAGAGTCAGTTCATGTAAAAGGTTAGAGGAAATGGTCTGGGTTCTCTCTGCTTTCCATTCTTCCTGCTGGTGTCTGCACTCTGTCAGCATAGTTGAAGATATCAGCTTGTTTTTCTCACTTGAGAAGAACTTTTTGCTGACATTCATTCTTGCAAACATGCAAAATACAGAACAACTTCTACAGAGTAAAATATTCATTCACAGTTAATATACAAAATTTAAAAAATCTTGTTTATCTTTTGTTTTGCTCAGGTTCAGTGTTGTCTTCTGAGTGCTTCTTTATAAGTATGTTACACCTGCTGCAGCGGTATTTTATCAGTCACCACAGGAAAAATCGTTTTTATGCACCTTTATTAAGCTAGGCACGTTCATCTCCTTCCAAACACAACAGCACTTCCAAATACATTGCGTTAGGCCAAGAAATGCATCAGAATAACTTGAAAAAGAGTATAAGTCATTAAAGTAGAAAAACGCAGACAGAGAAAAAATAACTGACAAGAAATGCAGTGTTTCTGCACCTATAATGCAGCAAGAAATTGCCCCCAAATTAAATAAAGGTGTGTCAGTTGTTCAAAAGCTTTTTGGGAAAACCAGCCAAAACACGAAATGAGTTTGTCTCAATCTTGTATGTATGTAAAATGTCTAATTCTTGTTATCCCATGCTTTATGGCTTAGTAATTCATTTCAACATTAACATATCAATTAAACATTTGGGTAAATTTAACACCTGGATATGGCTGTTGCTATTTTATATTTTTCTACTATTGATTGATTAGTCAGTATTAAACCTTCAGTAAAATTGGAATCGAGTTTTGTGATATCCATCAAGTCAGATGTCAAATGTACAGAATAGAAGGCTATCAGCCCAGTACTGTATATATTTGTCCAATCCTGCTTTATACGTGTTTGCAGAATATGACATTTAACTACATGTAAACTATGAACAGATTACTTTTTGTAAGATCTGGACTGGTTGAATCTGAATGTTTGGTTTGTCAGCTTCATGCTATGCGTTTGCCATTTTTGCTTTCAGCTTTCTGAGGGGGAGGGAGGAGGGAGTAAGTTTCCTGTGTGGAAAACGGATGTAACAACAGCAGGGAAGAGAGTGATAGTGAAGTAGAGATGTTGGTTCAGAAGGTGGGAAAAAAAATCACATTTGCTCCTAATGGGTGGGGAAAATGAATATTGTATCAATTTTATATTTATTTAAAACATGAAGCTTGCCTCTGATCATAAAAAGCAGTACAGTTTGAAAGTGTCTTAAGTCATAGATCCCCTCCAGATATGTATGAAGACATAGACTTTGCTTGGAACAACTATGTGTCAGATGTTTTTTTCCACTAAACTTTTTAGGCCCCTGTCAGTCAAACAAACTTGCCTCTCTTTTAAACCCTTTTTCATATTTATCTCCCTCTACAGGTGTTCACCATTTTTGCCTTTGCCACCACTGGAGGTTACTCTGGGAAGACCCACTTCACAGTCGCCTGCCCTGGAGCCGGGGAGAAGGATGTCCTGTCTGTGTTTGGATACCCATTCAGGTACTGTAGAGCACTAGAGCTCCCAGTCATAATAGGCTTTGTTGTTTATCTGCAGTAATTGCGTGAAACTGGATTTTAGAATGTTTACTTAAAGTTCACGACCCAAACTAGAACACCAGGACAAACACTTGCTAGATTTTTCTCCTCTTTCAGTAAACATCACAGTTGTGCATTAGTGCCATCATCTGGTAAAAAGCACCATTGCTCCACTTGGTCTCAGCTGGTTAAACCTCCATTCTGTATCCTCTGCAACCTTTAATTTGTCTCTCACTGTAGGCCAACGCACAATGCTGATGTTGCAATAACATATCTTTATGTTGTCAGGTTGCTGAAGCATAAAATAATGATTTAATTGTAGGTATGAATGCTACCAGGTAATCAACGCGAACAGTAATTGCTTGCGGCTGCATTTAGATCAACCATAAAAAAGGACTGAGCCATGTGGTTAAAAATCAATCATATAAATATAAATCATGGTATAGCAAATTTATTCAGAACCATAACCATCTTATTACTTATGGAAAAAAGAAAAATAGTCACTCTTGTTAGTTTAGTTAATTAAGCTTGCCTGAAAGTTAATAAAGGCACAGCTGTTCATTGAGGTAGTGATGATCACATTAGCACTTGAGAAAATGGTGCCAGCATTAAATGTATTAGTAGCTTAGCTAACTTTGCTAAAGTTCTGCAGGAATGGAGCGACCAGAGCTGACAGCATCAAAATTGTTAGAAGAAACAAGGGTGAGAAAACAACATTCAAAGTGCTGCTCTATGCCTGTAAGGTTTGCAGTTCGGTAATTTTGAAACAAGACCAGGGGGATATTTACAAAGGATTGCCACCTTTTCAGGCTCTAAATAGTAAACTTGCATTAGTTCTTATTTACTAAAGGACTGCACTGAGGTTTTGCACAGGTAGGTTATATCTGTGGAAAGCAGTTGTAGAGTGTTTTTTCAGTCACGCATGGAGGGAGTGAGATCGAAACAATGAGAAGAAGTTTTAATACAGTAGTTCAGATGACAATCCTTAAGTGATGGCAGCAAATTAAAGATTGCACCATAAAGTTGCTCTTCAGTTGATATCAGATATCAGATATACCAGTGTTTTAAAGCGCAGAGGTTTACTATTATCATGCAGTGCAATTTGATTATTATAACTAGGAACATTTTTAAAATGGCATTCTGATGACAGGAAAAAGGTCTTGATTTGATTGATTGTTTATCGTGATAGCTAATCATTTTAGAAATAATTGCAGGAAAATGTCAAACCACTGTGAAACTTCTTTCTGATGGAGTTGATTAACGACCAGAGTTGAAGGTTCTGTTTAATTTTCGGACACAGTCTTTTTAAATCTCCCTTAATTCTTTCACATTTTCTCTTCTTGCCTTCGTCGGATAGAAGAGTAACCCAGGTGAGGACTTGTTTTCTCTGAAATCACACACCAGCAGAGTAAAAACAGGAGTCATTAGAACCAGTGTTTGCTTTCTCCCTCTCTACCTCCCTTCAGGTTGTCAGCCAACCCATATATGATACCATCATGTAACAGCAGTGCACCCGCTGAGACCTTCCTGCAAGGCGACTTCTCCTCCTCTGCAGAGTTCTTTGTGTGTGTTGGTGTGTTTGGGTTCCTTTATTGCACTGCGACTCTGATCCTCTACCTGGGCTACCAGAACATCTACCGCCAGACCACTCGTGGTCCCATCATAGTGAGTACATATCCTCTGGTCAAAAAAGCATTTTGTACATACTACTTACCCCCTCAGCCTCTCATTACAACATTGTGGGCGGCTGCGTTCGGGGGAGTGAGTTATTTAAAGTTGTTGTGAGACATGAATTATGATCCAGGAAGTCCAGCTAGGGTAAGTAGGGTGAAACAGTGCACAAAATTCATAGTTTGGTAGTTACAGTTAAGTTAAAACAAGAAAATGTAGAAAATAACATTTCTGTCATTTATTTTGAAAAAGGTGGCTGTTAAGGCACTCAAATACTGGCATACTGACAATAGGAAAAATAATTTTACAAACGTGAGTAATGCTCTGAGCTGTTGATAATTCCTGAACAACTTGAGCTCGTCAGTACAAGGCAGACATAACAGACTGACTAACATGTTCACTTTGTACACATTTTTGCCTAAAGTTTCAAACTAATTTTTGTCAGTTTTTTTTCTGTAACTAACAAAATTGTAATGTCCCCAAACAGTGGATCTTAATGTCATGTGAGGATCCTCCTGCTGTGGTCTCATTTGTGTTTGCCATTCAGATAACAGCAACACTACATGAGCTTGACTAACCAGGCAAAGCTGAGTAATATGCTACAGCTGATTGACAACAACCAGTGCACTGCCAGTGCACCAGTCAAATGAAAGAGAGGGCTGCATTTTTAATGCAGAGCTAAAGTCGGTTTGAACTACTAACTCCTGCGAACAGTTCTCTGGAAGAAGGAGTGCATCTGCACAGACTACATCTAAGCTGTTTCATTTTAGCGTGCAGTTTGGGTCCACATAGAACTTCGAAGGACACTTTTGTAGATGTCTGCCCATGGCGAAACACCTGAATAACACAACATGGAAAAGTTTCTTCTTTCAATCATTATTAATGGAAACCCCAAATAGCATTCCGATGTCTCCCTGTGACTCCAATGTCTCCCTGCAGCACAAATGTGGAGAAAAGGTTCATTTTATGTAAATGTCCTCTGACATGTGAGAGCGACAACCCAGAGAGAGACCCTTTCACACAGGAAACTGAAGCTGTTAGGAGCTGACCTATTTGCTCCAACAACTCTTTATAAGCACCTCAGACAAATGTGGGGAAAGCTGATTGTCGCAGTTCAAAGCTTCGCCCTTCAGTATGGCATGACTTAAACGAGCTACCAGGACTTGAAAACAATGTGCAGAAACACATCGCTCAGCTTCCTTGTGGCCCAGTGCAGTGGCAGCAGGAGAAACCACTGTCCAACCAGAGCTAGGTATGAGGACAGTTGGTGTTCAGACATACACCTCTTTAAATTAATCTGACAACAATTTAACAAGTTGATTTCATCCTGATCATTATTACATACAATTCACAACAGTTGAGTGAAATCCAGTCAGTTTAACATAGGGGCTGGAGCATAGGGAGAGAGAGAGGGAGATTAAATGTGTGTTTTGTGCTGCATTCTAAAATGGCTGTAATCAGTGTATAATCTCAGCTATTGTACATCCTTCTTATGCAGAAAATCAGTTAAATAAATGAGGAAAATGATCTGAAAGAGCCAATTTGAAATTTTTGAGGAGATTCTAATCACAACATATCAGTCTGTTAAAACTATATCCCAGTGTGACCAGGGCAAGAGATTCAGAAATTCCTCATACAACCACAGAAATAATCTGCCCAACAGATGGTTTCCTGTCTTTATTCCTGCTAACTGTGTAGATGATTAAATATCTAGCAAAATGCTTTACATACAGCATGAGTCTCTGACAGTATCAGCTCAACCTCCTGACATTCAATGCCTTGTGCCATGACGGTTATTATAAATCAGGAAACAGGATTCACTCTCTAATAATCTTAAATGACTAAAATGGTGTGCAAATATATCAGTGGAATTATTTAATCAAATACAGTAAATAGGCTGAACAATCTTAATGTGTGCATTTTCTTGTTATTTAAAGAGGCTCTGTGGAACTTCTGTGTTCTGCTGGAAGCCGATCGTTAGTTTATGTTAGCGGACTAAACAAATTTTGGCTACTGTTGTTATCTATTAGCAGAGTGGAGAGAGGCACTGAGACATGTACTCAAGAACGTGCATTAAGTCACATCCCTGGGACTGTTTCGGAAAATCTGACCTGAGTCCTTCACAAAGAATCCATACTCCAGCAGCATTAAACTACTTAAACAAATCGTCCACAGGCTTGTATAGACAACAGAGAGAGATGGGGAAAGTCTCACTTTCATGTCACATTACAATCTGCTCACATATGACCAATAATATAGTAAAAACTAAAACATCTGAATTACTATTAAGTTTTACATGGAACCTCTTTAAACAGTTGGGCATGGGCTGCCCCTTTTTAAATGCACAATATGTCGTTTCGGCTTCTAGGGGTCAAAACAAAACAAAAGCATTTGCCAAGAGCCAGACCTTCTGGAGGAATAAACACCAAGAGTCGCATCGGATGCTGCTCAGATCTGAAGCCATTTACTGACGAGAGGAGAGCTCAGAGATTACTTTTGAAGTTTTGGGATTGAAAAGTGGATTTATCGTCACTCCTGTTTATCAACCTGACTGCAGCGGTGATCTGTGGAGGTGACCTCCATCCTTTATTCACATTACGTTTATTCTCTGTCTCTGACTTCCTTCCTCACTCTTACGCAGAGGTTATAGCGACAGGTGATCAAATAAACACACTGCTACCTTGAGTAAACTTGTGGATTTCTCTGGATTGAACATTTTTAGAAACTTTTGGGATAATTTAAGTTCCCAACTCAATAAAAGATATAACAAGATCAAGTCATTGTTAAATATTTTTTATGCAGAAGTAAGTGTTACACCTATTATATCTCTAAATTCAGTGACTCATATCATCTGTCACAGAGCCCGAGCAAAGTGCAGTGCTTGCCCTCTAACAGGCTTGACTCTGAGTTGTTAGTTAGTTACTCTGACTCTTAGTTGATGGGTTTTTGTTTGTTTGTGAAAAATAAGTAAAAACAATTTCAGGGATGTGCTATGCTATAAAAGATATTCCTGCTGTTTTTCTCACCAAAACCCACCATAACCACCCCCGCCATAATTATTATGGAGAATTAAATCTTGTTTTGTAACAAATTCCATAATCAAGCTTCACTTTGGTTTGTGATGGATATCTCCATTTCTCTTTATATCCCTTTTTTTCTTTTGTCCCCAAGATATCTTTATAATGCTTTTCAACATAAACACAAGCAACTACAGCACAACAAACTACAATGGCCATATTATCATAGTCTCCGTGTACATACATACGTGCATGTACGGATAAGGAATGAATGAAGAGAATGTGAGCAAGTTTAGGTTAGGATTTACAGTTCTCCATATGCTGATAAACCCGAAGTCACAACATGTGTCTGCTAACACCCTAGCTCTTTTTGAAGGGGTGCCAGGTTCTGCAGGCAATCTATCAATAAGACAGAGTCCCCACCTACAACAGAGAATTCAGTTTCAAGTTCAGCTCCAACTCCAACAGTGCCTTTCTGATAAAGTCAGCGGGATGATTTGGAGCATTGAGATATATTTCCCATATAGCAGACCCTTAATTACAATATATTGGATAATGAATACAGAGCTTGATACTTGGAGTAGTCATAATTAGATTAAATTAGATATATTTGAAGATATCCTAAGTTGTTGCCCCTCATCACTGTCACACATTTATCATCATTCAAAACCATCATCCACCCTATCTTTGAGCAGCGTAAATAATACACTAATGGGACTGAGCGTGTAGATATACTTAGACAAAACTATTTACAAATACCATTTGCAGAACTTAAAACATCAAATAGCACGTTCAAACCTACTTCTAGGGTGGACCCCTTGCCTAATGCTAAATGCAAGCATACCTTCCTAGCTGGCACAGTAATTACGAGAAGCATTGGCCGAATATGAAACTTTATCCTTAAAACTCATGAATCGTAATAACAGAAAAAAAGAAAGTTAAGACTTATTTGGTATGGCACCATTCCTGAGGTCAGGAAAAAATTATAATAAAAATAATAATCCCAATATCAGTTCAAAAAAAAAAAAAAAGATGGCTAAAGGAAAAAGAAGAAAAAGAAAAGGCTTGCAGGTCAGTTTGATCCTGATTCACAAAGCTCCCCTATATCTCCAAAGATACTACCTGCCCCCTAATTAGTTAAAGGTTAAAGTTAAAGTTAAAATTTTGCAACTTGGACCTTATTTCTAGCATAAAATACGATCATTTACTCACCCAGATAACTTTGGTGTCATTTGGAGTCGTTCGGACGAAATTAGATCCAGTGGAGCGCCGATATATCCATATAATGGGAGTGATCAGGGCACTGAAGCGCAGCCTCTATATAACACATTATCTGCCACAAAACTAGTTCATTTCACCAATATTTTGTTTTGATACGCTAGTGCTATTCCCCTCTGAGTCCGGGGTTGCCTGTTATCAACATCCGGTGTCTGTAGGTTGACCTACTAACCTCTGACCTGGATGATGTCATCTCTGAAAGCTGCGCGCACCCATGACAGCCGGCTTGTTTACCCGTAGTTTGCTACTGCTAGTTTTTTGCAACATGGCTGAATATTTTTCCGATTCTGAGGTGGTGGACGATGACTTTGTTTATGATGGACGTCCTTACCGTTTTGAGCCAGAGTACACGGATGAGGAGCTCGTTGAAAGGAGGATGCGGAGGCAGAGAGAGGAACAGCTGGCCAAAGAACAACAAACGGCTGCGACTAGGCTAAACGGCTAGGTCAACCTACAGACCCCGGATGTTGATAACAGGCAACCCCGGACTCAGAGGGGAATAGCACTAGCGTATCATTACAAAATATTTGTGAAATGAACTAGTTTTGTGGCAGATAATGCGTTATATAGAGGCTGTGTTTCAGTGCCCCCATCACTCGCATTATATGGATATAGCGGCGCTACACTGGATGTAATTTCGTCCGAACGACGCCAAATGACACCAAAGTTATCTGGGTGAGTAAATGATCGTATTTTATGCTAGAAATAAGGTCCAGCTTGTAAAAAACGGTAGTTCCCCTTTAAGTCGTAAATTTTAGGCCTCTTTGGAAGTGCACAATAAACACATCACATGCCTGGAAAGTAATTGGTAAACATTGGGTGCATACACACTGCTTTCTTTCCTAACTTGTAAATACACCAGGATAATGTCAGGATATCTGTAAAGGATTTTCTTTTAAAGAAATCAGTTAACCGGGTTAACCCAGAAGTCCCCAGCCTAAACATATAGTAGGGAGTAAAGGGGAAGCAGCATGACGTCCTCTGACGCCTTCAGGCAGAGTTTTTTAAAATTCTTTTTAATTGTCCCATACCGTATCTCCCGAAAGAAAGAGAGAAAGCTCAGCTATGCATTAAAAGTCAGCTAGAGAGTGTCAACAAATGCTGAGGCTTGTTCTGGAGAATGAAAAGTTTTAACAGTATTATTCACTGTAATCCTGAGGGACACACGGTAGACCATGGTGTAATGAGCCCCAGCCATGTTCGGAAGCTTCTTCCTCATATGTCACTTGGTCGTATTCACGTCATCTTTTCTGGGTTGCCGCCGCAAAATCCGGGAAGAAGTAAATCCTTGCCCCATCATGACAGATGTATTTGAGACATCAAGCTGCATCCATCACTCTCTGCCAGTCGCTGAAGTTATGGAACCTGATAATCATGGCACGAGGGAATCTGGATGTCTTAGGACCTGGGAGCCAGTGCTCCCTCTCCAGCTTGACGCAGCGTTGGCGTTGGTATCTAGCTGGGGAATCCAGGTCTCCATAAACTTAGTTGCATTTGTCCCTTCCAGCATTTCCTGTAAGCTTGATTCTGAGGTTTTTGTGTGGTCTCTATTTTTATAATCCTGAAGGCATTAGGTTAATTCATTTGCCGTTTTCTCCAGAGCTAGCAGGCGCTACTCAGCATCTGCTGAAGCATTTTCTACCACCAAAATCCCCTGCTCTGCCTCACTGACTCGATCTGTGACTTCTTTTAAACTCTGAGAGATATTCGGGTTGATGTCATGCAAAAACTTTTCTAACTTTTCGTCCATCATAGCAGCGATGTTTGCCATCATTACCTCGAGAGCTTTGGTCAAACTGGAGTCAGGAGCCAAGCTAGTGTTAGCTGCTAGTTTGGCATCGCCATCTTGTGGGGAGGCTGCAGGTGTATCTTTCTTTTTTCAAGGTTGTGTAGGAGGCATTTTGCCCGCAGATTTGCTCCAGAATTGATCTAAGCACCTCACCTGGAGTAAATATTCCCCATTTAATTTGAGTCTTATTGCTGATAGTAGTAGTAAAAGCAATATTGCAGGATAGCGTGCCAGAGCTCCAGCGAAACGTGGCTACTCAGGTGCTTGCATCACCGGAAATCCCAATTTTCTTTGGAAGAACCTTTCGCCCTAGTGTCTCTAGTCTCTCTACTCTGAACATCAATATAGAAATAGAGAGAATGGAATGTGAAATTATTAATTATACACTGCTCAAAAAAAATTAAGGGAACACTTTAATCTCACATCAGATCTTGATGAATGAATTATTCAAGTTGAAAATCTTTACTGATGTACGTTGTATAATTCGTTGAGAACAAAATGACATTATGGTCAATGGAAGCCAAAATCTGGGTGCAAAATCGAAGTAAAACATTGAAATCACAGGCTGATCCAACTTGCATGAATTTTATCACAGCAACTCATAGTGTGAGTCAGTAGTGTGTACTGTATGGTGTAGTGTGTGTATAGAACGGGGCTCCAATGGCAGACCTGCCTATTCTGGTGTTCTCTCGCAAATGCCAATCGAGCTGCATGGTGCTGGGCTGTGAACACAGGCCCTCATGCCACCCTCATGTAATCTGTTCCTGACAGTTTGGTCAGAAACATGTATATCAGTAGCCTGCTGGAGGTCATTTTGTAGGGCTCTGCCAGTGCTCCTCCTGTTCCAGTAGCAAATAATGGTTCTGCTGTTGGGTTGATGCCCTTCTACAGCCCTGTCCAGCTCTCCTTGTGTAACGGCCGGTCTCCTGGTATCTCCTCCATGCTTTTGAGACTGTGCTGGGAGACACAGCAAACCTTCTTGCAACCGCATGTATGGATGTGCCATCTTGGAGGAGCTGTACTACCTGTGCAACCTGATTGGGCTGCAGGTACCTCATGCTACCAGTAGTGACAAGGACACTAGCAGAACACAAAACTAGACAAGACTCAGTCAGGAAGGATAAAGAGAGAGCAATTGTCTGTGGCCACCACATGCAAAACCATTTGCTTTTTGTGGGTTGTCTTGCTTTTCCCTTTCCATTGCACCTGTTGTCGCATTAATTTGCACCAAAGCAGGTGATTCGATTCACAATGCTTCCTAAATGGACAGAGTGATATCCCTAAAGTTTAACTGACTTGGTCCTATACTGTGACGATTAAGTGTTCCCTTAATATTTTTGAGCAGTGCCTTGTGCAGGCAGTAGCCAGAACATCTGTGTATAAGGCTTTCCAATTGAAAAAATAGACAGCAAATAAGAGCTGTTGTTGGTTTGAAATACTCATTTTATATTGTAGATAAAGTTTACATACAAAAGGAGCTAACAGCTGTCTAAATGATATTAATGTGTATGTAAACAGTCTCCGTGTTACTCTGTTCCGCTCCCTGCCAGGACCTGGTGTTGACTGCTGCCTTTGCCTTCCTGTGGCTTGTGTCTTCCTCAGCCTGGGCCCAAGGTCTGACTGATGTTAAATGGGCCACTAACCCAGATCACCTTGTGGAGCACTGCAAAGATGTCTGTAAACCAGGAGAGTTTCCTTCCATGGGCCGCCTCAATGCCTCTGTGGTAAGTAGGGCCCTGACCGATATATCGGCCTATATTGGCCTTTCAAATATGAAATCAGATGTATTGGTGTCATTAAATATGCTGTCAGATAAACACTGATATCAAACCTTTTTTTTTTTTCCTTTTTTTTTTTTTTAAAATAGATTGTAATGCAGAAAAAGATGCTTAGGATAATTTGTAATTCTTATATTCCTAGTTAAGTTGACTGCTTCAGTGCACTGAAAATGTGAAATATCTGGAGTTTTTCACTCCCTAATACCAGTATCAGCATTTTACCGCAACTCTTGTGGTGACTTGTGGTAAAATTGTGCTGCAGACCATATTACTTGCTTAGGAGACCATAGATTCCCTCTCTGGGAACAGCATTTTATTATACTTTTATGCTCCAGGATTTAGGAGAGCGCCAGAGATGTCCTAAACTGTCTTGGTTCCACCTGGTGGGGAAATGTTAGCCATGTTAGCTAAGGCTATCTCTTTCATTAGCTTTAAGTACTTTATAGGCCCAAATTTAGACATATTACTTTGCTATCATATCGCAAGAATCCCACGTGTAATTATTGTCTATATGCCTACATCCCACCAACATAACATCCAAAAGAAATACATAGCCTACGTTCCTTTATTTACGGCAATGTGTTAAGTTAGCATTGTCAAAAAAGACTACAACAATGTATACATTTACGCAGCACTTGTCGTAAAACCAGCCCAGTGGCATCATATTTGCATATCCATCAGGAAGCGGTACCCATCCAACAGTCTCTCAGAAGCATAACAGTCTCTAGCGACACACACCGTCATGTGTCGGTGGAATATCAGCGGCATAACAGCGGCACACCACTCCGAGGAATGGTATAAGAGTCTGGGGATCGGTATAAGCCGCTGAGCAACAATCGACATACCTTTGGCCACCTCTCCGAGGAACGGCATAAGGCTCTAGGCATCGGTATAAGCCGCTGAGCAGCAATCGACATACCTTTGGCCACGTTTCGATCTTGCCGCTACTGGAAAAACGGGACACATCTGGTTACACATTGCAGTTGAACTATTGAACCTAAATAACAAGATGTGGAAACTATTTTGTCCTAGATGTCATCACTCCGTCCATACAGCTGTGCTTAACAAGGAAACAGAAGTTTTATTTTGTTCCTTTAAAAATGATTGAATTACAGGGGACTGTTGGGCCTTGGCAGATGTATGCACTGTACTGAGTGCCATTCTAGGCATATAATTATCCTGCATTAAAATGTGTTTAATGCACAGCCTAACAACTGAAAGAAGTCTGACGGAAATAATCAAGTTCAGTAAAGTGTTATTGTACACTTAACTACTTAAACATTAAAACCAAGAGTCATTCTCTTTGAGAGGACAATTTCTCTTCCTTGCTGCCGATCGTTTGTAGGATGTTTCATGCGTAACTGCTTTATCCATACCTGAGATAGATCAGACAGATGTAGTGTATACCGTCTTTGCTTTTCTTAACAGAGTAGCACCTACTACCAACTATTCCACTTCCTATTGGAGGTTGGCTGACAGTAGCTTGTGATTGTGTATCAGAGCAGTCAGTGCCATCTGGTGTTCAAAATAAAAATGGACATTCCCCTCCATTGCTAGAATTGTCAGTTAACCATATGTAATGCTTTTTTGATGCACTTTATAGAATGAAGTTGTAGTCTTCCAGTAGCATTTTTATTTTCTGTTTTTAGCTGCACTGTTTGAGTTCTAATGAATGTGTAAATACAATAATTGTTCAGATTTGTATGTCCTAGCATCAAAATGTATTGCCAAAAATGAAAGTGATGATGTACAGGTCAAACTTATTTTTAAGCCTTACTTTAAAGGGGCACTATGTAGTTTGGGAGAAGAAATTCAAACCTAAAATGTTTATATTTAATATTTACAATATTAATGAGGTAATAAAACAAATTCAGAAATATTTATTAAGTTGTTCTCATAAGGTCCCAGAACACTGTTTGAAGCTAGAAAGGTGGCAGGGTCCGCCACATTTACACAAAGTAAAACAGTATAAATTGTGTTGTCCTTTAAGATCAGTTCGTTAATTCAGTTTATTCATCATGAAAACAAAGAGGCAGAAAAAAATCAGCCAATGAAGATCTTTCTCTTCTCATCAACATTTCTCCCCCAAAACTACAGAGTGCTCCTTTAAGATCACAAATATTCAAATTCAGAATTAACTTCCAATAGTATAGTACGTTTGATAGCGTTACCAGGAGTGGTGGTGTTGAGCAGTGTATGACTGCAACAGATCAACATGGTAATGTAGGAAAATGAAACCTTTAAAGCTTATGGCACTACTGCACTGGAACACAAAGGGTGAAGACATAATATCATGAATATAATGAATCTCATGAAACTCCATCACAAACTGACCTCACAAGGTACCAGTTTAATAATTACCATTTCTTCACTTTGTCAACACAGCCCGAACACCGTAGTTTTTAAAGTACACTGTAAACATTATTTGTTATCACTAATCATGTCATTTTTTTCCCGGTCTGTCTACAGATTTTTGGCTTTTTGAACTTGATCCTGTGGGCTGGCAACTGCTGGTTCATTTACAAGGAGACTCCTTTCCACAAGGATCCCAACCCTCCTGCTACAATGGAGGAAGGAGGGGCCCCTGGGCCCTAGCCACATCACTGAGGGTCCCTGAGCATAGCCCTATACCCACAGCAGAAATGCTTTGTGCCCAACACTGGTCTCTAATGTTAAACCCCCCGGGAAATTAACCCAGTCCCCAATGACCAAGCATCACTATATGTTCCTTATTTTTGTCAAAATCTGTCGACTCCCAATTCCTGCCTGCGTGCCTTACAGACTAAGTGCAAACACACACTAAAATGCATAAACACTATATACAACAAGAGCTACTGTGAATGTAATAACCTGAAACTGTGTTCAGAACAAGCCCGCAGTGCATTTACTTCCACATTGGCACATTGTGCCCCCTGGATGTCTGCCCTTCACGGAGTCACCTGGTGATGAAACTGTAATGTAAGAAACAAGAGTCTCTACTTGTCCTTAGCCAGGGAGAAGGCAACAGATTCACAGAAGTTGAAATCAAACAGCTCTCACATCCAGTAAAAGCCAGTGTGCCCATTAGAAATAACATTCAGAGGGAGTTCAGACCTGGTATTAGCATCTGCCCTGAGCGATCCGATCACAAGTGGAAAACTCTGTCAGTTCACGCCTGGCATTAAAATGCGTCTTGACATGCGTCTTGAGTGATCTGATCTCACTTCCCCACTCAATATGCAAATTAACATGTACATCACAGGAACAAACAGGCATAATATTCTTTTACACATAGAAATAAATATCTTATAGACAAAAAGAAATATCATGTTTAACATTTGCTGGATTTACAAGAAGGCCCCACATAGTTACTCATGTGTTGTAAACAGTGTTTCCCAAAGTTTACAAAGTTTCTCCTAACTCAGCAACTCACAGAATTGAGCAATTTCTTTAAGAGAGTCTGGGGACTTTCTCCACAGGTGAGAAAGAAGCTTATATTGGTTACTGTTTACTGTATTCTTAGAATTTGACATGTTTAGTGTCTTTCATAAATTGAGTGTAAAAGGTGAAATCAGTGTAAACGATGTGTTCAAACAGCTGGTAAGATTTCAGTACTTTAGACACAGAAGCAGACAGGCTGGTACAGCCATGCTGCCACAAACTGACACTTTTTACAAGGAAACAAACAACTTCATGTTTTCATTTGATACTGAAGGCTTGACACATGTGCATACACAATGATAAAAGAACGTGGTCACATGTGGCCCAGACCACCTCCTGAATGTGGTTTGAGTTATTGGATCTCAAATGCTCCTCACAGCGTCTTGGGGCTGTTCACACCTGAACTTAGAGCTGTCCACTTTTGATCGGATCACTCAGGACACATGTTGATACTAGATCTGAACTTGGCCTCAGAAGCAAACTTGTTAGATGGGAGCAAATGCACACCTGGAGTTCTCTCTGTCCAGTAAGGGCCTGTTCAGTTTCTGTTATGTAAACTGTAAGAGGAAGTGCTACAGTACAGATTCCACATACTGTAATCCTAACTATGTCAGTAATTTCAATTTCAATAGATTAGCCTGAAGGTTAAAATATACTGAGTGCTCTTCTTCCTCCAGTTGAAGCAGCGGCTGACTCCAGAGCCCCGTTGTATAAACAGACATGCTTCTAGAATCCCCTCTCCTTTTCTGATCTCTGCCTCTGAGGCACAAGACCATCTAACGATTAGATTCAGCCATGCTATTCCTGCACCAATTTTCAGATCTTCTGATACACACTGAAATGTACTTCACACATGTTTCAACACACGTTGATTTCTTGTACTGACTGTTGATGGCAAAAAGAATACATACTGTAAGTTAAAGGAAAAATGACACTACAATCTATTACACTTCTCTATACTTTAGGTGGGTAAGCAGAGACTGTAATTTTCAAAGTATCATTATGAGTGTTTGTCACTCACTGTTTTGTTTATTTTCAGCCTGTATCCAGAACAAGGCGGGCTCTCTACATGTTTACTCCAGTAGCTGTTCACAAGTTCACAGTGGAAGAGACTGACAGACATGAGGCCGAACCATGTTTTGTCCCTGTTTGATCAGAATGTTACATTCACACTAATCAATAACACTAAGTCTCATCCTTGTTTGACCCATCTTTTGCATAAGGCGACGTGCAGTGACATTATTTATATACAGTTGATATGTATTTTTATCTACATTAATTGGTCCATTGCATATTTTTAAAAACAATGTTGGGTTTCTGTTTGTATTTCCTTATGGAAACGCGTCAGTGTGCAGCTTCTCTTTGATTTTTTTTTTTTGTAATGTCACATTTGCTGTTAAATTTCTTTACCACTGAGTAGCCTTAGGCTTAATCTTGTGATGAACAATAGTTCAAGTAACAAACTTGGCAAAATGCAGTTGCCAAAGTGATGTAATCCTGCTGTATTTCTTTATGACTCCTGCCCAGAGTTCTGCTCCTCATCAACTTTACAGCCAGTGCCATGCATTACAAGGTTTTGTACTGAACTTCAATTGTTCTCTGCTGATGATAATTTGTCAACACTTTGAATATTTGCATTGCACTAAGGGAGATCTAATGATCTTTATGAAGTAACTGTTGATTTGATTTGAGTTATTGGGCCATGTGGGCAGCTGTTTAATTTCACCGCCACGTCCTCTGTAGGGAATAAACGAAGGGCTGTTTGCGTCACTATAAGTAATATATTTTCCACATCATATTGAAATTAGACACAAATTACTCAAGATGCTTTATCAATTTTAAAAGCTAAACCTTAGTTTAATTAGAGCACAGTGACGTGGATGTTTATGTAATGAGATATTGTCATTGGACTTTATGTATTTTATGCCTTGTTTGTGCAAAAGGAAACTGGTTTATCTGTATTGACATGTGTCAAACATGAGAGCTGCAACTGCTGGATTCTGTCTCCTTTCTTAATTACATTGCAATATGAGTGTATGAATTGGTATGTCTGTACTTATTTATCACCAACCCTCATGGTTTACAGAATTTTAAAGCCACTGTGCAGAATTTTTTAATTTGTGATTTTAGAATCTTTATTATTACTCTGCCAAAGTATATGTATCAGACTAACACTGGATGGTGCCAGAGTCAGAAATTCTGCAGTTCTATACAATAGGAATTACTTTTCCTGTTTTGACTACAAATGGGTTAATATTCAGCCAGATGTGTGTACAGGTAAATAAAATCATCCAACTGTTTGTTGGGTCACTGGTTAGCATAAAAGGTGCCAGTGTCATCCTTCAATGGCAGCTTCATTCCAGAGCTTTGTCACTCCTCTCTTCTTCCCCTTCCTCACCACCAACAAACATGGAGGCCACGAGGGAAGGACTGTTTAGAAGCAGATGCCATTATAAACGTGCTACAGAGGTTACAGCTAAGTGGTCCACAGCCTTTTAGTGTATGACCCCTTAAAAAGAAGCAAAGCTTTAGTGTAAACAACAGTTTAGAGGAATTCAATCCAGGCGTAATTATTCCTTCTCAGGCTGAGTTATTAAATGGAGTAGGAGGCCTGAAGAGTTGAAAGTATGTAATATATAGAAGCCTGTATCCTTTAATCACCTGGTGACCCCTTAGATTTATCATGGGACCACTCAGATGGGACACATGGAGTTGGGCGTCACTGCCATAGAGGTACATGTGGTTATGATGTGCTCTTTCCTGAGCCCAGCTCTCTTCTGTCTTACTTAATTTGAACTCAGAATTTTAATATTTACAATATTAATGATGTAATAATACAGAGAATAAACAAGCTGTTCTCAGAGGAAAATAAGGTCCCAGAGCACTGTTTGAAGCTAGAAAGGTGGCAGGGTCCGCCACATATAAACAAAGTAAAACAGTATAAATTGTGTTGTCCTTCAAGGTCAGTTTGTTTATTCATCATGAAAACAAAGAGTTGTTTATTAAGTTTGTTAAGGGCAGAAAAAAAGATCAGCCAGTGAAGATCTTTCTCTTCTGATTAACATTTCTTCCCCCAAACATAGTGCACATTTAAGTCAAAATTGGTGGCAGTAAGAAGGCATGACATTAAGTGTGCTTTTCCTCTTCTTGCTACGGGTTACTTTTTTCCCATTAGCTCACACTGCTCTGGCTAGTAGTATTTCTTTCACAGGCTTTGCTCATTGCAAATGAAAAAGAAAAGCAGTACATTTTGATTATAAGATTTTTAAACTAACACTGAATGCTAAAAAGTATACAAATATGAACCGAAAAATTTGCTTGATACCACAGTGGGACTAACCTTTGCTAGAAATATGCAACATTAGATTTGCCTAACACACAGGTCATGAGTTAGTACAGTAAGTAGTGTAACAATCAAGCAGATATTTAATTCTTTGCATTGGTGAAAGAAATACATTTACTAAAGAGGTAAAATAATATAATATCATAAAAAGATACATAGCGGGCTCAAAAAGTCTGAGACCACAATTCAAAATAATTTCTATTTTGAATTTGTTTTAAATGCAAAACTTTCCCCCGTTACAAATGGTATAAGCTTAACAATTTGAGTGAAAAGTTGAATCCCTGAAAAATCCTGAATGTCAGAATATCTTGGTATTTGGTTTGTCCCTTTGCTTTAATGACAGCAGGCAGTCGACCTTGCCTGGGCGCCACAAGTTTGTACAAAACCTGCTGACTAATGTTATCCCAGCATGATTTGACAGTGTTCCACAATTCTTCTTGTGATCCCACAGAATGAACTGAAGGAAAGTTGATGACAGCGAGGACTCCTTGGTCTTTGTTGGTCATCAAGTAGTTCTTGCTAAGCTTCATGGTGTGTTTGGGGTCTGACTGTCATGGACTTCCCTCCACAGTCACTCAACCTCAACCCCATTGAACATTTATGGGGCACATGAAGACTGAGAAAGCCAAGCGGTGTGTGCTTGAGTGCACGCTGTCAGTAAAGAAAAGGGGTCATACCAATTACTAGGGTATTCTAGAAATCATGGACATGTTTAAAAGACTCAACTTTTCACTCAAATTGTTGAGCTGATGTGGAAAAATAGTATTACATTTGAAACGAATGCAGAATATAAGTATTTTGACTAGCAGTCTATTGCATAAGGGGTCACAAGTCAAATGGTTGTAAACCATTGTTTATGTGTATAAGATGGTCAAATGTTTTAAAATCTTAATCTGCAGATTAACTAAAGCTGTCAAATATGTTGCTCTGAATTATAGTAGGGTATACTGTAAGTATTAAGTCACATGCTGAAGTAAAGTATAAGTATCTCAAAATTTGAATTACGTGCAGTGATTGAAATCTACTTATTCCTCTACTAAGACTTTGGCCATTGCAATTATCAGACAAAGTACAATCAACTCAACAGACATCTGAAGGGGCAGTGTTTGTACTGTGTTACTATCTCTCCACTTCAGCTCAGCGAGAAGACACTGTCCAGGACAACAGAAAGAGGGAACTTAGCACTAAAACTGTGTGCCTTTCTACGGTAGATACTTGATTTGTCAGACTACTGACACTCAGCTGAACTTTCAAAAGCATTTTTGCAGAATGAGGACTGTGGATTTTGTCCCCCTTCTCTTACACTGGAATCACATTAGGGAGGCCTGTGGACAGTAATCAGCATGTGTTACTTTAGAATAGACATGAAAAGTTGAGTAGTTGTGCCAGTGTGGACAATTTTGCAGACTTTTGGAACTGCTGCTTCAGCACTTAAAAAAATAAGCTGTTGGATACTATGCCACCAATATGTAAGTACTGGGCATGTCCAAAGTATATGTAGATTAGAGGCACCACTCCCTTCACATCTCCAACAAGAGTTAACATGTATTTATTTCCACTTACTGTATACAACTGTGTTGTATCCAATGACGTCAGTGTATTAGTATCAGTTGGATTATTCCATTTCTGTATGCATTGTTTTAATGTTACTCAAGCAAAATATGCAATGATCAGTTGACATCATCAGTGGTCTATACACCCAAGCTTTTTGGTCACTGATCTTTGAACTTGACCAAAGGGACATACAGTTGTTCCTGCTGTATGTGATGGATGTAACTCTGCTGCCTGTGAGACGATTGAGAGGACACAATGGGCAAATTTGATCACATGGTAGGTTGAATTTATCTACGATTTAGTTAAAACTCAGGAATCACTTAAAGGGATCAATCCAAAAATATTTAATCCATGCTATTTTCATGTAATCTAACTCAAAATCCAATATTGTTCATCAGCATATTTAGGAAACACATCATATTTTTTTTTCAAATCAAAGTGACATTTTGTTCCCAATGACAGATGCACATGTTTTTCTTGAGTTTGATGATGATATGACTTAGGCTATTTGTTGACAATGCAAGACCACAGAGGCATACACAGTGTACCTGTGATGTATAGTTACATCACATCTTCATGGCAAGTCGTGTTTGTGTCGCAGCACATCTCTGACTAGCTGTGTGAGGCTTAACCACTTACAGGGATTAGGGAAGAGAAAGGTGTGTTCACGTGTCAGGACCTGTGACTTCTGATCGCCATTTAAGAAAATGCTCTCCCTGCTTCACTCTCCATTAAACAGTATGTGTTATTGTAGCAGAACATCACTTTGAAAAAACTATGCAGCTTTGAGGATTGTGAGCAAAGTCTTTAACTTACTCAAATCTAGAGACACAATTCTAGTGGAGCCTTACCACAAAATGGTGAAAAATGTAGATCAGTGTTTCCAAATTAATTATTTATCACTTAATAATCGGTTAGTTTAAAAGTTGACGACTAATCAATGAATCAATTACTCTCTGCCTCAGCATAAGTTATGAATGCTGAACCAGCAGAGGAAAGCGAGCTGGTTTACTGGGGCCTTATAGGCCCCTGAAAGTTACGCATGTGTGTCAGCTGATTTCATACGTGTAAATAAAGTTGTGTTCAATCAAATAATAATTCAAATATCAAAACACTAAGCAAACCTGGGGCCATGTAGGATTCCAGGCCAATTCCAAAAATACTGGTTGTTTTCTTTCACAACTTTGTGTTTTAACACTCCGAGGCCATTGCTATTTATGCTTTAAGTGTTAAGAAAAGAAAAATGGAATCATTAGAGGCTTTCTTTTCTGGTCCACTGTCTGTCTGTCTGTCTGTCTGTGTGTGGGTGGGTGTCCCAAGAACGCGCACGCAGGAAGTTCCTATCCTGTCGAGAGCGCGAAATATGACGTAAGTTGCTTGCCGCGCAGTGATGATGGCGGTGCGTGAACGCGCAGTAAAAGTAATGGCTGCTCTGGATCGGCGGGTGCCTAGCCTCGATGATTTCGTGGGTCAAAGCTGGACTGCCTGGACCGAGTGGGCCGGTGTGACAGCGGCGGATGGTAAGGAAGCACATTGACGCAAACACTGGCAGCTACGAAGCCATTTAACCAAAGCACCGGGGTTTATTTTCGTGGAAACGGAGGACAGTGCTAACCATGTTACCCAAACAAAGACCCTGCCGGGTCCTAGTGCTGGGTGGGTAACATGTTGCTCTCTCCCAGGTCTCACTGCATACGCTGTCTTCAAGAAAAAATAAGTGATAGTTACTAATATATAGCCACTATAGTGTGTGCTTTACGGCTGTGGCCGTGAAACAAGCTGCCAGTGTTTAAGGGATGCGTTTCATTTCAGTGAAACGAGCCGGGCAGCGGTGGCATCAGAGCGGAAGGAGGCTAGTGTGGATGGTTGGGCGAGCAACTTCTTGCCGTGGAAAGCTAGGCTAGCTAGCCAGCCAGACTAGCGTTGTCGACGAGGCAGTTAGCGGTAGCATGCTAATGCTAGCAGCAGGAGGATTGAGAGTAGACACCGGTGACGGAGGAGGAGTCTGATGCTGTTGCCACCATGTAAATGCTGGCCCAGCCTTTGATATTGCTAACGTTACTCTGTGTCCTTTTCGCTTCATTTTAATGTCCCCCTTTCATTGCCAGCGTCGCCGCCTCCATTTAACTGATGTTAACATTTCTGTATGCGACAGGAAATCCCAATATATGTGACTTAAGCCCAAAAAGTGCTCATGCCCTTCCCAGCTTTGAGTATGTGCGCTCACTCATTGTCTGGCATCCCTCCAACTGCTACTTTATCCACAACTATCAAATAAAGTCCTCTTCACCCACACAATACCTATAGCTGCTTATTGTTGTCAACAAACTATGACACACATGACTAGAAAAAAATGACCAGCAGCAGCAGTCAGTGGAGAAGCAGTTGACCTGCAAATCAGTCCTTTTATATAACACAGCTTAAGGGCCTGTTTATGTGCAGATTTTGTGGAGTCAGGTCAGGCTTTGTCTTGCTGATGAACCTGACACACAACTTTGGGAAAACATCTGACCTTCCAAGGGGCTTATTGAACATGCCTATTATGTGTGATGTTTCAGGGCCCGTTGTGGACGACTGCAGCAAGAATGGCAAAAAGGCTGCAGAGGCCATGTCACTCAGTAAGGAAGGTAAGTTTGTCTGCTATCATCTACAAGATATTATAAGTAACACAAGTCTGTTGTTTGGGACATTAAAAACCAAGAATTGATATTATGTAAATGGGTGAGCATGAAAGTTGGGCAGTGTTTTGCTTAGGCACCTTCTGGCACCTGGCCTGGCTGTCTGTAGCAGCAGCTGTCTTTGATTGTGCCTATGTGTGTAAGTATGTTCACCTTACTTACAGTCACCTACAATATGTCACGTGGGAATAACGGCAAACACAAGATGATGATTAAGAAGAATGGGCTGGGGTCCACACATTTGCCTTGATTTGAAGCCTGTAGGTGTTTAATTAAAGCTGTTCCTCCTTTCTGCCTCTTCTCACTTAGGTTACATCTACTGAGGGATTTGTTTCAGTTCATGTATTATAGAAATCCAAAAAATTGCGCCATCATATCTCTCCATGTCATCCATTACCTATACCTGCTTGTTTTGCTCTGGGGCGTCGGCACTGAATTCTCACACATTAAACTTGAGGTGGTGTAACGCACATATAAGACAGCTAAATATTCACAATTGCGGCCAAACTCGCCAGTCAGTGTAGCCTGCAGGTCTTTGGACTATGAGAATGAACCCACTCACAGTGTGAGAACATCCAAACTCCAAGGCCCCATCCGTATACACCACTTGCCCCTGATACTAAAGCTTGATTTATGCTTATGCTTTGAGCGTAGATTCTGCATAGATGCATGCTTTAGGTTATAACATAAGCCATAGCCTGATGTGCAACTTCCCAGAAGTTTAACTGCATGTCACAGTGACGCAGACCGCAACAACTGTGATTGGTCTGCTTGGTAACATTGCATATCCCGCTTCTTCTCCAGTGCTTAATGGCGGTGCTAATATCGGGGATTGGGACCAGTAGTTTCCTCACTAAATACACTGCTCCTCTTCCTGGGTTATGCTCTTCCTCCAGAGCTTTGCTGCCAAAGTGTCTCTGGCTAGAGAATTGATAACGCTGATGTCTGAAGGCATCCCCTTCACGAGCAGCCCAGTGGCAAACATCACCTTGTCAAAACCAAGTAATGTCCTGCTTCCAAGCTCGGTTTGTATTAATGGGCTGCAGAAACTCGACCTGTCGACTCCCAGCCCAGAGACACGACTGAGAGTCGAAGAGGCCGAATTGCTTCCTGGGGAAAGTACAACTAGCAATCAGCTGGATCAGCACTTCCAGCATCACCGGCAACGAGACAGGCCAGTGCACATGTATGAAAGCCCACAAAGCCATAGGTCCGACCATAGGCTCTGTGGAAAGGCTACATGCAACCATAAATCAGCCTTTAGTCCTACCCCTCCGTTTTGCACATTCACACTTATTGTGTCCTGATTCTTGTTGGAAAAGCAGGGTAAGGGAAATTTCAAGGGCTACATGGCCTACCAAACGGCGGTTTTACAGAGGCACACTTCAAACTAAAAGCCATGTGTACTCTGTTGTTCCAATGTATGACGGTCCTTTTTTTTTTTTTTTATAACAAGCATAAAACAATTGCTACTAGTATGCTCGATAGCTATCTAGTCAACGTTACATTGTTATTGCTGATTTGTGCTATTGTGTCTATTTTGACATATTTCAATGTTGCATTTCCCCCTTTGAGGCATCTGATGGCCAAAATTCCAAAAGTCCAACTGCAAAATTGTTGTACTTGGTACCGCTTCTCTAATGTCAGTGCAGACTAGCAGGGTAGGAGCACAGGTTGCTAATGTTAGCCCATAGAGAACTGCTAGTGGCCAGGTAATGAAGCAATGTTATTTTTTTATTTAATGACTTGATTGATAGTGTGAAGTTGTGAACAAATTGCAAGTGTCCATGCTTTTCTATTTCATTTAGATAAGTGGCAAATGGCATTGTGATAATAACAGGATTGCCAAAGTAATGCAAAAGAAATCAACATAGCTGAAGATGACATATTCGAAATGTCTGGTCATCCGTTTACACAAACCCCATCGACGACTACTGATGTATGAAGGTTTGTCCCATTTCAAAAGCAGAGATTTCAACCACTGCCCTATGTAACGCTGTTCTGATTGGCAAGGGGGAGTAGGGGGAAAAATTGGAAAGGGGATAGAGCCCAAGACTTGGCGAGAATGCCCCATGGCTAATCACTACACCACCAATGAACAGTGCTATATCAAGAACACACCATGCATTCAGCATAGAGCTGCATGACCATCTAAGGCATTGTATAAGTACCTAGTAAATGGCTTCTTTTTTTAAAATGAATATATCGCTACCTGCACATGAATACAGGTATTACCAGCCAGATGCCAGAAATGAGGAAGTTGGGTACACTGTAGGTCACCAAATGGCATGTACCAGCTAAAAACTGATTTCATCTGTATTTTCTTCCTTTGTTGTCAGACTCTGACAGTACTTTACAGTGATAATATCTACCCTCTTTACACCAGGCAGCAATCATCCCTGCCTGCCCCACAAAGTGACATTGCTATGTTACTTCCATTGGACTCTTATATGTGTCTCCTATCTCCTGTCCCCTCTCCTCCCAGACATGTCCATCTTTGGCCTCTACCCCGGCCATGATGACTTCTACCTGGTGGTGTGCAGCCATTGTGGCCAAGTAGTGAAGCCGCAGGCGTTTGAAAAGCACTGCGAGCGGAGACACGGCCCTCTGGCCAAGCTGTACGCCCGACTGCGCTCTCCCACCCCTGCACCCCAGCCCCAGCAGAGGCCCCACCACGGCCACTCTCCTTCCCATGGGACCAACGCTGCCTCCGCTTCATCCTGGGAGGGTCGTGGCCAAGGGGTTGGGCAGCTACGGGCAGCCCCACCTTCGCCTTCCACCCCACCCCAGTACAGACACTCCAAGAGCTCTAAGGATGCAGTACGGTAAGAGCTAGGGTTGGGCAATGTCTGCTCAATTGGCATATAACAAAGTCTACAGTGAAACATCATTATAGACGATGACATTGTTATGTACAAATTTGAGGCAGCGTGTCCCCTCAGTGTTGTTGTAAGGCAGCAGTTGCGTATTAGCTCACCACTGTAGCAGCTGCTGTTTCCCACCGCCGCTCTGACATGAATCTCCAACTGTCTCATCCTGCAGAGGAAACTATCTCCCTTTACCACCAACATACATCCCTGTGCCAGGTTTAAAAGTGCCTTTGTCTCCACAGCACATGTCCGTAACTTAGCTTTGTTCAGCGTCATATGCATAAAACAACGTTGGCTGACCAGCCAAGGAAGCTAAGCTAAGGAAACTGTGCAAAAATGACATGACTGAGAGAAACAGCAGCCCGCGTGAAAAGAAACACTGCTGCCATACATTTAACAGAGTGTCTTGGGTTCTCCTAACTGAGCTGGTGTAATAAGAAAATAATAAACGGGACATGGAGACGTAATGTTAGTGCACTGAGCAGCAACATACTTCTTGTAATTTCCTCTCCCCACATATCGCCACCAACAACAACAACATCAACAACTCTTGTCCTACGGCAACTCTGAGGGGACATGCCACCTTATTGTGCTCTCTTGTGGGGAGCCTTTTGAATCATGATGTTAAGATGGTCAGAGATTAGATGCATGATGGCATCATTCATTGGCCCAACACTAGTAAGAGCAGTGTGGCAAGTTGGGGAGACAGTTCTTACCAGAGCTCAGGGGTCATAGAATTTACCTTCCTAAGAAAGTAGATAAAAGATACAAAGAATGGAGTGTAGTCCCATGTTTTGTCGCCCCTAACGTAGGGCTTGGCAATATATCTATTATATTGTTATCTTGATGTGAGACACTTCTTAGATTATGGTATTGTTATGTTGTGGGATTTATTTTCCTTTTAAAGGCTGCTTTACACTAAAGTGATGTCATTTTCTAAACTTACCAGTCCATCCAGATGATTATTTATCTAAAATCTTGTTAATGTGCTTAATATTTTGTAGAAGTACCAGCAGTCATCCCTACAGATATTGTCGCAATATCAATATTGAGTTATTTGGTCAAAAATATTGTGATATTTGATTTTGTCACCCAGTTGCAGCATTAAAAAAATATTTTGAGGAGATTTCAAATTATCAAGATATAAATTGTACATCTCAATATGGCCTAAAAATGTCAATATTATTTGAATTCCATGTCAACCAGCTCACCTTGAAAACTCCTTTAGTTATGTTTGCCTGTAAGGGCTGATAAGTAATATTACAAAATGCAGATAAAAAATGGTTTGATTAAATACATTTTTTGACAATTTGGGAAATGCACCTTTTAACTTTAAGATGCAAAAAATGGATACCACACTTATGTCAGTCTGGTAAATATAGGGCTACATTAGCCTAATTAGCCAGTTAGTTTAGCTTAGCGTAAAGACCGGAACAGGAGAAAATAGCGAGCCTGCCTCTTTCCAAAGCTATCAAAATCTGCCTACTAGCATCTCAAAAGCTAACTAATTAACAGATTGTATAGTGTTTAAGTCAAACAAAAACTAAATATCAAGCATGTGTCAAGCAGCCAACTTCTACTGCTTCTCTTTTCAGTTAGTAAAAACTGAATGGCCTGCAACTGAATAACTGATAACTTCGCTACTACCATTTGAATACATTTTTGGCTGTATCAGTTTCCAATTAAAGCTAGAATGGCACATTTTGAGCGCATGCCTCCACCAAGGCCCGAAAGTTCCCTTTAAGTCAATCAAGCCTAATCCAATATCAAATAAAACATCTTTAAATCTTATGCCGATCTGGATTTTAATTTGGTTGAGCATCAAATTGTACTCATAATACCAGCCACTCAAATATGGCAGATTTTTTTTCATCCAAGATCCATGCATTATTCCTGGATCCGACCTTTATTTAGATCGCACCAAAAGTTAATAGGGTCTATTCTGGGCTGAGACCCATCCTCTATCCAAGTTTAATGGAAATCCATTTAATAGTTTTTGTTTAATCAGGCTGACAAACCAACCAACAAACTGACATGGGTGAAACCATAACTTCCTCGGCTGAGATAACTATTATATATTAGCTGGTTTGGTATGCATTGGAATTAGTTTAGCCTCAAAAGCCTTTCATGTTTTAATGCACTGTTACGAAAGATTTGTTTTCTGGTCATCTAATGCTTATGACCATCTCTGATTGTCTGACCCCCATCTGCCGATCAGATCAAAGCCAAACAATGACCCCTAACAGGCAGGCGTTTTGGCAGCCTTTGATAAAACTGTAGCTGTATTTTGATTTTACATGCAGTATGTGATTCTTTCTCATAAAACCCAGTGAGATTTGTTTTCTTTTTTAAATTTTGTAAGTGTTGTTCAAAGTTGAGACAAAAGTTAACTTTTGACTTGCCCTCTTCCATGACCCAGACATTCCCCACTGGAGAAGTCCTCCCACAGCAGCCACACAGAGTCATCATTATTCAAGCAGCCACCACCTCTGGAGCCTCCGATGAGCTCTCCCCCTCCATCAGTCAGAGATCCGCCCTGGCCGCACGGAGGCACCCCGCCTAGTAGACCTTCACCCAGTGACAGGCCCCCCACCCAGAGCCAGAGGAAGGACTCCTCACTGGCCTCTACAGTGCCGAGCCATCGGATCCCAAGACCCTACAACAAAGTGGCTTCCAGTGAGTACAAATGGAGATTTGGCTAATATGAAAAGAGCAAGTGTTTGAAGAATGGATGCTGTCTGTCTTTAGTGAGGATGTAGTCTGTTTTACCCACTAAATAATCAAAGTTCTGTTGCTTATATCCATGTGGAAGTTATAACTATTGATTAAAACTGTATAATATCATAAGAGTATAGGATGATCTATGCAACAGCTGGAGTTTATACTTGGACATCAAGAATACTTCACCCTGATTTGCCAGAGGTTGTGTATTATTGTCATATAATCTGTGGCTCTGAAGTAGCGTTCTCATCAAAATCCTAAATCATACCTGGAAGTCTACTGGTTTCAGCTGTTTCAGCTCAGTATTGAGGCTCAGATCCAAGGCACATGGCAAGTTAACATTGATCATATGTGAGTTTGAGGATCACTTAGCAAAATGGGCCTCAACCAACATTGCTATCCAGGTGTTCAGACCGATAACAGGAATGTGGGCGCTGCACTGATGGGGCATGTTTTAGAAGTGTAATGATTTGAGTGTTTGATCTGTGGGTTTGAAGGCTTATCATATGCCAAAACCCTGCAATAATACTATGAGGCAGGATTTTACAACTGGGTAAAATCTTCTTTTTTTTCCAGTCTTGATAATGGCAAGGCAGGCAGCACGGCGGCGCAGTGGTTAGTGCCGTTGCCCCACAGCAAGAAGGTCCTGGGATCGAGATCTGCCTGGGGCACAGCCTTTCTGTGCACAGATGCAGAGTTTGCATGTTCTCTCCGGGTACTCCGGCTTCCTCCCACAATCCAAAGACATGCAAAAAAAGTCAGGTTAATCGGTTACTCTAAATTGTCAGTAGGTGTGAGTGTGAATGGTTGTTTGTCCCTATATGTCAGCCCTGTGATGGGATTGGCTCCAGCCCCCTGTGAGCCCGAAAAGGATGAGCAGTTTCAGATAATGGATGGATGTTAAAGGCAAGGTAAACGGTGAAATTACACCGTCAATAGTTAAACTTCCAAGTTGCATGTTTTTCATTTTCAAATTACCTGCACCTTATCTTGTTTTTTGCTGTGGCCATCTACGTCTTTGTGAACATAGCCTTATACTGTGTCTGTGCATAAACTGTCTGTGCATAGGGAAAGCAAGTGAAGCAGCAGCTTCAGTTTTCTGTGAGTGTCTACATGATGCATTCAGGGACTGAGGGAGAGTGATGCTGTGTACATTTTGGAAGCACTGAGTGCCAAATGCATAATTATTGTAGCTTTGTACATAAAATCGGAAGAGAACAGACCTAACCCAAAAAGATGTTTCAGGTCGTGTATAGTGCGACTGAAGCGCAGGCCAAACACCCCCAGATTCTGCAAGCTCCCTCCCTCCAAACATATTTAAAAGATGCAGCAGAGGACTGCACATGACAACCACTGTGACAACCTGCTGGCAATGTAGTGTGTGACACGAGAGGTAAAGAGACACAGACTAGAGCGAAATTTTGACAGACTAACCATCGCTCGCTGTAGCAGGAAGAGCCAGTAGTCAGAGCTAACGAGCCGTGAGCAGCTGCCGACAGACTGTGTGTGTCCGTGCTGGAAACAGAGAGAGAGTCTGCTGGAGCTTTGACAGTCACTTGAAGCACATCAATGGCGCTTTTGTAAAAAAGTTTCTGTGTAGTAGCTGAGCTCGCGGTTTAGGGCCCAGACACACCAAACCGACATCAAAGAACTAGTGGTGACGAAAGCTGACTGTTGTGCCTTCTCATGTCGTCTGTGTCTCAGCCAAAAGGCTACAGCAGATCTGTGCCTGTGTGAGAGAAAGTAAGTCTTTCATTCTGCCAGGTAACTGTAGTCTGTACTCGTCATTCAAACAGGAAACTGGAAGACTCAGGACTGCAGATACACAAACAGTTGTTTTGATAAAGCAGTGCTCTCGCTAATAAAGTCACTTCTAATCACAAATATGTCTGACAAGAAGTTGCAAATGGCAATGGTGAAGAGGTGGAGGCAAAAAATAAGGAGAAACTGCACAAAATTTTTAAATTAAGGATAAATATAACAAGGCTTGTGTGCTGTGTGTCAAGCACTTATGGTAGTATGCTTTGTTAGAAGAGATAGAGGAGGTGGGCCTATGTGCAGCAGTGTGTGTGTTGACTCATTGTCGGAAATGAGAGAGAGTGAGAAAGCACAGCTGGTATCAAGTCGATGCTGTAGAAAATTACTATTGGAACACTTTCAGATATTCAGTATCGATATTGCTGATTTTTGACAACACTACTACGGTGACAGGTTAAAGGGTTTTTTTTACTTTCTTTGTGCGTTTCTCTTCTTCCTGCACTGATTTACTTAGCTGAATAGCCAGTCAATGATTGAGTGATTTTTCTCACCAATGGGTTCCACCACCAATTTATTACCTACATGTTCAATCAGCCAAAAAACTGCAGACAAGGCCTGACTCATGCCAACAGTGTGGGACAAACCGCAACAACCGGGGCCAGAGATGCTCACCAATGGCCCCGACGGGTCCCTTAGAGAGAGGCTCACTCTGGTGTGCGCCTGTAGGAATGTGTCAATACGTAGCCATAGCCCTGTTGTCTATCATGGGATCATCAACAGAAAGAATGCAGTCTGGTGCTGCTTCTACAGCTATCAAAAGCACAAGTTTGAACGATTGCGGCAAAATTGAAAAATACGACATACTATGTTGGAAAAATAATGTAAACGATTAGATTTGAAAAAGAGCGTGGTTTTACAGACTCCCATTCAAGGACGAGGGCTGGGGAAGGAGGGCCACCCACCTCTTTCATGAACACAGAACATTTGTGAAATACCTCTTTTAAGTAGAATTGTAAAAACGTGGCTTAATTGCCTTTTGTGTAGACTACTGTTGTTGCAATCTGGGATTTTATAACTTCAATTCAATACCTTGAAAAATATTGATATTTGATACTGTGTGTGCGCGTGTGTGTCTGTGTGTGTGTGTGTGTACTTGCCGTCAGAAAGAGGAGAGAGCAATGAAGTGTAGCTTGGACATGTGTATAGATACAGTTGAAAATGAGAACTGAAACTGCTGCAAATAATCAGAATCTGTGTATCTATATTTTTGACAACACTTCACTCTGGTGAAAATGCATACAATGTGTAAATGTCTGTTTTGTTTTAACAAGATGAGTTGGCATTATTGACAGCACTATGTGGGAGTATCAAGATAGTGACATGTTTTGAGTTTCTATTGCCTGTGTGATGATGTAGCTGAGATGCTGTTTGTGTGTCCTCCAGAGAGGGAGTGTGACTTGGACAAACACTGTGGTGTCCTCGACCCTGACAGGAAGAAGGTCTGCACTCGCCTCCTGACATGCAATGTAAGCTCCAAACACACTCACTCTTCTCAGGACTAAAGTTCTATCTCTTCTGCCTTGGATTCTCATGTCTCTGCAATTTTTTTTCTCTGTCTGGTTTTCATTTTTCTCTGTGTAGTTCAGTAAAAGGTTGAGAGGCTAAATTTCAGAATATGGTCCTGTCACTTTTGTGTTTGACCCAATTAGTACACATCAGGAAAGTAGGTTGTGAGTTTGTGGTCTTAACAGTCAGCCAATAGGTCAAATATTATTTTGTGACAATGTGCCTTTTATTATCAGATAGTTGACAGCAAGCAGAAATATATATATTTGGTTGAGAATGGATCATTTGTGCTGGAGGCACTAAACAACAAATTGACACCCCGAAAGCTTTTTTAAAATGCATAGAAGGCTGATCTACATGGCCAACTGCAGCTTACATGAATGGCAAGTAAGACAGACAGCAGTGTCTGAATGTGTTGGGGTGTCATTCTTGAAAAAGTTCCCATGCTAATATTTTTATTTTTGTTAGTCATTATTATTATTGTTATAATTCTTCCAGGGATGCACATTGATTTTTCTTTCAAAGTCTATATGTAAAATTGACCAGTATTCTGCCATAGGTGCTTTGTTTTGTGTAAAGGTGAATGCACAACTAAGATTTATAACGTATTCTTCATTTTATCATTGTCTGCAGTGTAAGTCATTATATCACCTCAGTTGAAAAATATAAGAGTGATAACAATGTGAGATCAGAGTAGATTCTTTTCAATGAATGAAGCTGCTGTCTCACTCCTTGTTACTGATCAGCACTGACTGATACTGAGTGGTGAAAATGGCTCCCAGCACAGGAAGAGCCCTTATATGGTGGCTGGTGTATGAAGGAGGAAGTGTGTGTGAGAGGCCACATCCAGCTGAGCAGAGACAGGATGACCTGATTAACAGGAAATGACAGGAGTGACAGGAAAGACACGCAGGAAAACAGCCTGCATCTTATACCTGCTCTGTAGGTGCACAGATGCTCAGTAGGCGGCTGTACTTTCTACTCCACCTGCTACTAGGAAGGAACCACAGTAATGCCACCTGATAAAGCCTCTTGAACGAGCTCCTATTTAATAACATAGATTCCTAGAAGCAGTTAATAATTTAGCTTTCTGGCGGAAATTGAAATGTTTGTCATTGAAAAAAAATCCAGATTTTGATAGAATCAACTTCATTTATCTGATTTATTTCAGTGCAAATTGATGTTTTAGGAAAATAGGCACTTTGAGGATGTCGCTTAACTGTGGCAAGGTGTGGTGGTGTGCATGTCAATTCTGTCGTCATTAATAGAATAGATCTGTAATCAATTTTCTGATAACAGATGATCAACTGTTAATAACCTGATTAATTTGTGACCCTGTGTTTGCTCTGTTAAAACACCTGGACATCTCCAAACACAGAGCTTTGGCCTGCAAGTGGACTATGAAGCTGTCTAAAAAAATGGCAGCCACCACTTTCTATTAATCTAATGATATGATCCATTTTTGAGTCATAGTAGAAATCTTAGGTTGTAATTCTATATACCAGTTGAATTGTTTCCAATGATTATGATGGCCCAGAAACATTTCCAGTCATTAGAAAGAGAGCCTAGTCTGGGAAATTTGTGGTGATCTGAAGACATCAAGTTTATTTTGTCAGTTTCAACTCTTAAAGAATACAGTAGAAATTAAATATTGTTTGTCCGGCACCAGGTTGTAAAACTGACAGCACATTATACAAAAATGTAAGACATCTAAAATGAATGGGTCTTCTCCAGTACTTTGAGCAAAGTTTCAGCATATGTCTTTAAAAAAAGTTTTGAGCTGTGGGAGAAACTGGCTGAAATTGGCATCATAAAGGGCTTTTATTTTTTTTTTTTACTGCTTTTACTATTTAGCAAGATTTGTTTGAAGGAACTCGTCACCCAATGGACTTTTGCTGGCCCTAAGGTTGTTGTTGTACTTATCGGTCCAGTGTGGCGCAGTGCATTCTAGTCATTCAGGCATAGGCAGCCCAGATAATGAAAAGACCATCTTTCCAGTGATGAAATGGTTCATTAAAGATTCGGTCAGACAATTCGCAGTTGCTGCGCCATTGTTTACAATGTAGACATGGTGATAGTAGTAAAGAAAGAGAAGTCAACTGCTGCTTTCTTGAATGTGCATTTGGTGCTGCTGTGAGTTTCTGATGGTCAAATATTTTGAGCTTCCCCTCATCATGGCAACCACAAGAAAACTTCCCCTGAAGAAATTGATAAAATAGCTAATTTTATTGATATCGGAGTTCCCTGAATTCTAAATCTCCTTACCAGAAAACAAACAAATCAAAGAAGTTTGAAGTTGAGACCCAAATTTTGATTATCTGGTTTAGGCGGTAAACGATGATGATTATAGTTACAATATAGCAAAACTTGCTATATTAAGTGTGTCATATTGATATCTCTTTCCTTTATTTTAACCTATAATCCACTGTATTTGGCAAAGTGATGAGACTAGAGTAGTTATGGTGCAGGTTGTTTGTAACACCGGCAGTGGTGGTGAGGGAGTTGCACCCTGCTGTAGCCTGTGCAAAGTACCAGACATTGATGTCACTTGGTGGTTGTCACAGCACTGTTGTCGGAAAACACCTTTACACCTTCGGTCAAACTTAATGTAATACAGCTTTATAAACCCACCGTCTTTGCTGTCAACAAGTCCACAACTTTGTGACGCTCACCAGGTACAAGTTTTAACCATTAACTTGAAATTGACATACTAACATCCTGTACACTGTGTTGTGATGCTTAGATCCACTCAATCCACCAGCGAAGGAAGGTGGTGGGCCGCAGTAAAAACTTTGACCAGCTAGTGGCAGAACTCAAGACCAAGGTGCGAGAGAAAGGGGCCCAATCCCTGGAGGGCGGCTCCTCCACTGGACGCTCCCCCAGCCCAGAAGCCCCCAGGGAGCAGGCTGGAGCTCCACACTGCAGGAGACCTCTGGCCAGCCTCCCTGCTTTCAGGTGAGTGAGCTTTACTAAAGGTAGCTAGTGATGCATATACAAGTTCGCTTGGTGGCATCTAGGGCATTCATTCTAGACAGTACAAACCTTTATCTTAAAGATTCATAAATATCTTACAAGGCCACCAAATGATTTGCTGTGTTTGAAAACTGAGGAGAGGATTTAATTCAAACAGCCACACTACTGCCCACTCAGACACACTAATGAAGGTTGTTTATTTTATCCATCCTAGTTAATCAAACAAAGAATTTGGCTTGATGTGTGGTCAGCTACTGAAAACAGGAAAATATTTTTTACCCAGCTTACTTGTTCTACTAACATACAGCTGATCTGTGTGTTGTGAATCTACTGAGCGAGTGTTCAACCCACACTTGACCTATTGACTGTCGAGGTTAAACTGTAATTGTCAGTATCCAGACTCCAGTCAGCAGTTTTAGTCACTTCACTATTAAACCACAGAATAACAAGGAATTATATCACACGATCACCAAATATAGCTTCTTTCAGTTCAGATTGGGGTTCTCACACACATACTCATACTATCTTGTGCTCTGTATTTCTTTTGCTCATTCCTAAACATTGACATCATCATCCTAATTAATGGCACACATTCCTCACTCCAAAACCCCACTAGAAAATAGGAAATGGAATAGATTTAGACAAGATACGCCTAGGAACTAGAAAATTGAAATGAAGGCAGAGCTGAAGCAAGTTATTGTAGACTGACTGTCTAGATCATGTTTCTGAACTTAGTGGTGTAGCATTGCACAGCCAATAATTATGAGACGATAAGGGGTTAGGGTTAATGATAGTTAAAATATTATAACTATATAGAGTATGTTTTAAACCAACTAGTTAAATTTGCTTGTGTTACAGTCGGTCTACGACTGCGTCAGAGAGCACCCAGGAGGAGGAGAAGCAGCGGCAGGATGAGGGAAGTCACAGAGCCCCCTCACCTCTCGTCCATGGGCGAATCTCCAGTGATGAAAGTGAGGCAGAAGGACCAGAAGACCCTGTTGAGTTCTCATCTTCTGCTGCACATCCTAAACCACTAGCGGTGAGCAGTTTGTACTTGGGATTAACAGTGGCATAAAGTCTCAATCAAACTCAAAAAAATGGCCCTAGCATAAAGTGAGTTGGCTTATGTGTTGGAAAACAATTGCTTTTCCCAAGTAACAGGACATACCAGTAAAGCAAGAACGGAGGAATGTGATTATCGCATTGAGCTGGTGTGTCCGTCCACCTTATGTGCAAAAAATACCATTAAATGTTTCAACTCTGAGCTTCTGTAGGCATATTTTATTATGATCAGCTTTTCCAAGACATCTTTTGGAAATTTGATATTAACATCCATTTAAACCGCACTACTACAAAGCATACTAGATCCACTGCCATGCTTTTTTTTCGTCAGATGTTTTTCCAGATTTTTTTTCTCCAAACCAGTTTGTTTTGGTGTCATCAGACTGCAGCACTTTTGTTTCTGAAAGCCGTGAGTGTCATGTTGGGCAATGAAGACATTGTGTCTTGTGATGAGATCACAGGTGGTAACTTTTCCTTTTAGAACTGATCACGGAGAATCATGTTTTAGCACACAATGCTGCTCAGTGGGTCAATGCACCACTATTCCAGTGTCAGCCTTCCTGCTTTTCCTTCAAGTAAAATGGTGGTGTTAGCTTTCTATACCTGGCTGCTACTGTCAGCTTTATTGGAGATTTATCTTGTTCTTGCAGGTCTTGTCTTAATTTCCTCATTACCCCCATATCATAGGGTGGGTGAGGATAGTTGAAAATGAAAACTGGTAACAGATTGATCGACTATGTATCTTTTTACAGCAGGCCATTGCTTTTTATTTATTTCATTATGTCTTTTATTTATATGATATTTATTTTCAGATGGTCACTCAGAGGATAAAAGTGTCTTTGCGAATTTTGGTTTTATGTTTACCCTGAACTAGGCCTAAATTTTACAAAAACTCACTATTGTATATTTTCCCTGATAATGCTACATTGTGAACAACAAATGTATTGACATTATAAAAAAGAAAACTTGCCTTAAAAAAAGGGGGGAAAAATGCTAGCTAGCTAGGCCACTGTCACAGTGATCAACTCTGATTGATTTGGAATTTACTGATGGCGATGATGACAGATGAAGCTTGACCATCCAGGGTACACATAGTGTTAAAACTATAGAAATAAACCACGATTTTTTTTAGACAAGTGTATTGGGATGATGTGTTAGGGCTGTACATGATTCAGGATTTGTTGAATCAGATTTGGAAGAAATCAGCCTACATGAGTCTTTCTTTATTTCTTTCTGTCTGTCATGACTTTCTGTCTGTCATTCATGACTTTCTGTCTTTTCCGTAGGTGTGTTCATTTGGCAGCCGTGCTTTGGGTCACGGCATCTACACGTTTGACAGGAGACTTCATCACCTGAGGTCGGCTCTCAGCAGCATGCTGGAGCAGCACATCAGTGCCCATCTTTGGAAGTAAGTTAACAGTACTGCTTGGACCTTCAGGCATTTTTTGCAAGGAGAAAAAATACTTTTCTCACTGAATTTTATATATTCAAATCTATATACGTTATCCTTTGCTAAATGCTTCTCTTTATTGTATTTTCCCATGCTGGTTACTGAAAATAGGGCTGAATGTTCATTGGGTTCAAAGAGTTTCACTGATTTAAAAAAAAAAAAAAAAAATCCAGCCGTTCCTTTAATTTGAATATATGCTTTTATGCAAACTTTTATATCAGTTGAACAAAGCAATTCAAAAGTAATGTCACAAGGTTACCAAAGGTTTTCAATGGGCAGGAATTGTCTCTGCTTCCTGTCCAGTATATTGATGTGTTTCTAATCGCTGACAAAACTGAGCTGTCATGACAGATGGGTGACGTGCCTACACTACAAATGTTCGGCCCCCATACAAATTGGCTGCTACTTTTAATGACATACACTCTAACACCATCCTGATCACAGTTGAAATTTGCCAACCCACAGTGTCGTGTTGAAATGCTTGGTGGCAAATGATCACTGGTGGATTGTACCAGATCAAGTGCATCACTCTTGTTCCACCTCCATCCTATTTAGGTTTCTTTGTAAATTCTTCCCACTTGTAAATGGATGAGGGATAGTTGCATCAGATCCTGTGTATTGTTAACACTAACAGATAAACTTGAGTGTAACCCACTGCTTAGTCACTAATAGATGAAGCAGATGGTGTTTTCAGCTGCCCAGAATAGCATTGGTGAAGAGTCTGTGAGATTGGCAGTAAGATGGAGACTGGTTTCCATGAATGTCAGCTGATATCGACGGCATTTACATGCACACAAGAACATCAGAGCCCTGCAGTAACCTAGTTAATAGCAAATCTGTGCTTTCTTGTGGCTTCTTAGTAATCAGATTGTCCCCCTACCCACTTCTATATTTTTTAACAGATATGATAGTACTGTATCATAGTTGTGTTAAGATCATCTTACATATTGGGTGAATGGTGTAGGACATGCAGCCCTGATTTGATCCCTGTTTTTAAATCAAACAAAAGAACAACATGAAAACAATAGTATGTTCAAATAGTATTTTGACCCCCCCATCCTGGGAAAAATTAAAACTTGATTCCCCAGTATATCACTGTTAACACAAGTAGCAGCGTTTGCAGGAGCAGTGTAGTTTTCCTTAGTGGGCTGGCTGACAGTTAGCTGAGTGTTAGCAGAGTTACTGCACTACTTTTGGCATCCAACTCAGGAGTTTATGTAGTTGTGCCCTCCAAAGTTGACATCAGATTTTCATCCCTGCAGGTTTGAATTTTCAGATGAGTTAAAAGACTGGCTCATCACAGCTCATATGCACTTCACGGCGCACTTTGTGCAAAAGTACATTATAAAATTTGCGCATGTGAAACCTCCACTGCTACAACTCCATCCTAGGGGAAACACTGGTCAGTATCTTGCCCAAGGGTTTTGACATGTTGACTGCAGGGACTGGGAATCAAAAAACCCGTCTTCTAATTGGTGGACTACTTCTCTACCTCCTGAGCCTCATTCATGTATTATTAATTATTAAAAGATAATCTATTGTTAAGGCAGCCAACTCTCAGTTAAGGAAACTGCTTAAAATTTGCATCCCTAACTCTGATCTAATGACAGTTTATTGATTTATTGATTTATCTTCTCTGAATCTAGGAAAATACCTCAAGCCACAGACCTTCAATCTCCTCCTTCAGCCAAGACCATCACTTCCTCGTCTCCCTCCTCCATAGCTGCCACTTCTTCCTCTTCATTACATTCTAAGGTCCGCACAGGAAGTCATATCAGCTCCTCCCTCAAAATTGCATCCTCTTCCTCTTCTTCCAGTCGTGGTCCAGGAAGACCGCCAACAGCCATACAATCAGAGAACTCCGGGGGCAGTGGCAGTGGCAGTGGCAGCAGCATCAGTGGTGGCCATCTGGTGTCTCCCAGTAAGCCTGTGGTGGTCCGTCAGGTGACTCCTGGGAACCGGCCCAAGAACCCTGTGGGTCGTCCCAGCAAGCAGATGCTGAAGCTGCGAGAGGAGGCCGCTGCCGCCGCTGCCCTACGCAAGCGCAAAGCCCCGTCCCAGGAAGGGGAGCACTCAGGCCCCGACAGGAACTGCATTATCCTCCAGGACAGGGGCCGCCCACCTTCTGCTGCCTCTTCCTCCTCCTCTTCCTCCTCCTCCTCCTCATCTTCCTCCTCTAAACCACCCATCCCCTCACCTCTCCCACATGGACAGACCAATGGCACGCTTTCCCCCAGCAGCAAACCGCGTCCCCAGCCCTCCCCTTCAGAGTCCCACTCACCAGCTGCTAAAGCAGTGTGGACCTACAGACGAACACACACTCCTCTGGGCCATTCATCACCCCCAGACCCCTCCTCTGCCACCAACAACTCCCACAGCCGGGGTGGCGTGGGGGACTCAGGACTGCACGGGCAGGGCAGTGGGAGGGGCTTTGAGCACCAGGGGCTGGTGAAGAAACGAAAGGGGAGCGGTATGGAGGAGCACTCGCCCTCCTCCAAGCCCTCAGCGCACCGCCTGCCCTCCTCCTCTTCCAGCTCTGCCACCTCCTCCTCTCCACGCTCTAACTTCTACCCCTGGAAGGACAGTAAAGGCGGGGGGCTGGCTGGGGGCGTGGAGAAGAAACTGGGCACACAGAAGGTGAGTCTGGAGGAGAGAAGAGCAGGACATCGAACAGCACACAGAAAAACAGGAAAAAGTATATGGTAGTCAAAGTTACAATATGCTGCTTCTCTTCTTGAGTGAACTAATGGTAAACTTGTTCCTAAGTAGTAAAAATGTCCTGACCCAACACCCATCTTAATTTGTAATCAGTCTTAGAGCTGTTGTTAACATCTTCTGAAAGCCTCTACAGGGCAAGAAGAGGCAGAAGGTGAACACTGCCAGACACTGATCCTGATGGTTTCTTTTCTTACCATGTCTTCATGACCTGTGACCTTCCTTTATTTTTGTTAAGGAAACAACCAGCTATCTGCTCTCCAAGCCATATGACACAGTTTTATTGTATGCACCTCAAAACGTTAAAGTCAGGCAAACCAGAGGTGTAGGCATGAACAAACATCGATCATGTAGAGGTTAGCCTGTAAGTCTAAAGGAAAATATCACAGAAAAGTTTAGAGTTTGAAACACTCACTTGTAGGGGTGTGACGATACAGCTCACAAGACGAGACGAAACACGATATTGGGTTCACGAGAATGAGACGAGTCGATATTTTAACACTACTTTTGAGAAAACTTGAGAAAAATTGTATTCGATCTAAAGTCACAAAATGCAAAACAATGCAGGTCCATTTTGAAATGTTTTAACTAGTAATCATCTTGTAGTGAATGTTACTTCAGTTGTACTATCTGACTGAGTATGAATTATCATACGCCGCAAAAGGAGTGACGCCGAGATCGAAAAGCTCAGCGGCTTATACCACCTGCTCAGTGGCATATACCGATCCCCAGACTCTTATACCGTTCCTCTGAGTGGTGGCCAAAGGTATGTCGATTGCTGCTCATACCGATCCTTAGACTCTTATACCGTTCCTCGGAGTGGTGTGCCGCTGTTATACCGCTGATATTCCACCGACACATGACGGTGTGTGCTGCTAGAGACTGTCATGCTTCTGAAAGACTCACTGTGTTCACTGTACATTGAGATATTTTCTATATGATATTTATACACACACACACACACACACACATTGATTGACAATAGTTAGAAAATATCTCAATGTACAGTGAACATGATAATATGCCACAATGGTTAATGTCCGGTGAAGTACATTTTATATCAAGTAATGTATTATTGTTTTCTCCTAATACAGGAAACATGTCAGTAAGTATTGTTTAGTTGGTTGGCTCAAAGTTTCTGCTATCGATTAGTCAGACTGGCTACGGTGGCTGGGCTAACAGTAGCCATGGGGCTAACAGTAGCCATGTTAGCTAAGGCTATCTCTTTCATTAGCTTTAAGTACTTTATAGGCACAAATTTAGACATATTACTTTGCTATCATATCGCAAGAATCCCACGTGTAATTACTGTCTATATGCCTACATCCCACCAACATAACATCCAAAAGAAATACATAGCCTACGTTCCTTTATTTACGGCTAAGTTAGCATTGTCAAAAAAGACTACAACAATGTATACATTTACGGCAGCACTTGTCGTGAAACCAGCCCAGTGGCATCATATTTGCATATCCATCAGGAAGCGGTACCCATCCAACAGTCTCTCAGAAGCATAACCGTCTCTAGCGGCACATACCGTCATGTGTCGGTGGAATATCAGCGGCATAACAGCGGCACACCACTCCGAGGAACGGTATAAGAGTCTAAGGATCGGTATAAGCCGCTGAGCAGCAATCGACATACCTTTGGCCACGTTTCGATCTCGGCGCTACTGGGTAGAAGACACAAACAAAATGTAAGCACTGTAAAAGGTTTTGCCACAAACTCAACTGACTGGCTTCTCTCCTGTATGATTTCTAATTAGTCTCTTACCTACTGTGCGTGAACTATGTGTGAGCTTCTAACTTCTAACTGAAGCTGTATGCGACGTTTTGACGATTTAATATAACGTCATTGTGTTTTGAAGCCAAAAAAGCTTGACTTCCCAGGTGTGAAAATACCTGGATCTTTTGTGTTGTGCGGCCCATAGAGCGTGCCCACTAGAGACATCTGCCAACTGAGCCGGCTAACTTGAATTGGGATAAAACAATTCAATCATGCGGCTCTGCTAGACTTTCCAAATTTATCAGACCGAATTTCTCCAGTTATGACAGTGAAACGAGTCATTTGCAGGGGTTCAGCACTACCAAATGGCAAACTCACTATTGTCCACTTTGTAGTGGATATCGAACTATTTTGGACAGAGCCATCGTCTTCTAAAGCCATCCAATGTTTCCTCCTCTTCTGATTCTAACTTTTCTGACGCAGTGTATGTCAGTTGGTTTTATTACCACATGTTCAGTTCAGTTATGACGTGAATATACAAAACAATTGTTAAAATAGAAGTAATGATTTCAATTTTTCTTTCGTCCCACAGCCAAAACTGCACCATTAAGTGTGCCTGCCTTACAAGCCACTATGAGGGAGCCAGCTCTGCTCAGTCCAAGACTGAGGCAACAGGACTCAAGAGTGTGTGTGGGTGTGTGGTGTGTGCGTGTGTGTGTGTACCTGCCTTTTGTCTATTGAATGAATGCTCAAGTATGTGTGTGTCAGGTTGTTTGTATGTGCAGAGTTAGTGCAGTATGGATGTGTTGGTGTGTGAATCTTTTGTGTGGATGAATGTCTGAGGGAGAACTGGGAGTGGGAGGGTGGGCTAAAATTCAGAGTATGGATTTAGAAATACCTCAAGACCATCCGGTTATGCTGCTAAATTAAATATGTTGGTTTATAAAAATGGATTAAAAATGTCCTTTACACTTGGTTTCTGTGACTTATTTTTTGTCTCAGCACTTAACATTGATGTTTCTCTTAAATGTCTCACTTTCTTCACATTTAGTGAACTCCAGTGTATGACAGTATTATAGTAATGTTCTGTATCTGCTTGTTCCAACATGTCATTATTTCTAGTTTATGTTCACAGTAAGTAAAATATTGTGGGCAACATTTAATTTCAGATTTCCCCAAATTCAGTCTGACATCTGGTATCTTTAGGAACTTTTGGATCCCCACTAGAACTATGGTTTGAACAGTGCCCATAATGTGTGGTATCATGGAGCCACTGATGATTTTGGTGTCTCCAGGGCTCCAACCCCCTCTTTTGAGTTTTAAGTTACTTAATTTTTATTTCACTGGCTGCTCAGGGCTTCCTTAGTACTAGGATTCAATTTATAATGGTTTTATTAATAATTTTTTATTTAGAAACATCTGGTAGGCCAAACCAAACCTTATGATGGGCCAATTTTGGCCCAGAGGCGCCATATTGGCCAACCCTGATCCAGGATGTTAAGATTATGGTACATGGACTTGCATTTCTATAGAGCTTTTCCAGTCTACTGACCACTTGAAGTGCTTTACAACACTTGTCACATCCACCCATCCACACACTGATGGCAGAGGCTGCCATGCAAGGTGCCAGCTAGTCATCAGGAGCAATTTGGGGTTCAGTATCTTCTTCAAGGACACTACGACTCACAGCTGGTGGAGCTGGGGAATCAAACCAGCGGCATTCCGATTACTGGATGACTCGCTCTATCTCCTGAGCTACAGCCACTCATCACTGTTGTGGTGTTACAGCTTTGTTCAGATTCTCTAATTCTGAAATAAGTTTTAATCTGTCAATGTCTTTAAAACTTAAGGTATCAAATTTTTTTTTTTTTTTTTTTGGTCAACATGTTGTGGTGTCTGCAGTGAACAGTTCCCTCCTCGTTCAATGTGATGACTTGCCTTTTGGACCTGACACCAGCTGCAACAGCATGCATTATATTCAAAAATAGTAAAACCCAAATTTCTGAATACATCTGGGTATTGCAGCTTTGACCAGCTTAAAATGAATGAACATTAAAATAAATACACTTAAGGAATATGTTGAACATCAAAATCTTGGTGACATGATATTTATTACAGAAATGATAACTGATGCATTTAATGTAATAACCGTAGACGCCATAAATGTTAAAACACAATGCAAAACAGGCCGGCCATCATGAGTTACTACAGAAGGGGAATGTTTACTGATGAGCCTCTTTGTGTTGACCTCCTCTGGCCTTCTTCTCTACTTGAATCAAAAATGTAGTGGAGAATACATGCGTGTTCTTTCAAACACCTTTCAAATGAATGTACGCAGTGACACTCCGGCTCTGTGGAAATGGTCCCTTCAGTCCTGGAGTGCTCAAACGTTTTCCCCTGAGCAGCCACAACGGATTTCTGGGCCGGAGCAAACACCTCTTGAACTCCAGGCTGCTGCATTGTTAAGAAGCTAAATGGTACTAGGATCCAAGTTCCTTTAATTGACTGACTTCCTGTGTCACTGCTGGGCTCAGATTATGCAACATAATTCATACTTGAGGATCCTACATGTTTACAGAGCATTTCTACCTAAAATGAATAAAACTGCAAAGTGATTTTCTTTTCTGGCAAGAGAAATATGCAGGCTACATTTAACTCAATGGCGAACCAGCGTTGGCCCACGAGCCTCACTATAGTTCGTCCCTCTCCTAATAAATGATCATGCATGAGCGTGGATAAGTCCTACCGCTAGCTTTGAGATAACTGTGAGGCGGTAACAAACCGCTTGGTAGACACCGGCGACTCAACTGAAGAAACCGGAAACACGAGTGAAGCATCTCACTTCCGTCATTCTCTTTGGTTTCCCCCACTTCAAACCAGGAAGTGAAACCAAAACAAGCCACAGCAGAGACGGCTGCAGGTGAACAGCCCTCTCTGGACCACTCGCACCACTGCGGCCAACACCTGTCCGGCTGACAGTGAGAGAGCGACCTTTGTCAGGCCCGACACCGCACAGTCTCCGCTACTGATGCGGGTCTTTCTGCATTCATTACACCGACCGGCCTAGTTTTTAATCCGTAGTCAGGCCACATTCGCCCGCTGTAATTGTTCATTCAAATCGGCGAGAACTCGCCATGAATACAAGTGGAAGTTAATTGATTTTTCTTTTCCAAGCATACCTCTTCAAACGAATACACATATTATTTTTTAGCGTAAGGCTGTATCCGTCACACATGTAATAACTGGATGTGTTGGATCGGGCGGGTGTGGTTGTTGTAACTACTGTAAACTAAAGGAGCTGGACCGGACGCTTTCTCTACCTGGACGCCGAGTTTGAAAAACTACATACCGGAAGTACTACGTGTTGTCATTGTGTCTATGTAGGGCACGTTCATCGGATCTGCTTGGAGTCTGTCCGTCCGTCCGGTTCTTCCACTGTCACTTAATGATTATGGAGCTCGTGCAGTGTTCCGGCAGAACACGCGCCGCGTCTGTCCGTCTCACCGCACCTTCCCCACCCGCCGGAGCCGGCAGATAGCCGGGCAGGTGGCTCAGCGGCATGCGGTCCGATGTGGAGTACAGCCCGGTGGGAGAGGGGCTGGGGATGCGGGACTACTGGCTCTATGTGTGGCTGCGGAGGGCGGCGGTGATAGCGGCTCATGTCACCGGCCTGGGCCTGACCCTCATCCTCTCCCTGCTGTCCAGACCCGGAACCAGTGAGTGAATATATGGATCTCTGATGTACACGATATTACATTCACACTTCACACTGGCAGTTTAAATAAACGACACGAGGGTCGAGAAATGCATTGCCTGTTGTTTGGATTAATGGTTAACTAATAGTTTATAATTAATGGACAAGACCTCATTTATCTTTCATCTGTGTAACAGCGACTTTAAAGGAGCACTCTGTAGTTTTGGGGGAGAACAACAACACAATTTATACTGTTTTACTTTGTTTATATGTGGCGGACCCTGCCACCTTTCTAGCTTCAGACAGTGCTCTGGGACCTTATTTTCCTCTGAGAACAGCTTGTTTATTCAATTGTGGAAAACCAGTTTGTGTTATTACATCATTAATATTGTAAATATCACAGTTTGGATTTCTTCTCTAAATCTACATAGTGCACCTTTAAGGATCAGGCAGTTTTATTTGTCAAGTTTATGTCTTCCCGAATTGCTCTTATTGGGAAAGTAGCTGCTGAAAATTAGGGGTGATTTAATTCAAAAATACATTTTCCTCCTGATAAGTACCTCAGAAAGTTTTAAGGGTCCACTGGATCAGTGACTGTGGCATTCAACACTTCACAGGATATGACTTATTCACTCTGAAAATATTAATCTGATGCTAGACTCATTTCACTGCCATTGTTGTGTATTTGTGTGATATTTCTATTGATCTCTATCAGGGTAGCAATTTATAATGTTTATTATTATTAATGTTTAATGTTTATTACTGTATGGATTTTTCAAATAGAATATTTTCAATGCAAACTTTATTTCAGACTCACAAGAGGGTTCATAAAATGAAAAGAAAGAGACACAAGCTAAAACCACAACAATTATTATTCAATTAAAACAAACACAGTTCAAATGTAGTCTCACCAGAGCTTTCTACACCTGGATGAGTACTAAGAGCAGCTCTTCCTCGATCTGATTAAAGCCTCTATGATGCTGTTCTCAGACTCATCTAGGCAACACTTAGAATTCACATCAGGTGTCTTAGAAGTGCCTCACATGTAGGAACACTAGAGAGCGCATACAGCTGAGACTGGCACTGTGCCATCTGTGAACCTGAAGCAACAACATGTGAAGTGTAAAGTTTACAACACTGTCACTGAATATCTCTGTCACCGCTCAACTCATCAGTCAGAACATGAACTGGGTACTTTACGTCATTGCATGTCAGAGGAGTATCACACAAGTGAAATACAGGAAAAACTCATTCCTATCCTCTCCGCTTCTGAATGTCATATTATTACTCTTTTTGACATTAAATTTCATATCATCATCTTTGCCGTTCTGTGAGCACCCCTTCAGTATTTGCGGCAGTCCAGCACTAGGACTAAAAATGACCAGGTCATCAGCACACATCAGATGATTGGTGACAGAGCTTCCACCAAGACAGTCTATGTTACACTCGTTCAGTTGGTTCCATAAGTCATCCATGTATACAAAAAAGGAAACAGAATTCCAGCTTGCAGAACACCATTACTTACATGAAACAGGGCAGGTACAACAATAATTGTGCCATCTCTATAATATCTAAAGCCAACTGTGCTGTTTGGTGAAACACCTTCTGAAATCCTTACATGTGAGAAGCTGGGACCGGTTAATGATGTAGTAGCAGCAACTGTCATCCAGCTCGTTTCTCAGATGATTAGAGCAGATTTAAGGTACAGTCAATGTGAAATCTGTTCCTACTGTTTCCTTCATCTGTGTTATCAGATCCTGGACTTTGGATCATTTAGTTATCATTCTGGTCATTAGTTTCAATACAAACAAGATTAAAATGAGTCCTACTGAAGCCCAACTTCTCCCTCAAAGCTAGAAACACTTAGTTTTGTGATCACTCAATAGTTTTGTCATCCGTGAACATATAGCACCTATGGATTTTCTTTGGATAGTTACTGATTGTAAGATGCTGACTGGTGTTTTTCTCTGTTCCAGGTCTGTTTTCTTGGCATCCAGTGTGTATGTCATTTGCAGTAAGTTTACAGTCCATACATGACTTCACCCTCTCCATCTCATTCTCTCATGCATACAGCCACCCAAACACACACAGTGAAAGATAAGTCAGTCAGCAGTCTGATCTGATCAGGAGTTCAGCTTTCATTCAGTTGGTTACCATATCGGTCTCTCTGACAGCTCACGTTCAGCCAGGGGTGGGACTCGCAGAGTAACTCACGATAGGACGCGATTCACAATATGATGCTCACGATACTGATGGTATCATGATACAGCGGTTCTGTGATAATTGATACTTTGCAAGACAATAATCTAAGGATGCATTAGGATATGTCTAACTGAAGAATAAAGAATAGGCCTAAAAAAACAAAAAGCAGGAATGATGTATTATTCACTACATTGTGGTGTCAGTTTCACAGAATTTGACATGAACTGAGATGAAATAATGTCTGTAAAAGCACATAGAGTCTTAGCTTAGTGCCTCTTTATCAAGGATATAACTATGCCTGACTAAAATCTGTATACATTTGATCTGTAGTATACAGAAGTCATGGAGCAGTGACTCTGGTGAGTCAGTTGTCAGGGGAATCTGTTCAGAGCACCTGCAAGTTTTAATATAACCACTGATTTTCAGTGCCAGTGTATTGATAATTGTTTGATATAATTGATATATTACTATGCTGATATTTTGTCCCACCCCTAATCGATATTGTGACAGTGTTGTAGGGATTACTGTTGTTTCTTTGACAAAATGATAACACAGTGAGATTTTTCTAAATAATCATCAGTAATGTGCATTTAAGTGGGTAAAGACAAGTATTAGAACAAGTAGAACAGTCTGGTGAGTTCAGAAAATGAAATCACTTTACTCTCACGCAGTCTTTAAAACCATGTGCTGTGTGTTTTTTGTATTGACATAAACAAATCAAATGTAAACAGATAAAATAATAGTGTATGGTTTCACTAGTGTTTCTTCAGTAGAATATTAACTCTCCTGTAAACTCTCAGCATTCCTTTACCGTCACACCCTCTGCTCTGGTCTCTGTGTCTCCATCTTCTTTCCACTGTGAATAATAGATGGCAGGGAGAGCTAACACTGAGGACTGTGTTGCATCACTGAGTCAGAGATTGTGTTACAAACTGACCCAGAATATGTTGGCGGAAACTTCTTTGTACACTGACATGGCGTACAGGCTCATGTTGGGGTTTGTCGTAGCTCATGGCAGCTCGGCGTGATGAGTCAGTCATAATGCGTCATCACAGTGAGTGATGATGACTTACTGTACAAACATCATGCCTCTCCTGTCAGGAACAACTCCTCCCCTAGAGCTCTGAATCTTTGATTGATGTGTTGATTTTCTTTCACAGAGATCAATTCAAAGCACACACAATGGAAGCCTATTTATAACTCATTGCTCACTTTTGGTCTTTTCGAAATTGTTAATAGCATTTTAATTGCACTGCCATTCACATTTACCTCCAAATAAAGTGGTTTAGATCTTCTGAATTAACTGTCAGACTTTGATGCAGCCATGTCACCTTGTTCCCAGATCTTATTCATTACTTAAGTGAGTGCAGTGTTGTCATAACTGGTAGAAATGACAGCTGGAACTACAAGAACAAGACCCAACTGTAACTAAACTGGAATTATCCATTAACTCACACTTCACCTAAATATGAGCTGAAGGGACTACAAACAGCAGTCACATGATGATTTCCACACAGCCTGCATTTATTCCTTTGCTGAGCGACCATGATGCACAGAAGGTGTCCTGATGTAAGAAAATAACGAACACATCCATCATCCTTCGTTTACTGACATTGGAACACCTTGTTTTGTTTCTCTAGCTGTTTGAAATAGAATAATGAAAACACTTCATTAACACCTGGCTTCTTCTCCCCCTGCAGTACTGCCTGTGTATGACTGAAGGCATCCTAGTCTTCTCAGCTGAAGGATCCCCCTTCTGCTTTAAATCTCGGAAGGGTAAAGTCCGTCTCCACTGGTTCTGTCAGGCTCTGGTGCTGATAGCTGCAGCCACTGGGCTGGGCTTCATGGTGGCCAGCAAGAATGTGTCAGAGCGCCCCCACCTGGTCACCTGGCACAGTTTGCTGGGTATCTGCACGTTGGCCGCCACAGTGCTCCAAGCGGCTTGCGGTGTCTGCGTGATCTTCCCTAAGCTTCTGCGTCTCTCCTCCAGTCTGCCGAGGCTGAAGCTGTACCACGCAACCTGTGGTCTGGTGGTCTACCTGCTGGCCACAGTGACCGTGGTGTCAGCCATGTTCTCAGACTGGTTCCAGGCCACGGTGAAAGGGGTAGCCTGGTGGGCCTTTCTCCTGCTGCCTTTCTTCCCCGCCCTGGTGGTGATGAACCAGATCACCAATGCCTACCTGCCTCGAAAGAAGCTCACCAGCTGAGAGGTACATAGCAGGAGGCAGATTCACTTCTGTGGCTCAGAGAGTCAAATGGAAGCAAAGTCCTCCACCAAAGCAGCCTTTGAAGACAAAATACGTAAAGCAAAGAGCTTCACATGCTGATTGTCCTATAGTCAGTAGAAGAAACATGGGTACAGTCTTATGACCCTGATTCCATAACAGCATGGACGCTGTGTCAAACAGAACAGCCATACTTTGCGAATCCTTTTTGACATATAATATATTTCATTTTTGACCTCATCAGCTTTATTGATTTTTGTAAATATCTCCTTATTCTGAATTGATACCAGCAACAGGTTTCAAACAAGTTGAGAAAGGGGCAACATAAGACTGTGAAAGGGGCATCCTCACCAGGGCTTAGTTCCTGGGCTCAGGAACACTTTGTAAGACTGTTTTCAGTAAACAGTTTGTTTAGAAATGATTGCATTCTGTTTTCGTATAGAACTTTAACACAGCGTCCCAACTCTTTTGGAATCGGGGTTGTACCCCACAGGCATCTGAAGAGAAGTTTCGAAATCTGGAATTTAGTTGTATTGTTTGTCAAGCTCTTTGTCAGTTACTGGAGCCAGAAAGGTCTTGTTCTGCAGTGTCTGGGTGAAGCTGAGAGTGTGAATTCAAATCTCAAACATCACATCTGATTTTGATCATTTGATCTCACTAATGATCGATTTGTTCTCTCAAATTTAATTGTCTGCACAAATTTGTACCATCAAATTTCTTATTTGTGCACACAGATTATTTAATTTCTCTAATGAAGTTATCGTCACAGTACAAACTAAAGCTTCCATATCTAGTGCAAAAACCAGAGCGTTAGCAAGTTGCTAGTAGCTGTAGCTGGTCTTCTATTTGATAAATTAAAGGAATGAAAGAAGTCATTTTAGGGTTCAAAATGCTCAAAGTCAATAATTGGACGGTATGCATTACTAGGTTGTGTGCACCAAATGAAAAAAAGGTTCCCCTGACTGTTGGATACACTTCAGCAGAGTTTTCTTAGAGCCAGCACCTGGTGGCCAGTAGAAGAAGTGTAGCTTAAAACATTGCAACTTAGCCATCTTCAAGCAACTGCTGAAATTAGAAAAGCAAGCAATTTTCTAATCCAATGACACTTTGCACGTGGACACATGAAACCCAGGACACAACGGTACGTTATCCTGACAGAACTACTGGAGGCAACTGCACAGGTGGAGGCAACTGCACAGGTGGAGCCTGTGGACGCCTCTGAGCTTCCTCTGTCTGTTGCCTCTCCGGAGGAGTATTTGCACTACATTTGCAAAAGTCAAAGACTATGCTTGTTGACTGGTTTCTGAAGGGATACAAAGCACCTACTGCTGTTTGTGAGAGGACACAGCTTCAGTGGTGAAGGTGCTGTTGAGGATTATATACCAGCATGTACGTTTTTAATTATTTATCCATTAATGATGTTTTTGTGTTGTGTCTGTCTGGCTGCTTGTAGGTGCCACATGAAGCATTTTAACATTTAACTTACATCAGTCAATATTTTTAGATCAACACTGATCCAGATGAAGCAGCGTTATGTGAAAGAGGTTGCTTGTGTGAATCTGATATTGCTGTGTTGGTGTTGTTCCTGGAACATCATGATTGATGTTTCCTCAGGAACATCATTTGTTCTTATGAACCAGCCTTGAAATCATCATTATATTGTTCACTCATTTAACACTAAGTTTACTTTTTTTTCTTTCTTTCAGGTTTCATTCAGCTTTTTGTGGCTGTTTGGTTTAATGAATGAAAATGCTTGGTTAAGTTTACATTTTGGGTTAAAATAGAACCTTTCACATTCTTTTCCCACGAGTTGTTAAACTATGACACTACAAAATGTGATTGATCAGTTTCAATGATAGTGCTGGAGTAACATTACACCACCAACACGGTGTCAGCAGATCATGTGCTGTCACTCACAGCTGCAAACCAATAGAGAATTATTACCAAGCTTCTTTTAGCTCATTGTGTTGGTGTTATGGCACATCTACTGTTTGGTGCAGTCAGACAGCAAAGCTCTGATAAACCCACTGCACACCACCTGTCCTGAGCAAAATGATTTATTAGATTAGTGATCATTGGAAAGTTAGCATTGTCTTTATCATTGGTGTTAACTATTGGTTTCCTCACTGAGGCCTAGCAAAAATACTAGCAATGATAACCTAATAATGACACATATGTGAAAAGCTACATGTGGCACCTCTGGTTCATGAGCTGGTCATTTTTGTCAGTGTGGACATGTGACCCTTTTCTGTCTTTAAAGTGGCTGTTTGTGAGTCATGTTCAACCCAATCACCAGAGTAAATGTTAGCAAAGTACTTTTTTTCAAACCCACAGATAAGTTAAAACTCAGTTTCTTCATGTTGCAACCCTATGTTTGTTTAGGTTCAATTTTTTATTGAAGCTGTGCTCTGCTTGGGTTTAGGCAAAAAGCATGCTTAGTTAGGTTTAGGAAAACATCAGGGTTTGGCTAAAATAGCCTGTTTTGGTCACCACAAAAATGGCTGAAAATTTCGCCATGTCTCCTTAAAAAAAAAATCTGGTTTTGTCGCCACATATACGGCTGGAGACGGTCCGCCTTCCCACGAAAAACAGCAGGTCACCCGTTCACAGCCACAGTTGTTCTACAGTTCCCCCTGTGGCTTGTTATAATACCACCATCACCACCTCCAGCTCCGGATGTGAAAGTCAGCTAATAAGCATATAATGTGAATGTGACATGCCACGTTTGGTGTCAACCTTGGACTTATCTGTGGTTTGCAGAAATGTGAACTGCTAACATTATATCCAGGTGACTGGGCTGTTGTGTTTTGTTTGCTTTTGTTCTCAATAGGAAAAATGAGTGTGTACTCACTCTTGTGTTGCTTTTTCATACAAGGCCAAAGGTAAAAGCTCTCTTCTAGCAAAGATGTCATCAGTCAGTCCCTCCAAGAATCAAGCTGACGCAAATGAATCCGTCCCATCATGCTTGCAAGTTGAAGTTCTGTCAAGTCCGCTGAATATCTGATAAATGGTCAGATTTGAAGATTTGAAAATCGACCAGTCACTGCATTTTTTCCATGTAATTCAGAATTAGCTTTCCATCATTAAAATCAAAGTTTCTACTGGTAAGAAGACAATTTCTCCCCGACTGTTCTTCGTTGCTACTTTTGTAAGAAATTTTCAATCTGGTTTCACTTCAGCTCGGAGGAACAGCTGGTAATGCAATAAATGTTCAGAAATGTAAAAATAATTATTTTGTTAGGTCAAAATTTCCTTTTGTGGAACTCCAGATTTAAAACGATTTTATAACAGCTCTTTTATTTTTTAAAGCTGCTACAGGGAACTTACATTTTTTGTTGACTCTGGCGCCCCCTGTGGAGAAGCATGAAACAAAGTAAACTTTGATTTAGTGCTGTACCACCAGACTACAGAGCAGCTTCTTTCCTCAGGCTGCGAGACTCTAGCCCATTTCACACAGAGACTCCGCATTATCTCCTTAGCAAAGGCTCGCCTTCTCTCCACCTTTGTTTGTTCACACGGAGCCAAGCAGCTCCGGCGTAAAGCCACACCGTTGTGTCATTTCAAACAGCACGACGGCGCTGCAGATCCAAAAGTTTCCCCCGTTAACCTGTAAGGTCCTGTAAGGTTGCTTTATGGGTTAAAGTGTGGGTCATTTCTCTTTGATTTAATGAGTGAAGGATCTGTTTAGCTGCGACTGACACTACCTCCGGAGGCGGATCTGTTCCCCTGTCTGCATCTGTAACTTTCACACAGACGGCGATGTGGAGTATCAGCGCATGATTCCCGCACTGAAAGGACAGTGTGAATGGGGCTTCTATTAAGAATAGCTATATCAACCAGATAGAAATAGCCTTCTTGCTGATGGTCCAGTTTGTGTATCTAGGTCAGATACATGCATCGGTATTTAATTGAGACTGTTTCATAACCATTTAAAAGTTCCTTGTAGTACCTTTAGGTGATTTAAAAGAACATATTTCCCTCCTCATTAAATGGTGAGAATATTGTACTACTTCTTACTGAGCACAACTCGCTCACACACATATTCTTTGTTCATCTTACTACTCAGGACTTTGCTGTATGAGCCTGTTCAGAATGTGCATGAGGCGATCAGAATGTAGGTTGTCAGCAGGTTTCTGCCTATGAACCTTCTATAATAAACATTTTAAAAATGTATTATTTGTTTTGATTTTTTGTGAGACAGATTCACCTTTAAACACCATTTTGAAGTGCTTTACAACACATCAGCATTCACCCATTCTCACAATCAATCAATCAATCAAACAATCAATCAATCAAACAATCTTTATTTGTGTAGGGCCAAGTCACAACAAAAGTCATCTCATGACGCTTTCCAAATTGAGCCGGTCTAAACCATACTCCTTGATTAATTTTTTCACAGACACCCAACATTTCCCCCATGAGCAAGCACTTGGCAACACTGGCGAGAAAAAACACCTTTTAACAGGCAGGAAGCTCGAGCAGAACCGGACTCAATGGTGGGCGGTCATCTGCCCCGACTGGTTGGCATACACATTCATACATTGGTGGCAGAGGCTACCGTGCTGCTCATCAGGAGCAACCATTCACACTCACTGATGGAAGAGCCACCCGGAGCAATTTGGTGTTCAGTGTCTTGCCCAAGGATGCTTCGACATTTAGACTGCAGAGGACAGGAATCAAACCGCTGACCTTCTGATTGGTGGATGACCGCTCTAGCCACCCAAATATACTGTATACTGTATATACAGTAGGCCTAAATCTCAGCATTTTATAAAAAAATATAACTAAATATAATTGTTCTTTTTTAAAGTTTGAATTATTATTTAACATATTAACTTTAAAAAAAATCTCAGGATAAGGTGATATTTCTGTGATATTGACAGAGCCTTCACTCTCTGTTTAATCTGGATCAAATAGTTGCTAAAATATATTTTTTTAAAACCTAATCTGATGAAATATTAACAGGAAATGATCTAGAATTCACACAGTTTGCTTGTTTCATACACACTTCCTCCAATTATTGTTTTCACTATTTGGCTTAATTATAGCCAATCAGTTGTTCTGCACCATTCTTGTTATGCATCGTATATAATATGATATCCATTAAAATATGTCAGTCAGGTATCATCAGTTTACTCAATCATAGAACAGGGTAACTACAGGTGAAAGCATTGTTTGGTTCATTTGAGCTACGTGTCTTCTGTCAGACAAGTGGAAGGACAGCATCCAAAATACACATTCAGATGTTTCTTTTAGCTCAGATTTGTGTATGCAAATGAATCCGTATTTCATGAGATCAGGGATGCTCAAACTTTTAGTGCCACTCTGTCACTCTGCCCACTGTGCTCAGAATAAAAAATCATTTATAATTGGGGATCCGACATATCTAAAGAGCATTTTTACCGCACCAAAAATAAAATGGCATAAATGGCAATTTATATTATACATTTTTAAAACTTTCCAAACTTTACTGATGGAAAGTCAGAAATCCCCGTTGCAATTTAACATTTTTTAAATATATATATTCATTTTCACAGTTGCCAAATATCTCATTGTTGTGATCACTTTCAATTCTGCTGTTATATCGTTGTGTTGGGTCGGAGATGTTGGGTGAGCGTGTCTCTAATGAGATCGCCCACAAACATTATCCCTGTACGATCTAAACTGTAGTGTCTCATTAACCCATTTTCATTCAGAGTTTGGAGAATATTTCTGTCCTCCTCTGCTTAAGACATTCTCAAGGCTCTTTAAAGTCCAAACAGATTTTCACCTTCACTCTCTTCAGGGCTGAGACGCTTTCTCAATAACTTTTGTCTTTACAAGGAGCTAGTCTTAGTTGTACTGGAAGGAAAAATTCTTAGAAAACTTCCTAATTGTAAGAATTTTCTTAAATTTTTCTGTCTCTAGGAACAACTCTCGGTACAAGAACGCTCGGTACAGTCTCCCCTTAAGGAAAAAGGTTGGGAACCACTGCACTACAACATCAAATGTGGAGTAATCTACCACTGACGATGAAATACACTCTACTCCATGTTGGAGTAAAAAATAGCTAAAAACTACAGTGACCCACTGGTTTAGGTTAAGCTTCACTGAGTCTTTTTTAAAGAGAATAGTATACACTGTGACAAGTTTCTAAAGATTTGCATCTTCAGTAGGAACCGCTGTGATGAAGGCTGAGAGCTGCAGACAGGGTGGAGGAGGTGACAGCAGTGAGACAGACTAATACATCGTCGGTTTTGGTCTCTTCATAGGATTTGCTGAGAAATGAATCAGCTTCACAGTGAGACAGCGTTGTAGCATAAACTGAATTACACTGTTCAGTGAGTTTGCACAGCTGCAGGTGAAAGCTAAGAAAAAAAGCTAGTGAAAGTTTTCTCCATGAAAGTTTTTCCAATGTCAAGAACGTCCACACTGTAATTATGACCAGACCCTCGACTTTATTAAAACCACAAGTCCACATTCCACCTTGTTGTCAGGGTAGTGTAGTGACAGAGGATGTAGAGAAGGCAGCCTGCAGTTTGACTTTCAGGATGAACCTTATAAGTTAACCTGGGTTCTGTGTATAAATTAAGTAAACACAAATTCAACACATTTATTTAAATATGCAAAACATTTCTACCAGAGAAAGAATTTCTGGGGATTAAGATATGAACGTGCAGTACAAAGAGTCCTTGGCTTGTGAATGATGTCCGTTCAGCCTGTGTTGTAGCCTGAACTGCTCAGCGTCCAGCGTGATCCTCAAAGCTCATGGTTAAGAGTCTGGAACTGATGGTTTGTCCTCACAGATGAAGGTGACGGAGCTGTTGAGCAGGTCGTACATGTTGACCTCCACCACCTCCGCTGATGATCCGCCCTCTCTTCCACCTGCCAGAGCCACAAACACCTGTTGGGAGGCTGCCAGCTGTGCCTGCTCCTCAGAGATGATTGACTCCGCCCCTTCACTGTTTGTTGGATCAGCTGGAATCGCCTGATTGGACGAGAAGTCATACATTAATTGAATTGAAAACACATTTTAAGTGGAAAAGCTCAGCGCTCACTACACTCCAGTCAGTGATGTCCGAGTTTTCTGCTCGAGAGTGATTTCATTTTTTAAAAAGTACTCCACTGACTCAGCATTCCTCTTATAAATTAGAACAAGTAGCATCACTGTTACCTTTACTGTTACATTAGGCTGGTTAAATAAAAGCCTCATTACTGATGTTTTAGAACAGGTCAAACTCACACACAAACATCTGCTTTCATGTTTTGGTGCTATTTCATGAGGCTGCAGCTGAAATAGTTAATAATAGTTATTAAATAGTTAATAATAGTTAATAATAGTTATTATTATTTATTGCAGACATAGCATAGCTTATTAGCTATGCTATGTCTGCAATAAATAATAATAACTATTTTTCAGTATATCAAAATATAAAATGTACACATGCCACAGTTGTAAGGCACAATATACAATAAAAGTTTGTACTGGGTGGTGCAAAGGATTCACAGAGTAGAATAAACCCCAGAAAAGACAAAGGTCACCTGATGTGGTGTCACGATTTGCATTCTAAATCAAAAATCGAAACGAGCTTTCAGTTTCAATCAGTGAAATCAGATTTGAGGGACCAAACTTTGTAACAAACTGTAGTTGTTTATCACTGCATCACTGAAGGCTGGTGTGTTTATGTTGAACTATGGAATCTTAATAAAGAATGTTCTTTTGATTCTTATGAACACGGCCAGGAGGTCTTCAAACCTCACACCTTGACATTTTCTCTACAATTACTATCAGAATGTCACGATGACTTGTTTGTTTAGATAACTGAAATGAATCAATCAATTTGAATCTTGATCTTTAAGATAATTGGATCTGAAATCTGTTTATAAGATGTATGTGTGATGTTTTCTTCTATGTACCTGACTGATTATCTAACTGTTTTAGATGTTTTCAATGCTTATTACTCAGGACAGTTTGGATGCTTAACCCCATCTGCCATCATAAAGCCTGTCAGCCTCTTGGTGTGCATGATGTATAAATATGGGTTTGGTTTTCCAATTTTCAAACAGTCTGATCTGAATTATTTTTAATTACATTTCTGTGGCATGGAGGAAATGTGTAGGCATCACCCTCTTTTCATTCAGCTCTACTATTTACCATCTGAGCTGAGGTGAACAATAGTTTCCCATATTTCACAGCTGAAGAGAGATGAGAAAGATGACAAGCATGTAGGAAGCTTGTGTGTGCGAGAGTTCCCATCTGACTGGGGAACAGAGTGCAGAGCTCCTTACTGTGTGGGAGGTGGAAGCCTGCTCCTCTCCAGCCTCCTGCTCCTCCTGTGCCTCCATGTGGCCGGAGAGCAGGTGCTCCTGCAGCTCCAGCTGGGAGGTGCAGACCAGGGAGCAGAGAGGGCAGCTGAATGCCTCGTTGCTTTGGCTGACGTGCTGGCTGCTCATGTGCTCCTGCATCTCCTCCTCCCCGCCCAACACAGCCGGGCAGAAGGGACAGTGCACTGCTGACGCTGCTGAGCCTGGAGGACAGACAGTTATGTCAGCAAATGAGGCGCTGTGGTTCTTTAATCATTCATTTATATTACCTTAAGTCACAACATTAACATGTACATTTTTGCACGTGCTGTTCCTCCGTCTCACAGTCTGTGAGTTTTGTTTGTTTGATTGATTAAAGATATTTACACATTTTGTTCTACAGCATAAAATCCATCATTAAATGTCCCACAGTTTAATTATAAAGCTCTTCAGTGTGTTAAAAACCGTTAGCGGTAGCTAAATGAGACTGCAGAGGTTGTTGGGGACATTAAACGTCATCTGAGCGAAGACGGAGACTCATCTACTCACTAGTCCGTCTTTACAGGCCCACTTTAGTTACAAACTATTCTAACTCTGACTTTACAACCTGTTCATTGATCCGTTTATAGAAAACCTGTATAGTAATTGTGTAGTAAGAAGCTAAGTGGTGGTGATGTTTAAGTCATGGGACCGTGATGGCATCTGTTTATAGCCTAACATTAGCTTTTTACTGCTACACATTTAATTTACGCTTCAAACATCACAAAGTGGTGTTCATCTGTGAGGATTATCTTGCTGAACAAAATGTGTTCAAAGTATCATAAATGATTTTTTAAGCAATAATCCAAAATCCAATTCAAAAATCCCACAGAGGGAACCGGGGCGAGGCTAACTTCCAGGTTGGCCTAATACGTCATCTCTACAACACTCTATGTAATTAAGGATAAACACTTTTGGGATAAACAGTTTCTTTTATAAAAACAGCAAAAGCAGACACTAGACATGTGTTTCATCTTTAAAATCTACATGTTGTGACAGAGCAGTGCTCAGCACTGTACTCGAGGGTCAAGGCAGGAGATAAAAACACTGATAGAACTTTGGGGCATCCTCTTTAGCTGCGTTCCTAAAACTGTTTGGTTTCTGTCTGAACCCTGCTTGTCTTAATTCAATGCATGTCCTCTCCTGTGCAGTCCTAATATAACTAGACATGATCTGTTTCTACGCGTCTTTAAATCTGCCATTAACTTTGATGAAAGGTCAAATCCAGCACCTTTACTGCTGATAAAAACATTGTCTCTCTCAAGACTGTGGAAGATAACAGTGAATTATGCAAATTGGACTTTTAGAGAAGAACGATCTGCTGCTGTTTGATAACTAGAAATGTTGTAATATAATCTCTCTCTAACTTCTCTCTCTCAGGGTTTAACTCTGTCTTTGAATGAAAGAGATAGTGTACTGCAGGCCTATTCAACTACTTTTTGCTAGATTTGAAAGAGGGAAGGGACTTTCACATTCCCCATGTCTGACCTGCAGAGCTCACAATTCAAATATGTTAAAACAATGTTTTTTTCCCCGCTTAGTTCATTACAGTTGCAAAAGAAATATCATACAAAGGTAAAAGAAAAATGACACACCTTTTTATTTGATGTTTTTTTTTCAATCTTTTTTAATCTTAGTATAGGCGCCAAAGTCGCATTATTGCGACAGGCAACATTGCTGAATAAAACAGCCCATATCTTTAAATCTACTGCCCTGTGCTGTTACTGCTTGCTACCACTAGATGGCCACTAGATTCAGCTTCAATCCTGACGTCATTTGTGGGTGTGTTTCTATGCAAAATACCTGAGAAAAAAAAGTTTGAAACCCGACACCGGCTGTCAGAGCGGCAGCAACTAAGCGGCAGAGTGGGAGAGGAGAGAGCAGCGGAGCGGTGGCAGAAGTGTGCTGGACAGATAGAGACACAGATAGCGATTTTTGTAATAAAAAACAAAATGCCCCAAAGACTTTACAGTGCGGATGAGGTGCTTGCACAGATCTTTGCTGATCGCGATTCAGAAAGGGACGATCTGCCCTCTGATGACGATCGCTCGTCAGAGACGAGTGACTCTGATCATGCTGCAGCTGCAGACACGGTCACACAAGCAACACGCACTGATCACGGCGAGAGTGAGTGATTAGGAAATTGACTCCTATCAGATTCCTGTTCATTTACTCTGAGAATGAGAGGATGAAAAAAATCTATGAAAAAATGAAATGAAATGAAAAAAAATCTACTGTGTAAATATGTTCAGAATTCCGTTTTACTGAATTTTACCTGGTGATATACAAATTAGATTAGTAAATTTACTCCACTCAAACTTCTGTTCCTTTATTTTGAGGATGAGATGACAATATAAATATTTTTTTTCTGTGTAAATATGTTCAAAAATGAGTTTTACTGAAAGTTACATCCAGTCACCGGGTGACGTCACAATATGCAAATTAGATGAGTAAATTTACTCCCATCACAAACTTTAGGTCATTATGAATATTTTTCTCATTTACAGTATGGATTTATCTCTCACCACTTCCAAGCTACAGCCTTTTGAAATCTTAAAGTCCAAACGGAATATATTGCTAAATAAACTCTGGCGCCTAGAGGGTTTTAAGCAGGTTGTCCGTTTGAGTCCCTCTGTTTAAACAGCCAGTGTTAAAAAGTATTTTTGTACTAAAGCCCTAAACATATTATTATATAATAAAAAGCTTGTTATCTCGAGAAAACCAACATTTGTAATTCAGTAATAATGACATAAATAACTTGTGATCTCGAGAAAAAACATAAAATCATACTCGATATGACGGTAGAACAAGACAAAATAATATATTTGACTCATGACGTTTAGGGCTTCCGTATTTTTGTGGTTATTGACAGAACTAAGAGCCAAATGAGGTTGTTAAAGGGCTGCACTTGACCCACAGGCCGCCATTGAACAGAACTGCGTATTATTTAATCAAGTTATTGGTTTTATGTTTCATTTGTTCTCCACTTCTCCTCAGGAGTGATTTTAGCCCCAGGAGCTGTACAACCATTGCTCATAGTGACGAACCAGGCAACAACAATACACTGTATTATTTAGCTCTTCACATGGATTTACATTCACATTACTGCTTTTTAAACTGTTGTATTTACAGCAGATTTCTGAAACAGACCTTTAGGTCGAGATGTAGCCAAAGATTTCTGTGCTTTGTCTTGGGGCCAGATAATTATGGTGGAGGCTCACATATGGCCCATATCACACTGCCTGCCTTATAATGTGAACCTGTGTTTGTCTCACCTTGGTGCTCAGCAGCCTGGTGTTTGGCCACACTGGCAGCGTTGGGAAAGAATTTGAAGCAGACATCACACTGGACCAGGGTCTTGAGCTGCCTGGTGTGGTTAGCAAACACATCAGGGTGGTTGGTCCTATTATGGTACCACAGACCGGAGAGTTGCTATGGCAACAGAGAAAGACATACACATAAAATACACCCACTACTGACCCCTGACCGTCACCTTAGAGCTGTGTTGCTGAACCATCCCCTCCTACCTGGTAAGACTTGTTGCAGAGGTCACAGCTGAAGGGCTTGGCTCCACTGTGTGTGGCCTTGTGTTTCTCCAGCAGGGCGCTGCTGGTGAACACCTTGTTGCAGGTGGGACACTTGTGGAACTCTTTTGGGTGGTAGTCCTGGATGTGCTGCCGATGCTCCTCCAACGAGGAGAAACTGAGACAACACTTCTGACAGTCATGAGGCTCCGACATGTCTGTCAACGAGTGCCAGGAAACACATGCATGTTGTCAGTGTGACATTTTTAAATTTAGATTTTTTCATTCTAATTAATTATGTGTAACATTTCCTTATTTTATTTGTATTGCTTGTATTCTTTTCTGTTTTTTATCTTTTATTATTTTACTCACCCATTTGTATTGATGTCTTTGTGTGCACTGGTCTCTAAATCTTTTTAACATCACTCACTTTGATTTGCATTTTGATTAGCTGAAAGGTGCGATTATTTGATTATTCTCTAAAGGATTTTCCATTGTTGTTGGAACTGTGGAATCTTAAGGAAACGTCGATTAGGAAAGCCTAATCGATGTGACAGTAAATGCTGCATACAGAAAGCTAGCAGCTGAAAGAGTGTAAGTGAGCATGTTCTTACTGTGGAAGGTTTGCAGGTGGACGGTGAGTCCGCTGGCCTGGCTGTAGCCTCTGCCACATTCTCTACACACATAAGGCCGGTCACCAGTGTGTGTTCGCACATGACGCGTCAGTTCAATGGACTGGGCGAAGACAGCCTTACAATACTGACACACATACATCTTCCCTAAACACAAAGAGACAAAGTCAATGATGAACAGAATGTTCAGCCCCCTGCTGTTCACACTGTACAGCCATGACTGCACTGCCAGATATGGAGAGAACTCTACTGTGAAGTATGCAGACAACACCACCATCATCAGCCGTATTATAAACAAACAAACATATTACTTATCAACTTCCAGTGGAATAAGATAATTATATGGACATATCATGTTATTTTTTGACAAAAGTCTTAAATAAATAATTTTAGGTAAGAGCCTCCCATTGGATAATTACCGCAGTGATTAACATGTTTCAGCTGGCAACGAGTTCTTTATCCCTAACTGATGCAGTGAGGAGCTTCTCATTGCTTAAACAACCATGTCAGAAGACATATCCTGTGGTCGTGGAAAAGATGTTACTCTGTTTCAGAAGGGTCAAATTATTGGCCTGCATCTTGAATGATCGTGATCGGAGATAAATGAAACGTTTGGTGAAATCAAATTGTAAAAAATCAGGGGAGTGTATTTACATTTAAAGCAGCAGAATACACTCCTAAATCATCCAATAAAACATTTTCTATGTTACTACACAGGTATGTGAGTGTGAGCGTGTGTGTGTGTGTGTGTGTGTGTGTGTGTGTGTGTGTGTGTGTGTCTTACCCTCAGAGTGTTTCTTCTTGGTGTGGTATGCGAGTGCAGCCGCCACACTGAAGCTCATGTCACAGTGTTTGCAGTGGTAAGGTTTCTCCCCTGTGTGCAGCCTCATATGATTCTTCAGAGAAGAGTTGGCGCCGAACTTTGCGCCACAGTCCTCACAAGCAAACGGTTTTTCTTCAAAGTGCTCGGTGCGCTTGTGGTAAATCATGCCTGGAATATGACAGGAGGGAGCAGAAACACTGCACAATTTAATCTCTTGGAGCTCGACTAACTTACAAAAATCAAATGTCTGTAAGACATTTAGGATTTATGATGTTTGCAGAGTTACTTCTGTCTGTAGGTGTTTTCAACTATACAGCACCATTCTGTAGTTGGTTTAATTTCAGCTTAGCATCAAGTATAATTCTTAACATGAAAGCAGCATGAACTAAAGGTTCTCTGTGGACCAGCTGAGTCTCACCTGATGGGTGGGCGAAGGTTCGCCCACAGAGGTCACAGGCCACCTTCTTCTTCGCGCGTGCGTTGCTGCGGTGAGCCTCGGCCCGATGGCGCTGCAGGGCCCGCTGGTTAGGCAGCTTGGCAGGGCACTGTGGACACTGATGCTCGTACTCCTGAGACTTGGGACAGCGCTTCACGTGGGCCAGCATTCGACATTTATAGGCAAAACCCTTCTTACACCAGCGACAGGAGTAGGGCTTAGAGGGGGAGGGAGAGGAGGAGGAGGGAGCAGGGGAGGACGAGTCTGTCGTAGCATTTATGACTTTCTCGTCCTCTTCGGTCTCCTCCTGACTGTTTTCTTCTGCCTCTTCCTCCTCTTTTTCTTCACTTATGGTTCCATTCTTGTTTTGTGAGTCAACTGTAAAAAAATTTAAAAAAGGTTAGGATTTGAACAATTACCATTATCACAGCTGAAACAGATAAATATGACAGCAGTGCACTGAATATAAATGGGGTTGACAGCAGTTCAATTGTCAGCAGTTTTTTTGCTTTGTTAGAGGAAACAGAAACAGAGAGGATATCCACTCACACAGAGTCACAGCGTGCTCTGCTTCACCTTCACTCCGGTTTCCTTCAGGCTCCTGCGTGTTCCCCTCCTCCTCCTCCTCCTCCTCCTCCTTCAGCAGAGCGAGCAGTGGTGTGGGGAAGGAGGAAGGAGCTTTCTGATGAACAGTCCGGAGCAGCCTGAGGAGCGCTCCCTCACCAAGCTGCTCCTCCTTCACTCTGGTCATCAGCTTCTCCAGTGCTGAGCTGGGATCTGCCTCCTCACAGCAATGACGCACAACCTGGCAGGAGCAGAAATTGACCTTTATTTTACTCAACTACAGAGAGAACCAGACCTTTATTTGAAAAAGAAGTGCTTGTATCAGAGAGGCCTGTATTCCTCGCTGACCTGTTCAATAAGAATATTTAATCAGTTTTTAGTAAGAAGTTTTCTGATCTGCTCTGTTTTAATTAGCTGTTTGATGTTAATGCAAACTCTACAAAATCATTTGTGTTTTCTTGTTGTACTGGCACATTCAGTACATTGTACATTTCCACAGCACTAATTCAATCAACAGTCATGTCATGCTCTGCATTCTGCTGCTTTCAGTTTCTCTTCTCTAGCAGATATACTCTTTACACTGACAAATTATCTGCAATTACTTCTACTTTTCTGTTACTTCATTCAGTCTTCAACTACTGTAAATCAAATACAACATGTCCTGCAGATTTCTAAAAATAAAGGGCTTCCAGTATCTCAAAAAAACACAACACTGGTAGGCTTTTAATTTGAATTACCTGCAGGAAGTGTAAGTACATTATTCATTCATGTTGTGAGTCATTACAATACATGCAATTCCAACCTGCTTCAACTGCTTTTACATGTTGGTTTAAAATACTACTGACACTCTGCAGTCACAGTTAAAGGGTAACTCCACCAATTTCACACATGTAAGTGTGTTTACAGGTGTTGGGGAGTACTGCTGCATATGTAAAAGGTAGTATAAAGCCTTTTGTGGCTCCAGAGGAAGCTGAATGTAATCTGATCAAATGCCTTCAGTGATTCCTCTGGAGCCAAAGATGGCTTCATACTGCTTTACTCATTTTCACATATGCAGTAGGACTCCCCAACACACATTAATGTGAAAACACCCCTTAATACATTCTAACTTTACTAATGTTGGTTTGGGAAGGATGTTTACAGATATGAATAAATTCCATCTCACATGGTGTCACTTTAATTTTCATCCACTGTTCCATCCATAAAAAACACTTCAAAAGCCACAAACGAACAGCAAATATGTCCTCGACCATTTCTTGTGTACCAAAGGTTATGTTTTCCTTACAAAATGAATTCATTACCATCATTCATTTTAGTATTTGATATATGTCTGTGTGTTACACTTTTTCCAGTGGTGGAAAAAGAACTGAAAATCTGTACTCAAGTATGAATACAGTTTTACATTACAGAAATATATCTCAATTATAAATAACACTACTGGTATTTCACAAAATACTGAAGTAAAAGTATAAAGTATTCTTCTCAAACACTACTCAGAGTAGTAGTTACTTTTTTACCATTGATGTTTAATGAAAAATCAGTACCAGGATTCAATCAAAGAGGTTTCTGTTTCTCTAAATCACCAGCTCTGTTCTGCTCAGTGGCCGTGGTCACCTGTCCAAACCTGCTGCACACTTCTGTGTGTTTTTTGTTCTTTGATGAAAGGTTTAAATATTAATTCAACTGTACTCAGTACTCAATGATGATTTTAACAGTAACTAAGTAGATTACATAGTGTAATGCATACATGCATGCAATAATTAGTTACTTCGACCACTGCCTAAGTCACAATACTTCTTCGGGCTGGGCAATATATGGATATTATACCGTCATCATGATGAGTATATATAGATTTGGATATGGTTATATGATGATATGACATATGTGGTTCCTTTTCTGATTTTAAAACTTTGAACTTACCAGTCTCTTCTACCTTTTTAATATTTGTTTTTATCCACTTAGTCATTACATCCACATTACTGATGATTACATATCAAAAATGTCATTATGTTAATATTTTGTAAAAGTACCAATAGCCATCTCTACAATATTGATATAATATCGATATCGAGGTATTTGGTCAGAAATATTGTGATGTTTGATTTAATCACTCAGTCCTAGAATTTATGAAGTGCTTTAGAATGGATTTTTAAAATACAGAGAGATTTACACTGTATTGTTAACACTGCTATATTATTTTAAGGCCATATTACCCAGCCCTAATACATCTATCTCTTAAATTCTGACATTCTGTCATTATTTAATAAGCATTGTGATTGTATCTTGTACTCAGTGGACCTAAAGTCAAATTATCCTCAGAAAAATATGAAGGAAGTGTACATGTGAACGTGAAGGATACTAGAAAGGGTTAAAATGTAGAAAAATATATATATATATCATTCACAAAAGAAAATTCTTGTAAAAACATGCTGAAGATATTCAAACATTTAAGGTTTTAAAGGTTGTCAGTAAAGTTCTAGACCTTTAGTAGCACTTTGGAGTTTTTGTTCTATGAGTGGGTCTTGTTTGTCCGCGCTTGTGACACAATACACAGTCCTGCCAATTGTTTCACTCTCTTCCACTGATGATCGACACATGGTGGTAACACGCCAAGGTATGCAGCAATGCACCAAAAAAAGATAGTGAAAAAAAAAACTGCTTTACATACATGGTGAGTAACAATGAATGTAAGCATGACTCTTTTACAAGAAATTTAAACCTGTTCTACCTGTCTCTCCTGTTCATCCAGGCTGCTCTCTGCTGCTTGGCTCAGCAGCTCCAGGACAGATGACATGCTGGAGAGGAGCGCTACACTCTGGGAGAAATGTTCCAGAAAACCAGTGGCAGGTTCACTGGACACTTTGGCAGCTGTTGTGTTGTTTTCTTTCTCTACACTTTCTCTAGTTTTGGCTTCTGCAGGCTCTGTGTACACACATATGAAGACATGGAGTGCTGTCATACATTGCAGTGAAGTGTTAGGACAGTAACAGGTTGCCATGTTGTATATTGCAGAGTTATTGTACTGGATTGGCCCTGATAAACTGGTAAAGTGTAAGTGTATTCATCCCTTTAACACATATTTCTGAAGTCCCCAGAACAGACCTGTGACACTGTAAGCATCTGAAACTGACCTGAGGACTCAGAGAGCTCCACACAGGTTCTTTTACATGCTGGTTCTTCTGCGTCTTCACTGTCACCCTGACAGTCTTCCTTCTTCAGCTCAGCCATTGGCTCCATCTTGTCTGAAGTCGAGTCGTCCTCATTGGGTGAAGCTGAATCTTCAGGGTTCGGGCTCTGGGCTTTGTTGATCACAGTCATGCTTGGGGTCTGTGTAGAAGGGACTGGGATTGGAGGTTGGTGGTTCACAAGACTGGTGAGGACGTTTTTGAAACCGACAGCCACGTCAAACATTTGCAGGCTGTCTGCAGCAGCGACAATGCGGCTGACGTTGTGTTTGCCTATAGGCAGCTTGCCAGTGTAGACCATGTCTAGCAGACAGCCAAACTCCTGAGAGGAGACCATGGCCGTGTCGATGGAGATGGTGTCGGAGCCATCCAGGAGAGACCTGACAGAGATTAAGGTCATTTATCACATTTTCTTCTGATGAGCTACATGAAAGAAAACAACAGAACTGAATAAAGTTAGACATCAAATTCATCAATACAGGTGTAATGTGGATGTCTACCACTAGGGCTGTAAATATGAGACTTGGACTCAGGGTAGATCTATGTAAGTCACAGAAAGGACTTAAAACTTGGAGTTGAATGCTGTGAGACTGGACCTTACTTTTAAAGGTAAAAACATACAAGTCAGCAAGTCACATTTAGACCTGGTAAAAATTTGGAACCATAAAAAATGGATAAGAATGTCAAGCAGGCATTTGTATAGCCACATGACTTCAAAATTATATTATTAAGAATATGTATTGCAAGGACTTGGACTCAACTATATCTATTTTTATATTTTATATATATATATATATTTTACACATTCTTCTTCCTTTTCAAAACCTGCTGTCTACATTACCCACAATGCATCTTAGCCACTGAGTGACATCACTAGAGGCAATTTATCAGATTACATGGAGCTTTCTTTGCCACAAAAGGCTTTATAGTACTTTTTTCACATTAAGCAGTAGTGACCTGTCAACACACCTTAATGTAGAAAATTGGTGAGGTTAACCTTTACTACTGAGTCAGGTGGTGTGAGACTTGACGTTGGCCTGTCATTTAAAATTTTGGAACAGTTGATTCAAGACTTGCTTTGAAAAGCTTGACTTGGACTTGTCACGACTGATGAGACTTAACTTGAGACTTGCTGTAACAGGACTTGAGACATGACTTGGACTTCATAATTGTTTTAATTCATCTTGAGACTTAACTAGGACGTGCTTTCCTTGACTTCAGTTTGCACATAAGGTTTGTGATTCGAGTCATTGATACCAATTGAATACTCTGATCTTTTAGGAAAGCGATTTGGTATTTGTAAGTTAAGAAGAAGATAGCTCTGCGACATGTTTCATTGTTGGGGGAACAGCTATCTACTTCAGCTAAAAAAAGGAAAGGCTTTATCTGTTTTAACTTGTTAGCTAGCAAGCTAGTTATCAGCACACCTTAATGTCAGTTAGGTTTTGTTCAGTTTCCTGTACATGGACATGTTTCTTGGTCAAGAATGATCTTTCACTGTCGACTTGAGCTTGCTTTGTTAGCTCGATTTTGAATGAGGCAAGAAATGCTGAATTTGAATCCACCAAATATGTCACTTTAATAAATCACTTGCAAACAGATCTCCATAGATCAACTTTAACTTTCCACGCTCACACTACCTGAAAAGCATGCTGGAGGCAGCCAGTACCAGTTTATGTGCACGGTGAGGGCTGTCTCCCACCAGGATGGTGCAGTCACAGAAGTGGCCCTCCTTCCTCAGGGCCCACAGCTGCTGCATCAGCTGGCTGCTGTAGTTGGGTAGCTCCATCATTTTGTTTGATGGTCTGGTGGGGGAGAACGTTATGTTCTCTATACTATGGAGGACATCATGTCAGTTTCTTTAAAACAATCATTTTCAGAAATCAGCAAACATGTACAGTACTGAAAGTAACCAGAATACTGTGTATATAATTTGTATCTATTAGTAATGGCACACACCTGACACATACAGTGAGGTACAAAAGTCTGAGATAGCATTGAAAAGCTCTAATATTGTTATGTAATTCTGGATATAATCAGACAGTTTCCCTAAGAGATATTTACTAAATAAACACAAGAGTCCAATCAGCAGTTGTCCTGTCCAAAGAAGGCTGTAGTGTCTCAGCAGTTTCTAAACCACTTCTCAGGAGGAAAACAAGGACAAACACTTGAGGCGGGCTAAAAGAAATACCAGAATTTTACAGTGGATAGAGAAAAAAAGTCCTGTATACTAATGAATCCAAGTTAGAGACTGGTGTCGGTAACAGAAGGGTGTATGTAAGGAGACGAACAGAAGAGCGAATGATACCAGTGTTTCAGACCCACAGTGAAACATGGTGCTGTGGATGCTGTGGTGTTGCTGTCATTATAAGCAAAAGCGGGAAATTCATAGACATTTTTTCAATGTTTCAACTTTTCACTCAAATTGTTGAGCAGATATTATCAGTTGTAATGACAGAATAGTATTATCTTGAACAAATGGAAAATAGGGTTTGAGCAGTGGTCTCAGACTTTTGGACCACACTTGCATATACTCCACATACTGAAGTTAGCTGTGGGAACAGTGAGGTGCTTAAGTTGGAACTCCATTAATGTAATTTGCACGTTTTGTTTACTGGATGTACCTATGCTGTATTATGGGTCACAAATATTCATAACAAGTTTCAAGTAGCTCATTGTTATGGAGTTAACCTACGTTTCTGTAGCAATAAGCAACCCCGCATTTCCTTTCTATTTTAATAGCATTTTTCATACGCAAAAGTGTCATGTGAGATAATATTTTGTAAGGTACGGTGCCTCCACAACACAACAAGGCAAGTGTCTTGATACCAGCCGACTGCTTGCTCGGTGACAGGTGGAGGACAGTGATGCACACAGACATGCAGTCAATATTTACAACATAACACACAAGCTAGCCTTCTCTAGCGGGCTATTCGTCATTAGCTTTAGCTACGAATGCTAATGTAATCTAGAAAGGGTTACTAATGTTCGGTCAGTGGTACTCATGGGGATAAAGAAGCTGATAAACACTGAAAAAACCCTGACTACCATCCGACATGCAGCTTCCAGTCAGTGGGTGTCTTTACCTTCAGTTATTCAAACGATCCGGCTCTTTATTTAAACTTCTCTGCTGAACAATTCTGGTGTGCGCAATAAAGCTTAGGCGTTTTGAAAATGGAGAGACACGGTACGGCAAGTAAATGGGGCCAGTTCCGGTTAAGGAAAGGCCTGCTGCTATTTCTACGAATGTTTCCAAAGACTTCGCCTTTAATAACGTCATTATTGTAAATTTACCCAGTAAGGCTGTCAGAAAAAAACAATTGCGTTATCATACGTTAATAAGTTATCTACAGTTATGTCAGTTTATGTGGCAAAAATAAAACGTTACGGGCTCGAACATTTAGCCTTAGTGGATAATGAAGCCGAGCTCATAGCACCACGGGTCAAAACAGCTAATGCAAAATATGTCGTGTTAAAAACAGAAAATTAAAAATGAACCTAAACCTTAAATTAAAGTAACAAATAAACACCCGTTCAGACACAGTTTAAAGCTTCTTTTAAATAATAGAAAATGTATGTAAAACTAATCTACTTCTGAATTTGAGTTGTTTGAAACAAAGCAACATGAATACATTTCAGCACAGTGCAGGTAAATATCACATTCATACATTTCAAAGTAATCCACAGAGACAGATACTGTTTCAACGTGTTTTCCTTTTCACAACAGCACCTTGAATAGCATGAGGATGATGGTGACTGTACCTGCATGGGCCCTAACACTAATATGAGCTGTGCCACCTGTCCACAGTACGCGTTAATAATTGTGAGCTGTCCCGTTGCTACATCACTGTCTCTCTCCCTCATTTTCTGCCCTCTCCAGTCACTGACATAATAAATGCCCCAGATATTTGAATATTCTGCCGTGGGCACAACACACATTTAAATAAAACATAATGACAGTCACTTTCTGTCCATCCTTGCAAAGGATCATCAACAAATGAACATCTTTTGAGGAAGGATAACTTTTTATGAATGTTGCCAGTGTATGATAATACCAACTAATGGCCATCGATACCACTTCTAAATTTTAAATATTTTTTAACCAAACACCTCAAATCCACTCGATCATACTGTATATACAGTGTGTACCGTACCCACAGCAAGAGTAAGAACAGGAGCAACTCTTAACAGCTGTGAGGGGAGAATGACTTTGGTTGGATTTGATCATAAACCAACACTTAATACATGGAATGTAGTTTCAACAATGAGAGAAGTAGCCTGTTTGCACAGTGACTACTTCATGACGACATCAGGAATAATTTTCCATAGGTGTTGATGTGACTGAAAGAAAGAGTACTATAAGTTACTCTGATAAACACTACCACCAATACCACAACCTATTTGGTAATTTGTTGAATCTAATAATTGAGAGTATGAGGACAGGGTGCTTTGAAAATAACTTTATTGTCCATAAGAAATAACAGTGAAAATAACAGGACATACATTGCTTGCATTCTGTTTCTCACTTCCAGCTGTCGAGGTTTGCACTGCTGAAACTTGTGCAGGAATCAGCCTCTATACATACCGTGTAGCTATGTATCTCTAAATGCCACATGGAGTATATGGATAAAGATTTGCTGTAGAGGTAATAAATGTTCTAACATTTAGGAGCAGTTATATTTGCAATACTTAACAGTTAATTCGTGCATTCTTTTGACAAACCTGAAAACTCTGCAGTGAGAACACAAGCTTCCACATAATGGAAAGAAAGAACATTGCATTTTCTTCTGCCATAATTTAAAAATTCAAAAACAAAGCTAATTTTCTTGAATGACGGTAGAAGTTAATTGAAGCCGAACCTCAGAATAAACAGAGAACCTATCTTCCTCCACCTGTTTCTATTGGTCAGGCAGAAGCACTACCACGAAGTCCTTCAGAATGATTAGGAAGTTTAAATATCAAAGGCCAGCTAACCTTATGTAGAGAAAAACAGCGGCTTTGCAACAGAGTCACAGTTTGTTTTAAGAACGCCTACTCAAAACGTAAAAAAACAAATTAAAGCACTTATTTATATATGGACACTTGACAAATTCAAGCTTTTTTTAAAATTTCCATCTGTTGTCCATCCAATTCAAGCATAGCTACAGCACAGCTTTCCTCAGTGCCCGAGAAGCCCAGTGCCTGCAGACAGGGACAGAAACGATTAGATCAAGTTAGTACCACAACACTTTTCACAAACAAACAAACAATTGGCTACCAAATACAGTAAAAAAAACCTCTCATTTAATTTATGTAATCACCTGATGATGAATAACTTTCAGTGCTTTTATTCATTGAGGCAAGAACCATTTGACAATACTATGCTAAGGTTTAGTGCTTGTCTGTTTCCTGCAATCTGTGTCTGTTTAATCTGGTTCCAGATCTCTTAATTTTCTCTGAAATCTTACTTGTTTTTCGGTCAAAAAAGAATAATGAAGTGAATTCAGTCTGATTATCGGAGGAATCTGTCTTTGCTTTAATGCATCATTGTAAATAATAGAGATGATAAAAGGGAATTCCAGTATTTTTAAACCTGGGCCTTGTATCTTGTATGTTTTGGTGTGTAAATGATTCATACTTAAAGTTTTGGAAATGGTCCAGTAGACTGCCTCAGCTGGCAGCTGCAACACAGCTGCCACAAAATCCTTTCAGGGCAACACTGACTGTCAAAGTTACGTCCACTAAAAGTGCTTTTGCCACCCCACCAACAGGCTCAGGTTGTTATTCTTAGTGTCTGAAAACATTGTGGAAACTATTGCTGCATATAGACTTTTTTGTTAAATAATAACATCAATTTATAACCAGAAACAAAAGTCTCCCTCAGTCAGAAGTCTAGATCTGAAATCTCACAATGTGACTTGTTACAGTTGTAAATCTTCAAAATCAGTTAAATAGTCAGCCATGAATTATTTGGAAATAAATTCTTCCAAACAGTTCCTCTACGTAAACTCCAAAGTCTTCTCTCCAACTTTTGACTCATCTCTTGCTAGATTACAGATGGAGACTTCTTCATGTGTTTCCAGTTAAAAACCACTGTCTTATTATTTAAACGATAAGGTCTCTCTCTGTGGGAATCGTTTCTGTTGTCAGACAAAATAACAACTTCGGCCCGTCACTGGCAGAAACAAGCACTGTTGGCTGCCAGCTGAGGCGACCTACTGGACCAATTCCAAAACTTTCAGAAAGTATGAATCATTTACACACCAACACATGTACATATAGGGCCCAGATTTAAAATACCAGCGTTTCCTTTTAACTTCCTCCTGGATGAAGAAAACAAAGAAAACACTTTTCAGACCATTGAAGAAAAAGCATGCTTACCTTTGAATCCCTCTTCAGGCATTCTCACTGTAAAGGAAGAAGATGACTACGTATGAGAAAACAATATTATCCTTATTTAGATTTTTTAATCAAGGTAATGTAGCAGCTATAGCATAGGTAAAGATATTGCTGGTTACCCTGATAGACATCATCCATGGCAGCATAGTCTGCTATTGGCTCGTCAGCCTGAAAGGAAACAAGGAAGGAACTATTTTGGATGAAGAGGATAGTGTCTGTAATCACCTAAGGTGATCAGATGGGAGTCAAGATTAATAATGCAGTACTTGGTTTCTGTGTAAAACAGACCTCTTTTTCTTTTTTTTTTAGAAAGAAAGAAAAGAAATACCTTAAGACAGATGATGCTTTCGGGGATGACACCCAGACTGCCCAGTGTGGCTGAGTCATCTGTCAGACTTTTTCCATCAATGGAGAGGTTCTGGTCAAATGGAGCCACGGAGAAGGCGTGCATAATCTACAGGGTCAGAAGATCAGCAAAGTTAGTTGAGTGAATTCAGGATATCCATTACCTGTGCAGCAGGGTCCCCTAAGGAGCCCTTGGCACAGAGCAGCGTACATACATATATTATATAAAATTATGTTGCATATAAAACTGGGCCTACAATAATGTAAGGGGACCTATAGTGCCATGTATAAACAAGTCAGTAAAGTAAGGTTAGCTTGCTCACATGATTGCACGAGGAATCATGGGTTGACTATCATCATTGCTGTGTAAATAAACTGTATTCACAATACTTCTCTTACAAGATTCTATTACATCAGGCCTGTTTGAGGCATCAAACACCTGTATAGAATCAGTGATTCTGTAACAACCAGTTTATTATTCTATCCATCCTCAAGATGTCATGCTTCAGGCTTGTATCCAGACATTTAGCTCTCACCTGTATTTTCAGCTCTTTAAGTGTCTGATTGGCTGAAACGATGAGTGCTTTCTCCCCTCTGAGTTTCCTGTGCCGGGTGCTTCTCCTGATTCCACCTGGTTTGGTCACAGGAACAGTGGCTGCTGATGCTGCACTGCTGTCACCCAACTTAAGCCGCTTGGCACCATCTTCTGACTGAAAGAAATGTGTAACCATTAGGGCTGATATTAGATGGTATCTCTGTTTCTCATCTTTGCTAAAAACAAGAAAGTACCTGAAATGTAAAGATACTTATTTGGCAAAACCAAAAATGATCTAATATGAAGGTGATCTTTGTGCAGGGCTACTTTATTGGTTCTTCTACAGTCAGTTGTTCCACCAACTGTTAATTGACTATTAATACTCCAACAGTACTTATGACATTAAAAGCAAAGAATCTAGAAATTGTGATGAATGAGAAAAAAACAACAGCTGCAGTGAAAGAGCAACAAAGACAAATAATGATTTAAATTGTTTTTCCCTGTCTAATGCTAAAACTAGTGTAAACAAAGAAAATGAACCCACAAGGGAAAAAAGCTTTCCAAAAGGCAACACAACCAGTCATGTGATATTAGAAACCAATGGCAGACATTTTCTGAAGCCTGTGCGAGTGTCCTCGTTTGGCTTTATTTACCCAGGAAGTATTTGGCTGCCTGAACTACTGTTGCTATAGCTAGCTGTAGCAGAACCAGTCAGTTGATATAATGTGTGATATACATGTGGCAGCATCCTTCTGTTAACATCTATAGACTTACCTGGCTGAAGTCTGGGTCTCTTTCTCCATCCACCTTCGGATGTTCTTCCTTCTCCTCCTCTGCTTCAGAGCTGCTGGCGTTCATTTCCGGAGCTGCATCCTTTACCATCTATACAGGAGCAAAGTGAAAACACAAAGTTAGTTAAAACTCTGTATTAACAGTGGAAAATCAGTGGATCTCATTTTACACGTTTGGAGAATTACAATGTATTTTTTTTATCATACCCTCTTGTCTTCGATGACTTTGCGGATGTAGATGGTTGCTTGGGTATACTCTCGGAGGTCCCTCTGCTGCTGGAAAAGGAAGCTCTCTCTGCACTCCCAACACAGATCTGGACACATAAACCACACTTATATCAATATCAACTGAATCAGACATTGAGAAGCTGATAAAAGGTCAAAGCAACACTCTACCCAAAATGTTTTAGGTATCAAACTGATACTGAAGGACATTTTGATACTTTTTGTCACAGACTCCCTAATGTTATCTTTGAGTGCATTTATACCCCTAACACATACGAGTCCTTATTTATTCTGCAACTACTGTCAGATTTAACAAAATCTTCCTCCACTTACACACTTTTGGGAGGTGACTTAAACTGTGTGTCAAATCGTAACATTGATACGTCTCCCTCCCGCTCTGCTCTCTCCGGAGAAAGTGTAAAACCGGGTGAATTTCTTAAGGACGAGTTATCTTGCAATAGTTCTGTGTCAAAAAAGCTGGATGCAGCCCGTTCTGCCAGGAAAGCTGAGACACAAATTCTCTACGCTAAACACAGGCTCTTTGAATCAGGTAATAAACCCGGCCGGTTGCTTGCACATCTCGCTCGTGGCATAACTAAGCCAAATGTAATCCCCTCTCTCATAGATAGAAATGGCTACAGGCACCTCAAGACAGCTGAATGTATGAGTCTGTTCTATAAAGATCTCTATAGCTCTAAATGCACATCTTCTGCCAAGGTCAGAACAGAATTTCTTGACAAAATAAAGTTCCCATCTCTATGCGGTGAGCAAAATGCAGATTTATGCAGGCCAATTAGTAAGGAGGAAGTCCCAGAAGCCACATGCACTCTCAAGGGAGGTAAAGTGTTGTCATAACTAATGGAGGCCACTCTGAACCCTTTTTCTGTGACAAGGGGTATCTGTCAGGGGTGCCCATTCAACCCAGTCCTCTTTGCCATAGCATTAGAACCATTAGCTGGAAGAATTTGGTTAAATAATGGTATATGTAGAGTATTGACGGGGAACGTGGAGCACAAAATCGCCTTACTCATCTGTGTTCTCCTCTTGGCAGGACAAGGGGATTCATGTACTTATTTAAAGATAATGCTTCTCTGTCTTTCCGGCAATTATGAGAGATATTGGATATTCCCAAGCAACATCTTTAGAGCAAATTAGACATTTTATATCTTACCTCTTCTTCTGTTGACCGCCCTGGTAGTGACATTGAAAAATTTATCTTGGAGCACCAAAATGAAAAACACTTTTCATCATATCATCATTTTACTCACTTCTTACTCTTTTCTCACTTCTGCCAAATATTTTGTCATAAATGGGAAAGAGATTTAGGTACTGAATATATTGGAGATGATTGGAAGGCAGCTATAGATGTGATCACATCCACATTTACATGCAGTAGGTTGTGGGAGACTCCGTACAAGATTCTACACAGGCTGCACATCGCCCCTGTTGCCTTGAACAAAAATAACCGCTCCCTTTCTTTGCTCCTCTATGCTCAGTCTTCCCTCAAGAGAAATACATCACCCTGCTTCAAGCTACAAACTTCTTGAGAATCTCCTTAAAAATTTCTTAAAATTTTCCACAACTGGATGAAAGAATCTTCCGTGACTTTGCACTCTTACCAGGCTGAGTTGTGTACTGAGTGGTGGGACCACTGGGTGTGGTGTCTTTGAAGCAGTGGATGGAGATGGGCTGGTCTACGATGAAGAGTCGGCTGATTACTTCCCATTCGTTAGGCCAGAGCAGAGCTATACTGTGCAGGACAAACAGCACAACATGAGACCAGAGCAGTGTATACTCAGTAATACATTAGTTCATGGTTCTTTATGTATTCACCTATTCATGCAACCTGCCTATTTTGAATAATAGCTACACGTCTTTTTGAATTCAGATCTGACTTGATGATTGTATTTTGTGAAGAATAAAATGTGTGCAAGATTAGCTCAGGCAATGTAATAAATGGCATGCATGCATTAGTGGTGTGGGGATTTCCCAATTGTAAGATGCATCGTGATGCAAACACGGAAGATTCTGCATTGATGCAGAGACAAAACAGTGTTTCCCACAGAATCAGACTTGAATTGTGGCGGTGGCTGGCCAGCTGGGGTGCCACAGGGCGTGAGCCGGCTAACTTCTGGTTTAGTGCCCAGCTAACTTGAACGGGATAAAATGTAATTGGGCGGCTCTTCTAGACTGAATTGCTCAAATTCTGACAGTAAAACAAATCATTTTGCGAGGGTTGTGCGGCTTTTATTACCGTTTTACTGACGCATTTTCACAATGTCTCGTCATGACGATGTGATTACATGGCTTGGCCACGACAAAAACTGGCTTCAAAGCCTGGCGCTCATCATCACTTCAAGCTGACGATGAGGCCAGCCATCTTCTTTGCAGAGGAAGTTACGGTCAAGCCAACTGCGTTAAATAGTCCTCCTCCTCTTCTTCGTTGGTTTTACCGGCGGACTAAAAACCACACCGCCATCCACTGTATCGGAGTATATAAAATCATGCTATTCACTGACGAGCGCGCTGTCTTGAGTGAGTGAGATTGGGATGCGAAAATCAATATGTGGCAGCCAATGTTGATATTGTGGCGGACCGCCACGAATAAATTAATGTGTGAGAAACACTGCAGAGCATAATCAGGAGATTGCAGCTTATGTTGATTGTTTATTCTCCGGCCTGGACAATAAAGCTGTTATGCTATGTTAGGTGCATGGCATCGCAGAAGGATGTGGATCAACTGCAAGTGATACAAAATGCACCCAATATTTTTAAATATTAATAATTAATATAATAATTGACTTTCTAAATAAAATGGGAATAAAGATTGATCTTACTGCTTTTATTAAATGATGAAAAGGTAGCTGTGAGCAGTAATATAGAAATTTGAGGATGCCATACATCAAGATGAGATCAAGATGCATTGAGAATCGCTGTGTGTTGTAATCGGTGAATCGTAATTGAATCAAGAGGTCAGTGAAGATTCACTGCTCTAGAGTGCTTGCATGAAGCATGAACACACTATTAGTGCTAATGCTGCATCTCTGGGTTTTGTGTTTAGTGTGGATTATAAAGGACAGTTCCAGTTATTTTATCATCCTGTCAGAAGTATTATTCTGGACTAAATTGTTCTGAAATGTTTACAGGAATTTTGTGTTTCATTTTAAATAAGCAGAACTCACTGTTGTGCATCTCCATTGATTAGGGAGTCGTAGGTGAACATGAAGCCTCCGTGTGGACAGAGCAACAAAGTATTGCCCACATTCGACACTGGGGAGGATTTAGTGGGCCTCCTAGAAAATGCACACACAGATGGGAGGAAAATTAGCATTTGAAAAGTTAATGGGCAATTTTACTGCCAGTCATATTCAACATCATTAGGGATTGGACAACTCAGAAAGTAAAGGGTCAACCATGATGCAAGCTGAATAAATTACAATTGGTTTTAGTCATTATTGGGGCTGTCAAGCAATTAAAACCTTTGGGACTTTTATGTCATCCACCAAGCTTTACTTCTGGTGTCTTAAGCTGAGCTCAGAGCAGACAGCCGTTAGCCACTGGAGCAGACCAAACATTTAGTAGAGTTGCCCAGTGGCAGTTAATGCACAGTACAGGTTACAGATTGACTATGAATAAACTCTGCAGCTGCTTCATACACAAGAAGACATCATCTTTGAGTGACAGCTATCACTGTCCCTGCTAATATCCATGCTATTTGTATCCAAGCTAATATCCATGCTATTGATGTTAATCATGCTGAAACGACAGTGTCTGGTAGTGTTAGTATAATGACCGACTATTAACCACAGCCATTTCTCGGTTTGAGAAAGAATGTTAACCGTTTGACAGTGAGAAACACAGGCTGCAGTGGAACTTTTCCATTCAGTACTTTTCCATCATGTTTACAAAGCTGCTGGGGAACATGTTCAGTGATGGAAGGTCAAGGGGCATCACAAAGTGTGATTATTCTGTTATTTTTTTAATGCGTTATTATTTCTGTAATGCATTAATCGAAATTAACGCATTATTTTGACAGCCCTAGTCATTACTAATAGAACACATCTGATGTTCATGTCAAGAGTTTTTATTTTCTCCTCTTGCTTAAGGTTGACCCTGTTCTTGAATGCAACAGTCAAATTCTATTTGGACAATTTAACAACACACACAGTAATGTCATTTAGTTCATTCACTGTTGAAACAAACATACCGGATGAATTTTCTCCACTCATCCACAAAGAAAAGAGGGACTATGTAAAGTACATCTGTGCCCTGGAGAGACAAACAACAGAGGATTTACTGTATTCACCACAATCATAGTTTGTTAATATCATGATATTTGTGTGATTTTGATTAATATTTCATTTATATAAATAATTGCTTTCATCCTAATCGACTTCTGGTATTAACACCAGTAAAATTTAGGTTGCACTCTGAATACTATATATACTGTATATTCTGGTTACTGAACCTCATTTGCTCTATTTTTCAAGCATCATTCTCATCTTGCCTTTTTCAGTAATGTTATTGGTGTGAAGAGGTCACATGACTCTGACTGTTGGCTTTGCGTCTACCTGAGGCCACTTGGTGAGTGTTGGCCGGTTCTTCTCATGGAAGAGGTTGAGCAGTTGGTTCTTCTGGTCCAGGGCCATCATCTTACTGACTGCCTCATTGTCCTTTTCTTCCTGCTCTAATGTCTGGACACACAAGAAGGAAGTTTTCATTTCACAACTCACCTACTTTATCATCACACATGTACCAATTGTGGCTCACACATACACAAACAGACATAAACAGGATTAATGCAGTTTATGGTTAATGGGATATATGATTATTACGGTTGGGAATCTGTGAGATTTTTTGATTCTGATTATTTGGTGTCCGATTTGACCGATCATTCATCAGTTCTAGTTTGAATGATTCGAAAAGGGGCATTAGTTTCAGTCTCTTGCACAGTATACTGTGTGCCAAACCATTCACCAGTGTCCTTATTCTGCTGAAATACAATATCAAACATAACTGGCATTAAAATAAATGCTCCGCAGCTTTTATTTGACAAAGTTAACTGCATTAATTACCTAATTCATTAATTAAAAAGGATCATACAATCCCCTGCTTATATGATAATAACACAGTGACAGAGAGGCGCAGTGCTCTTACTCTTCTTCTTTGTTAGGAGTGTTTGATAACCATAACAGAGTGATCGTAGCATAAATGTTGTTTTATGTACATATTCTGTATATAACAGAATATCAGTTATATCAATATACATTTTTTACACCGTCATGAACATATCAGCATTGGCCCAAAAATCCCTATCTGCTGAACTGTGGTGCAAAAAAAAAAGGAAAAAAAAGGAGAGATGCAAGCTCAGTGTGGTCTAACACTGGGTGGTTTGTAACTGACTACTCACCAGGCACTGCTGACACGGCTCTTGGTTTTGGGTGAATTCGGGGGCTTTGGGAAAGTATGCCCTCAGCTTGGTCCAAACTTCAGCTGATACCAGTTTTCGTTCAGTCTCTAGAATACTCAGACCCTCTACAGCAGGAGCACATTTAAAAACCAACATATTTAATATGTAAACTATTCATGCATACAGTATGTAATAGCAGCAAAGCAGTTTCTGTTCAAAAATTGTACACTGTCATTGTTAAAAGTATTTGTTCAGATCATTGTTGATGCTGAAGATGGGACAGTACCATGACAGCAGACAATATCTTCATTGAAAGTCTTCATCTCGTCCTCGTTGCCCTCCGAGAGCTCTGGGCCGAATTCTACAATCAAGCAATTCACCAAGAATGTTAACACTTACAATCCAGAAGTGTTGTTGGTTGAATTTAATACTAAAATGAAAAGACATCAAACTGATTGATCCAGTGGATGTAAATCAGTCGGTGTCTCAACATCCTGTTATAATATGACAGACATAGATTCAAATCACAATTTTAGTGAGGCTAGCAGCGTGGCGCTAGGGATGACAATGTCATTCGGTTCATCCACCAATGTGGCCCACACAAAAATATGTCAGCAACTATTGGATGGATTGCCATGAAACTTGGTGCAGAAATCCATATTGCCCAGAGGATGTATCCTACTGACTGACTTTGATGATCCCATGACACTTCCTGAAGCACCACCCCATGTCAATCAGTAAAATATCTAAACATCTAGCAGATGAATTGTCATGAAATGTGATCCACATTCATGATTTCCAGAGGTTGAGCCCAGCTGACCCCTGATTTTTCTTTTAGCACCACAACGAGGTCTCAACAACTATTGATTGTTTACCATACAATTCCCATGCTATACTAAGATGGCCATGCTGTACCTGCTAAACATCAGCATGTTAGCAACTGTCACTGTGAGCATGTCAGAATGCTGACATGAGCATTTAGTTTAAAGCACTGCTAAATAAGTCCTCATACAGCTGCTTGCAGCGCTGTAGACTTATAGTCTTCTTTCCGTTTCCAGCTTGGTTGACAATTGACAAAAAATAAACTAGAAGACACAAACACAGAAGGAGAAACAAAACCATATCCATTTATTTTACCTTTGCTGTTGTTTGTGTGTGGTCCCTGTCCATTGGTCTGGCCATTGCTGTGTTTGGTTTCATGTTCATCCTCCTCCAGCTGGTCCAAAGCCAACTGCCTCCAGCTACGCAGTGATGCTTTACCCACCCAGTAGCCCTCACCGCTGAGACACAGACACACACAGTGATAAATATATTAGACAGCGATTCTTTATCTGTATTCTGATTCAGTATCGCCCCACTGAGGACTTAGTTTTTCTCTTTTTGAGGAATTGAGTCTTCTGAAAATACCTCGGATTATAAGCGTTTGTCCTTTTCAGACATAGAACAAACAACATTGCATAACAGCAAAGAAGGGAGGCACATCGTGAGGAAGAAGAAGAGTGTTTTCTGTTCTCTCACAGACTGGATTCCACAACACAACTTAAAGCCTTGATGACGTTTTGAATATGAGGGGCCATATCCATATCAGTATTTCCACATCACATTCACCGTATTGAAAGTAATATCTAAATATTTTATTTCTGACAATAAACTGCCATCAGATTAACATACGTGGGGGCTATTAAAATATAATTTGAGCCCAACTTAAGGATGCAGAACACTACAATCCATTAACCTTACACATCCTGAGTGGGTTTACCTGAGCGTGCGTTTGACCAGGTTGGAGACTTCCTTGTAGTCTTCATTGAGCTGGTTCTTCAGCCGTAGAACCCTACATCGCTGGCCAACACACTCTGTACACAGTGAGGAGGCTGAACAAACACACAAATGTGGGATATGTAAACAAGTAGAAGACAAACATTGTGGTTTCATTGTCTTATTAGAAAACACTTTTAGTATGAAGTGTCCCATCTGACTGCAAACAAGAGTAGTTCCTAAATTGAGAGAAATACGAGAAAGCACATTTACTTTCTCTTACTTTACTTTCTCTTTTAATATTTCAGTCAACTCATGATGTTAATGATTTGTTAGTGATTGATTAATCACAGTTAAGAACTTAATTGATCAGGATCAACTTACTTTTCAACTATCCAGTTCCTTTTGCTGTGGTTGCTGCTTCTTTAACTATTCTTTCCTCTCAGTGTTATCGCTTTTATAACTTTACAGCCAGTTCTTTGTAAAGTTACAGCCTGCACACATAACCCACCCCTGACCAGGCAGATATGCTCACATTCTAAAACAAAGAACTTCACTGTTGTCAGTAGATCAGTTTTTTCACTGATAAAGGTATTTAGAGGCTCTGATAAAAGAACACAGCATGTTTAGTCTGGTGTACGTGATGTCCTCCAGAAAAGTCTGCAAATGTAGGTATAGTGTTTTAATTCAATATTTAGTGAAGTGTGTTATAAGCGCTAGAATAAAAGGCTCACTCTTCAGTTGATAACATGCGCACATATATGAGCTGATTTTAAGAATTGTGTAGAATAGTAAACTGATCACTGTGATCCTTACTCCTGTATAAATACTGAATTGGAAGCACTAAAACATTCTCAGTTCTGCAGAAGATCATGATTTGAGAAGAGACCACACCCTGTGTTTGACTAACCGTCTAGTCTTGGCCCTCCACTGTAGCGCTCGAAGAGGAGCTGAGCAGCTTGGAGGGAAACCCTCTTGGACTCTGCCACCTTGTCTGGGTGCAGTTTGCCGTGAGAACACAAGAAGAGGGAGTTATCAATTTCTTTTGTTGCAGTAGAATCATCCAGCCACTTCTTCAACCAGTCCAGGGGGATGAACTCATATGGCTCACCTGAGGAGGGAAAGCACAGAACCACATCAAACAAAGAGACACAGGACCTCTGGTTGTGATTCACTGAATCCAGGCTTATTCTGCGATAACAACTTTCTCTCTGTATATTATCCCTCTCATATCCATTTATAAATACATGTTATGAAAAAGGTGTGAAATCAAATGCAAGTACGAGTGTCTGATGAACACCTGACTCTTTTTGTAACTCTGACACTGGAAATTGTTCATATTAACATAATACATAACACAGTAATGTGCCTCATCAAAAATCACAAAACTTCTTGCTTAAGTAGGTGTTGTGATGTACTAACAGTATTACTGCAGACAGGGGAGCTGTTGTACTAGTCAAGCAATACCCTCCATTAACGTAATGGAGGGTGTTGCTTGACTAGTACAACAGCTCCCCTGTCTGCAGTAATACTGTTAACTGTCCCTTTTTAACACTGCACTGAAAGTCACAACAAACGTGTGCACTCTCTTTACTGCTTCTGTTAAGTGGACTGTGGGTGATTAGGGAATGTTTTTACCGACCGTCTTTTGCGGGTAAAAGCTCGTAGAGCTCCTTCACCTCCTCATGCTTGGCTTTGCCCTTATCCACACTCTGTTTTCTCATGTCGGCCATCTCACTGCACCACTCCTCAAATTTATGGTTGTCTTGGTCAACCAACCTCTGAAGAAAGGCTGGCAGACAGGAAAGGGGTAAAGGAAAACATCAGATAGGCTGCATTTTTATTAATCAAACATGTTCTCAGGGCATAACTTAATTCCTTGATGCAAACAGAGGCAGACATCAGGGATCATCGCTGCATCCTTGTTCGCATTAAGTAAGTCAAAATTCTGCTACTCACCTGGCACCTCGACATTGGTCCTGGAGGCATCTGAGCTCTCCTCTTCCTGGACCTTATACACCAGCATGTAAGCATTTCGGGAGCAGTGGTAGCCTTTACTGCACTTTGGCTTTCGTGTCTGTGACTTCACTGTCTCAGCTACAGACCAAGAAGACGAAGACGGTAGAGGAACAGCTTTGAGAAAGTGTACATATATACAGTAGGTGGGTAAAAGGTAAGACTCTCCAACTTAATATTTTTTATTTAACAATTTTGTCTGGCTTACAATATGATGTTTTTTAAATATACAAACAGATAACACTGAGTAACAATAAGACTGCTAGAGCATAACACTACATAAAGTATCTGTAAATGTCAGAAAGGTGCAACATTATAGTGTTCATTTAGTACTACTCACCAATGTCCTCCTCAATACCAAGCTGCAGCTTCTTGCCTTCCATCTTCTCTATTTCCTCATCATTGAATTTGTACCAGTCACCAGTACGAGCGTCCTTCACATGGGCGATGTAGTGGCCTGAGTAGGCACTGATGCCCCGATGAATCAGCACCGCACTCAGTTCATAAACACACTTCTGGTCTGGAGAAATAGCCAGTCCAAACACACAGAAATGTCAACATGTTTACTTTTCGTCAACAAAAAATATCTACTGTAGCCTGGAGATAAGATGTAGTAGAAGGAAGCAGTGGATTGGCTAGAAAATAGATTTAACATGGGTGAACTTGCTGTGACAGCATTCCATCAGCCATACAGGTGATATCCATACATGGATAAGGTAGCCTGCTTTGACACCGTTGACTACATTTCTCCCCCTGAGCACTATTTAAAATTTCACTCTTCCTTTTAAAATTCAAAAGGACTTGGTCTTTGTCCTTTAAATTAAGATGTGAATAAAAGTGGAGTGTATGCATTTTGTTTCTTCTGTAGAGCTGACACATGCCAGTTAGCACTGACTGCTAAATGAATGGGGTGTGTGTCTGTGTGTTGTCACAGAGATGGTACCTAGTTTACCTTCCAAGAAAGGCCCCATGTCCAGCTGCTCTGGAAAACTGATAAAGGTGTTGAGCTTCTTCTTATGGCCTGTTTGTCTGAAGAAGATAACATAGTTTAGAAAAATCTTTCTCATACCAGTAGGAAGAAGACACACCTGGCACCAGCAGGTAACACAGTTCCTGAACTAAAATCAGGAAAAGATATTTTGTTGGTTTTGTTATCAAAAATCACTTTGACCAGTATTATCCAACTATAGAATATACTGTCCTGCCAAAGTGATATTGTATTCATGCTATGCCTTTTACACAATGCAGTACAAGTGATGGCTGACCTATCAAAGACAAAGCGCATGAGCTGCAGGTTGAGGGTTGGGGGAAGGCTGTGCAGTTTGATCCTTCGGGTGGCGCTCTGTTTACTCTGACAGCTCTCACAGAAGTAGCGGTTCTCCCCATCCAGCTTCTCCTCCTGCGGGGGGAGGGGGCGACCATTGTGAAAACAACACACACACCAACATCTTTTTTAGATTGTTTTTTTTTTTTAAATGATACTCTGTGCTTTATGTTTTGTGAAGATCATTTTAGATAGACTGACCCATCAGGGTGACACTTTGTCATTTATTACTTTTATGATTTCTGTTCGACTTTGTCTCTGTGAATGTCTGTAACTATGCATTTTTATTGTTGCTGTTATTTTGACCAGGACTCTCTTGAGAATGAGAGCCTGTGTCTTGATGAGATCAAGGTTAAATTAAATTGAAATAAATAAATAAATAAAGAGCTTCTGGTAACACATTCAATGTGGGTGTGGTAGAGAATGAAAGCTACCTTCAGGAACTCTGTGACGCACTCGGTCAGGTTCTTGTGGCCCTGGATGTTCAGCTCCAGCTCGTAGAATCTGGACGGCAGTGCAGATGATCGCCCACACTGGTTACAGCTGGAGAACAATAAAACCAAGATAACAGATTTTTCATATAGTCCAACATTGTTTTGTCAATTAAGTCATTTCTAAACTTGAATCTCTATTTTTGTGGCCTAACACTTACACTCATTCCAACTGCTCAAATAAAAATCAAGCCAACCAAAAAGAAGCTGCATGTCTCTGTCAGATTCTGGTCCCAATCCAAAAAACATAACCTTTACTTTCCCTAAACCGAGCCTTATAAAAATACCTGGTATCCAGCTTCTTGACAACAAGATTTCCATTTCCCTCAAGAATGTTAAATAAATGGCTGTTAAGCTGAATCTCCTGTCTGATAACAGCACATCTCTCTGAGCAACAGGAAAACATCCTCTCTACAAAAACCCACCTGTTCCTTTATTTCTTATTATTGCATTTTCTGACACTCACTAGGCAAATATATGACATTTTTCACATAAAATGGAAAGGCCAACCTATTCAGCTGTCCCAGTTATGAGCCAAGGCCTGACACCTGACCCAAAATTGAGGTTCAGCTTGTTTTTTTATGAGGCTGCCCAGACGACACTTGCTGGGGTATAATGCAAAGAAGACAGTTTTAACATAGCGCTGGCACATTTTGTGTATCTGCAACAGTTGTGATCACCTGCTATCAACTGTTAAGTCACAGCTATCTTCATAGAGTATATGAGACATCACTGGAAAAGAACCATTGCAAGAATATGGAGGGTGGTGGCAGAATACTGAGGAATATCCTTCCCGAATGTTGTATGATGTTTCCTTTACCTCCCTCAAGCCAGTATTATCATTTTTCTGCTATGTACTACAAATGGGATATACTGGCCACCTTCTCATTCTCTCCATTCCTCCTCACAACTTGGCTGAATATACTGTAAACTTTCCTCCTTCACCAAACACACTACTCTTTGTGATTATTTCAGAAATGTAAACACAATTCAGCTCACTTTGGCCTGAAGTTAATGAAATACAAATTATGACGTTATGAGTAGATCTGATGTCCAATACACAGTAATGAGTGGTCTTACACAGTAACGTAGGAAAACTGTCCACAGAACTGCCGCTGGATGACATTCTGCAGGTTGGTGCTCTTCTGCTTAGACAGAGTGTCTTCCAATAGAGACAAGAAAAGCTTTGAAAACTCCTGGGCATCCTGAAATTGAAAGGTCTGAATTCAATGCACTGTATAGAAAACTACTACCAAACATGCTGGAGCACCCAGTTTAATAAATATCTATAATCCTCTTTCAAACTGTGAAACCAGCCCCTATATTTCTTTTCAGGCTTTTATTTTATAGGACAGGTGAAAACTGACAGGAGATAGGGTGTGTGTGTGTGTGTGTGTGTGTTGGGGGGGGGGGATGTGCCTCTGTACACAGGGCACATGCTCTACCAACTGAGCTACTGGGGCGCCTTGCCAGCCTTATCCTCCTAAGTTTAAGCTATGATAGGTTTCATGTAGTGATTTACCTGCTGCTGTCCTGTGTCCAGGCCCAGTGCTTTGACCAGCCCTGAAGGATCTATGTACTTTCTGTTGCTGTTCTGCAGGAGTGCAAACAGATACTGCAGATGCTCACAGATGGACTGAGGCTCATAATCTGCAAAAGACAGAGAAGTTTGTCTGAGAGACCGAAATATTATCATATGAAAAGGTAAAAACCTAAAGAGCGATGTAAAAACCACCTCACACTAGAACAGTAGTCAATCAGTAAGTGGGTCTCCACTTCTGTCAAATCATTCTCAACAACAATCATTTGAAATTATTGACTTAAAATGCAAGGTTGCCATTGTCCATGGGCAAAAAAAATATTTTTAGTTTACCGTTATTACTTAACCAGATACTACTTATTGCTGTTATTTTGCCAGTCAGCAAATTCAATCAAGAACTCATGAATAGATCACATTTTTTGTGAAAGAGATAGAGCAAAGCAACTAATTCAAGTTGTCAGTCTGTCAGATTTAAGATTTATTGGTTTACAAAGGAACTATGATCAAAATAAACACATGATTTTCTGGGGGTATAATATCTAGCTGGAATTTGTGCAAAAATGTTAAACAATCTACTGAACATTATATTTGTTTGGAATAGGGCTTGGCAATATATCCATAGAGTCTTGTTACTGTGATATGAAACTATCATCTTAGATTTGTGATATCTTTATAACGTGATATGGCATAAGTGTCTCTTCCTGGTTTTAAAGGCTGCACCACAGTTAAGTGATGTCATTTTCTGAACTCACCAGACTGTTCTACTCGTTCTTATACTTGTCTTTACCCACTTAGTCATTATATCCACATTATTGATGATAATTCATCAAAAATCTCATTGAGTTAATATTTTGTGAGCATACCAATAGTCATCCGTAAAATATTGTTGCACTACCGTTATTGAGGTACTTTGTCATGATATTTTAGTTTGTCATTTATGAAATGCTTTTGACGAGATTACAGAAACGCTGAGATATATTTTGTGTATGACAATAAAGCCAAGACATATTTCGGACAATTTTATTCTATGATGGTACATGCACTATTTGAAGCTATGTACCAAGAAGTTAAAATACTTCGCAAAAACATGCTGACTTTAACTAGGAAAACAACAAACATATAGAAGCATCCACAGTATTTAGTTTCCAGTTATACCAGACTCAGTGTTGTGTTCCTGTGCTCGGGAATTGTGGCACTGATAGAGGCTCCTACGTAGCTCCAGGTTGTGGAACCACACTTGCAGGAATGTGTTGACGTAACATGTTGCACCCAGGTTGGTCAGGCCAACAAATGTGTTCTGGAAGAGGGCAGAGACAGAGAGAGACAGAGACAGAAGACAGAGAGAGACAGAGAGAGACAGACACACACAGAGAGAGAGACAGAGACAGAGAGAGAAAGACAGAGAGAGACAGAGAGAGAAAGACAGAGAGAGAGAGACAGAGACATTATTCCATCTCTGGCCTTCTGATAAGTTTTCAGGACTTCAGCAGTCCATCTACAACAGTTGTGTGATCTCAGGTCAGTGAGTAAACAATGTGAAGCACTGTATGTGTGGTTTGTTAAAGAAATACCTTGTCTCGACGTTCTGAATTTGGGTCATCGATATTGTGGAAAGCATTTTCATCAATGTCCCCAAGCCACGCCTGTTCACCAATACCCACAAGACAGTTGGGATTCCCTTTGCAGTTCCTCCTGCAAAACCAAGTCATGATTATTAAACCTACTGTTCCACTGCCTACTAGAAGTGACATATAACTGCATCTCTCTCTTATATGGAGACAAAAGTCATGTCAAAAATCTAAAAAGCAGACTGTTAAATGATGCTATGCAGGCAAAGCACCCTTCAAAATCAGCTTGTTATATAAGCAAGATTAAGTTCAGCAACATTTCAAGTGTCCGAATTTGTGCTCTCTGTGATGCCTACAGACTGCAGTCAGTCTGTACATGAGTTTGGTTTGTTGTGAAGAGTAGAGCTGATTTTCATGACCTTTCATACGAAGTCTACAAAGCTGCTGTAAAGGCTTGTCCCCAAGCAAAGAATCAAATCAGACTGTTGATGCACATTAGCATTCCTCTGCGGAGCTGGCCTCAAAGCCCACAACTGTAAAATCAAATGTAACATCTGCTACGGGTATTTTTACTGGCACATGCCATCACGACAGAGGGATGCTGTTCACAAATGTTAATATTGTACCTGCAGGTTCCTCTCTTGCAGGCCGGGAGATTGATGCGATATGCTAAATTGATATGCTCCTGTCTGATGTCTTCTGGTTTCACCGTTTCCACCCAACGCCAAGCCGCTTTCTCCAGCTGTAAGCGGGGCGCCATAATCCTACGATGTAAAGTTAACCACACAGTCAGGCATATGAGTCGAAAGCACTACTATACAATGGTCTGTCATTTGCCAAACTGCTTCCAGGAATGCTAACATAGCCGGCTAGCAAGGGCTAAACAAGTTCTTGTAGGTCTTAGCTAGCTTGGTTCTGACGAAGCAACCTACCGTTAGCTATGTAGCGCTAGTGCTAACTTACTTAAGATAGCCAGCTAGTATTAGCTTAGTAGTTCTATCGCTTACGTTACCCTATTTGAATTAAAAATGTGAGCACAACACACTACACATCGCAACAATACACAGAGAACTGAAATACAATAAATTACAACAAACAGCATTTGCAGGGTAAAGTCAGGAGTAAGGACTACCCTTGCGCTAACATTAGCTAACTAGCTAAAGGTAGCATTAGCTAGCCCGACCCGGCAGCGTTAGCAAGTCATTTTCCTGCATTTTCGATTTAATGCTACCTGACGCTAACGTAACGAATTTATTGTGTTAAGGTCAAACATATCGAACCTTTCATGCGTGCAGCTGCTTCACCAAAATATTTTATGTATTTTCACATTTTATTCACGGTTTATTTTAGATTTAGCGCCCTTACGTCAGTTTATAAATAAATTATTTCTCCGCTCAAAATCAACACGACGTCAACATGTGACGCAGGCGACGTCTCTTTGTTGTGACCGGAGGGAGGACCGGAGACACGCAGAGCCTCCACAGGCCTCTCTGCTGCCACAGTCAACACAAAGGGAACTTTCTGTGTTCTCAACGATAAAACATGTTATCATGTCAAATGTGTTATTCACAGTCTTTTATAACTTTTACTTTGTTTTCATTAAAAGTGTGTTTTAAGCCTAGTCATATCTTGTGATGTGAATATTACCTCATGGTGGACTAAACCTGACTGAGAGTGAGATTAATATATATATATATATATATATATATATATATATATATATATATATATATATATATATATATATATATACACACACACACACACACACACACACACACACACACATTATTCATTATATACATTCAAGTACAAATACAATCAAAATACAAGGGCAAATATAGAAACAATAAGAAACAATAAAGTACTATATACAATAAAATGCTTAAGTAGTTGAGGTAAATAAAATAAAATGCTGGGGTATCAAGTAAAGGTAAGTGGAACATAGATGATAAGAGGATAAGGTGCAGTTTTATTTACAGTAATAATATAAAACGACATTTTTTTTTTTTTTTTTATACATTTGTTTCATTGGGGAATCAGAGCCAACAAGACAATAAAGCGTAGCATACAAGGTTACATCCCCAATACAGGTTTTAAGAATTTTCACCCTGTTATTGATGTAGCTATCCATACAAGTAACTGGACAAGTAACACCATAGCCACCCACCACCCTCCCTCCCTACCCACCCACCCACCCTAAATTCACACAACAACAAAGTATCAAGCCAGGTAAAACAATGAAAACAAAAATAATATACATATACATATATATATAATAAAACACAAAAATGACTTGTCTGTTATGGAGTGTGTGTTATAAAGTCTGCTGGCACCAGGCAGGAATGATGTCCTGTGCTGTTCCTTTAGGCAGCAGAGTTGATTTTAAGTGTTTGTGATTGTGATATCAGTTACTTATTTTAATAAATGAAATTATTTTTTTCTCTAAATTTTAATGTTCACCTTACACATCTGAAAAAAGTAAAACCACCTGCACAGAAGATGAAAAGAGAAAATGGTGGCTTATACGGTCACTCCACCAATCTGACACATTAGTGTGTGTTTACAGGTCTTGGGGAGTACCACTGCATGAATACAAATGTTGTATTAACCCTTCTGTGGCTCCAGAGGAAGCTGCACATGATCTGAAAAACTGCCTCCAGTAATGTCACTCAGTTGCTAAGTTGCATTGTGGGTAATGTAGGCACCAAGTTTTGAAAAGGAAGAAGAATGTGTGGGATGAAAAGACGATGTCTCTGATTCTGCTGTATCAATTTTGGTCATTTATTTTTAAACTGTCAATTATGAGTCCAACGGCGTTACAGGAGAGCAAGGTTACACCAGTGGACTGCTTTTCAGAACCTCGCCTTCTGTAGGTAACGTTACCCACAATGCAAGTGACATCAGTGGCAATTCAAAACATCTCAAAATAAAATGTAGTCCAGTGTAACTCTAACTATGACCTCAATGCAAAGACAATTTAGTTAAGGCTTCTATGACATGTAGTGGTTTGCATTAGATTGATGTACCTACTAAAGTGGCTGGTGAGTGTATGTACATGACTCATGCTGCAGCATTACATATCTTCACTGCTGAAGTGAAGCATGACCTGGTGGAAGGCTGAGACAGTTGAAATTCACACCAGGTCTGTTCTGTATGGTTTTAGTTGAAGGACAAAATCCTGAAGCAAAAGTGGGGCTGTTTGCACATCCTAAGCTTCTGACTGTGGACATGACAGCACATGTGCAAGGATGGTCAATGTCACAACAACAAGGCAGAGCAAAGGAGGAAGAACACACGGGCTGTAATTAAAACAAGTTTATTTTACACAATGAAAAAGGAAATAAAGGTAAATACAACAAAATCAAACAGGGTGAACAAAGACTCCCTGATGACCCAACTCAAGCAACATACTCATACAAGTGGACTAACATTACATAACTGCATCATCAGAAAGAGGTTATATTTAAAGAGCTACTCTGCATATGGTAAGGTGATGTAATCATTATCGCAGGCATGCTGACTGTATGTGTATGAGATAATCTCACGTGTTGTTTCAGTGGCCGTGCTGTTACCAGGCAGTAAGTATGAGGGTCCATGTGCAGTAGATTCAAAATATGTTGACTACAGAGAAACAGATCTGAATATGAGTAAACAGCAGAGCCAGTTATAACAGGCAGTTAGGAGAGAAATAACACACAATGTAATTTATCAACTAGGCTGTACTAAAAACAGCCTATAAGCTCCTGTAGCTGGTGAGGATGAAGTACAAGCACAACATAAGAACACAGAGGAGTTTTTTTCTTTTGGCTCCAGTTAAGTTCATCACCATTAAGACTCCATGTCTAATAAATTGCAATTATGTCCACTTAAATAAAGAAAATACATATATAACATTTAGGAATTTCCTTTGGCCCATTAAATACCACACACAATTATTTTAGCTTTTAATGCATAATTGAAAGATCAAAACAAGTTTTCAAGCAGAAAATGCATGATTTTTGTTTTCCACTGATTACAGATATTGACTCACATTCAACATGAGCAGTAAAAACTTCTGGCGTGTGGATACTCTTTAATGTGCTGGTACCTGCCAGCTAGATCTGTTGTAGAGATCAGTATTGATAAATACTAATGAACAGGCATCAAAGTGGTTCAACCTGAAAGGAAAATAAAACCATTAAGTCAAGTAACTGATTAATTAATCAAACAAAAAATGTGCCGCTTGTTTTTTTCTTTCCCAATATGAGCATTGCTGACGTCTTATATAAATTCTCAGATTAAACGTCTCCGTCTTTGAACTGTTTCGGACGAACAAAATAAGTACAGACTAATATAGACTAATTTAGTAAAATATTGTACTGTATTGTAGAAGGGCAACATCTATCTAAGAGGCATGACGTAGTTTCCTACAGTCTTTGAATGCAGCATTTTGTCTGACTGCGTAGACTGACGACATGAATGGACGAGGCCCCGCCCAGTGGCCCCGCCCCCTGCGCATGCAGAGCGGCAGCCACCTGAGTCAGTCCGGTCAGGTCCATCTGCGTACCTCAAGGGAACATCCACACACCGCTCCTCAGGTAACAACTCTGCAAACTTTATTACTCTTTAGAGCCAGAGCAGGACATTATAGTGACATTATAGTGACATTATATTGGCATGTGTAGGCTGTATGGATACAATTAATTTTAAATGACTTGACTGACTTTTTTCAGAAATATGCATTAAGCTCACACAATAGGTTGTGTAACAGGTGTTTAAAATTGAACTATTAACTTAGAGATGACAAAGTAGTGAACAGGACAGAATCAGCTCTTGATGTCTGCTGATCATTTCTACCTCCATTTCATAATCTGTGGGAGTTATGTTTTCAACAAGTGGACAAAACTGGGAGGCTAGTTCTTAAAAACTAATCACATCTGATGCTCTCAGATAGACAGCCGTCAGCTTTAGACATGCTTTACACTGTATGTTTTGGTGTTTGGTTTGTGAACACTTAGAACTAGACCTCTTAATAAAGAATGTGTTGTTCTTACAAAATTCAAATGTAATGTCGTCATTTCATTTAGAAGAATTTAGTGAAGTTACAAAATAGTTGAATTTTATCAAAGCTTTTTACATTATCAGAATGTAATCTCAAAACATTGTATTCTAATGCGACTGTGTGTGAGTCTTTCATGAGTTTGTATATGTGTTTTGTTGTTTGTAAGACCCTTACCTAAGACAATGTTCTATCCTTATGTGATAGACACAGTTTTCTGACATTTTAATATTAAATATGACAATTATTTTCTGAGATATTAACTTTCATGATGTAAAACCCAGCATTGGTGCATTTCAGCCAATATTTTCTGGAAGGCCAGGGTTCATTGGCTTTTCAAAGGCAGAGGATATAAAATGACCCAGTTTTAGTCGAGTCAGGGAATCAGCTGCTAATCTGTTCCTTCAGCAGACACAAGGAGGGAGGGCAGGAGGGACGGCTGGAAAGATTAGCTAACCGCTGCTATTTACCTCTCTAATCCTCTGCCTTTTTGAATCTTGTGTAACTGATAGGTACAAATGGGCTTTACCCACCTAGGACTGACCTCAGTCATGGACATGAAACTGTTTATGTAACCAGAACACAAGGGGAAGGTGGGGCGACATCTTAAGGGGTTGTGGAACAGGCAAACGTGAGAGAAAGGCTTATGATCTCCCACTTACTTATTTTTTCAGGTATATTCCATTGTGGTCAGGGCTGTGCCCAGGAGCTAATAAATGCTGAGGTCCTGAGTTCAAGTCCACCATCCCCCAGAAAGATCTGAGCAAAAAATATTAATAAAGCCTGAATTATTCTTATTTTCATTAGTTTGACCTTAAAAAACATTTCAGTTTTATTTTCTGTACATTTTTTCTCCAAACTTGTCTCTGCCCTGCAAACAACATGTATTTTCCAAACAGTAACTCTCAATACCTAAGAAAACTTATATTCAGCATTGCAACTCTGCAATTTCTCAACCCATAAATAAATGATGGATTGATTATTTATTTGACTAAAACTAGTTAAAAGTGTAATATGTAAGAATTGGCCAACAGTTCAGTCATACTCCAAACAAATAGGGGGCAGTATATTACAAAAGTAACAGCTAACTGCTGCCAACTGTTGCTCCCTTTCGCCACTTAGCTCAGTTAACTGTGCAGGCAGCCATTGTATTAGCTGATTGATGAAGAACCGGGGGAGTGTTGGTGTTGTTTACTATCAGACTATCACCTCTTGAGGTACAAACTGGCTAGGGGCTAGCTGGTTAGCATACTAGCTTCAAGAGACCCCTCTTAACCCCTAGCCCCTCCAGCACAATGGATAGACGTCTTCACCATTACACCAAAACTTCACATTCTGTTGAAAATTTCTGTTAATATTTAAAAAGTTTTAAACTAAAATTCCTTTAAAAAAAATATTTCTTTAGAATCACTATATTATTAATAAAAAAACAATACGGGAATCATCCTGTAAAATACCCATTAATGTGGAACCCAAACTCGCCTCAGTTTCCTAACCAAATAGCTGCAGCCCTGGTTGGGGTTGGTAACTGATTGGTTACCACCGACAATTATTTTCCTCATCAATTCTTTTTTAAACACTTTTGTGTGTTAGATATACTGACACACAACCCAGTTTACCAGAGCTCAGCAGAGTATCTATTTACATCTCTATATACAATAGTCTTTGTCTGACCAACAACCAACAAACTCAGCTCAGTATTCAGCTACAGTGATATTAACATATCCTCACATTTAAGAAGCTTGAACAATCTGAATAAATACTAAAGGGACAAAAGATGAATAGATTATTAAATGTTTAGCAGATTAATTTGCTATTCATCAACTAATTGGTTAATTGTTTCATTACAAATATCCAAGCAGTCAGTGAAGGTACATTGACAGCGTCTTTCCAAACAATCGAAAGAACTCAGTATCTTCAAGAGCACTTGAAGATACTGAGGTTATCTATTCTGCATATGACAGTTTTCCTGCAGTGGGAGGCCTCTGAGCTGTATGAAATTTAAAAAATGTGGTTGTCACGATTTGAAGCATTAGTTCACCCCAAAATAAAAATTCAGTCATTATCTTCTAGAGGTGTGGAAATTTCTTGATTATGAGATGTGGACATGGAAGATGCTGCATCGATGCAGAGACATGTGGACATCGATGCAGAGACAGAGGATAGTCTGCAGCTTATGTTGATGCTTGATTGTCCGGCCTCAGCTGGAAGTTACATTGCGACGTTGCTCCCATGTGGACATTAGGCTAACGTTACTTACGCAGGAGGGATGTGGGAGGGAGGCAAAGATCATCTGAGAGTGAAAAAAAAACAACTACATTTAAGTCCCCAGCTTCTTCAGTTGTAAGCAGAATGCTGCAACGCTGTTTTACTGGGAAGCTCCAGAGATGTTTTGTGGACTACGATACTTCACCTGACTTTCCATCAGCATGGAGGGAGGAGATGATGACTGAATTTTCATTTTTGAGTGAATGTATCCTTTAATCCACCACAGGATTCCATTTTGATTCTTTATGCAAAGATACTGTGCATCAGATATTTCTTACTTGCCCATGATTTAATTCAATTCAGTTTGATTTATTTTAATACTTCCAAATACAGTTCAGAGAATCAAACTGATTCAGCTCAAAGTAAATGATGCTTCAATTCACAGAATAGTTCCAAACTTTAGTGGTATTTTGATATGTAAGAGACGGAGACATGTTAAAGTGGGCGCACAGTACTCTGAACAAGAGTTTTGTTGAAAAGAGAAACATTTATGTGATATTGATCAACTTAAAATCATTGCAATGAAATCAACTCTGGTGGCTTTTTAAGAATATGATTGGATCCAATTTCTCAATATTTTAACCTTGTAAGAAATGTAAATATTTATTCATCTATGCTTCAGGAGTCTACGGCAACGTCAGAGCCAAGATGGGGCGGAAGGAGATCATCTGCAGCTGGAAGAAAAGCACCAATAACATCAAGGAAGTGTTTGACTTCAAGGGGAAAATGGGATCGTAAGTACTGATGTTGGAATAAAAGACAGATGAGGAATAAATGGTATTTGCTACGGAAGAGGATTAGAGCCAGTGTTTTTTCACAATTCTGACTTTTTCTCAGAATACTGACTATAATCTCAGAGATTAAAGTCAGAACTTTTACAGTGGCCCTAATCCTCTTCTGTAGATTGCTCAGTGTGTTACCTTAAGAAGAGAAGGACAAGTCCTGCATGTAAGTGCCAAAATTAATTGACATTTAAAAGCAGTTTTTTAAGTTTTTAGATATTTAATAACACAATTTAAGGACATTGCAAATTGCAAAAAAAAGTACTTTTGAAGACAATCAATTCAACAATAATGAGCATTAAGGACATGAAAGTTCCTTGGCTGTTGAACAAAATAGCTTATTGTCATTTGGACAGGTGTGATTTGATTTGTGTTCATGGGCAAGTTTTGTGATATTTACAAGCATGGAGGTAGGGCCATTGTGACTAACAACAGATTCTTTTCAAAGTCTGTGATAAGCACAAGTATTCATGTTGACTGTCATGGTGTGGTGAGGTTAGTCATCAGTCTGCTCCATGCACCACGTTACACCACATTGTTATATGACAGTTTATCAACTATAGCTGATTTCTTTGTCACACAAGGAAGTCATTTAATAGAATCTCATTGGAATAAGTGACCAACAAATACATTCTGAAACACAAAGTGGACACAACTGAAAATGGCAGGTGCAGTTGTATTCACAAAAGCATCATTTTTGCGTTGTGCAGCTTTTTTAGTTTTGGTTCTCCTCTTGAATGTGGAGATAACCCTAACCCTAACCCTAACCCCCAGAGAACATTCTCAAGTCCAGATTTATATCACAAGTCAGTATGAGCCATCATCAGGGATGGGATGCACATGTTTGTTGCAGCCCCTAACCTGATGTCAGTGACATTTAATTCATTTTGCGCAAGTTCAGAGGGCTGTCACTGGATTCAACAGAATGAACAGGGGGCTGCTGTCTATCTCCCAGCTGCCAGGCTCAGATTGGCCCACAGGATGAGGATAATCCCTTTCATTACCTCCCTGAGAGCTTGTTTTGTCAATGGAGCCTCTTACACTGTCTGGGTAATCTGCTCTCAGCTGAACCTGCTAGTCGAGGACTTTTGTTAACCTGTTTGAAGACAGGAGGCCCAAACAATGAATCATAATGGACATAATGACAACTTTGTAGTAAAAGAAAGTTGATCAGATGTGATATTAATATTGACATTGTGTCTAAAGTGCCTGCAAATTTTCAGAGCTTATTTAGATCTTAAATTGCAATGTATGCCCATGTGATACCTGAGTTTCAGTACTAATACTAAGATATACTCACTACCTTAGTTTGCTGAGTGTAAATCTACAGGAAGCTGTTATTATTTCTATTAAGTGGTTAGTATCAAAGTCAATTAAGCAATCATGAGAAACGTCAGTTGACCAGTGAAAACAGTTGTGCAATGTCTTTGACAGCTTGTCCAATACTAGCAAATGAAAGTGGGGATATCTCAGCCTCTACTGCATCAATGTTGACCTTTCTTTTTGTGATCTTTCTCTCACCACAAAACATGTAGTCAAAGAACAAGTAAACCAGACTGAACAATCATGTGGTGTCGATATGTCATTTATAGTAAATGACAAAAACACAAATAAAATAAATATGATTGTTAGCAAACTATTTCTTTTCTGTCCTGCACAGAACAAGTTATTTGCTTTACTGTATCTGCATTATTTCCAGAAATGGAAGGGCAGGTTGTCTTCATATCACTGGTCAGCACAATGAGCTGTAGACTACAGGTGTTGCCTCCTCAGAGTTGTCCTGCAGTGTCAAAGCTGCTTAAAACACTCTGTCCTCGACTGGCTGTGAATGAGTGTGTGCATGTGTGTGTGTGAGGTTCCTGAGCTGTGACGTCAGAACAGCAGTGCGGGAACATCCTAGCACCACTTCATTATAGGATTAAGAGTCTGACTGACTATATTGGTGTATGGGTGGACTGAATGTACTGTATATGGAAGGCACTTGTATAAGCAGGTGCAGGTGTGGGCAAACGTGTCTGAATCAACACATCTGTTACGTTGCAAATCCATCAGAGCTGGACTTATATTGTTTTTGCAAAGGTGCATTCAGTTTTCAATTGAAATTGTAAATAAACAGATTGTTTGTACAATTTTAATTTCTCTGTGGTTTTAATGTCAAGTGATTGATTGCCAAGTGTTTTTTCTATCAAAAGTAAGTTCTTTTTTCAAGGTAGAAAAAACATTTTGAGCAGCATGTCCACAGAACAGTCAAAATCTCAGCTGAAGATGAATTAAAGGCTTATTAAAGTGATATGGTATGAAGGGCTGTAGTGTTGTTACAAGGTTATGAACGTTGATGAAATGATTTAAGATCAGATATGCTCCAAGGGCTTATTTCCTGCTCTTGCCAACTGAGAAATTGGATAGGAAGTGAGATGTCATTTTCAATAAATGACATTGTATGAGTCTAACCTCAATTCAGAACACAGTGCATGACAAGATATAACAGTATTTGCAGGTCTTGGGTTTGAGGCGTTTTAGAGGTCAGAGCCTCGATATCATTGGTACAGATGCTTGATTCACTGGCCAAAATGTAGGATTACATCCTGGCTGCCATCTGACGGTGAGCCTAAAGAAACAGGTGTCATCCTAACAACCTGCCACGACTGTCTGGGTTACATGGTGTTGTTAGCCATGACAAGGCTGCCTGGTATAGACTGATCGAGTGACTGAGCTATGGTTTTTAAATGCAGTCTGTTTCAGAAGGTTATATGATGTCTTTAATCAAAATATATATTCTACCTGGCTGACAACATGTTCAAAGTATAGTCAGTTACCTGGCCCACTTAATTAGGTCATTCAGGCACATTAACATGTACATAGCAGAGTTTCATATAACTGAGATTTTATCATTTACAAAATGCTAATAGGGTCTGGATGTCATCAGATAATCTGTAATTCAATTAAGAATTTAAAAATCAGAAATTAAAAGATGATTTGTTATTTAATTATTTGTTTATGAATGTGATACAAAAAAACAAATGACGCCTAGTTTTCTGTATTCTCATATCAAGATAGATTCTGAATTTAATTTCGATATTTAATTTGTCTGATAGAAGTTATTTATTGGCTTTATTGACACACAGTAGGTCTGGCTCATAAACTGCTCTGTTCACAGCAGTTTACGAGCTGTAGCTTGGGGTCAACACACTGATCTCTCAGGCCCTTCTCCTGGTCTTCTGCTGCTCCTCTCTTCCCTGCAGCTGCAGTGTCTCCAGGCTCATTGGGTAGAGTGGACAGGCTGTTGTAAATTGTGAATGTTCACACCTCTGAAAACGGCATGGTTGGGCGTCTTAACATTTCTAACTGTGAAAACACTTCACTGCTGCCATGTAGAGGGAACACAATCTTAATATCACAACTTAGGAATGATAAAGGAGAACTGCATCACAAAAAAAGAAGACTTGTGTGATATCATGCACGGTTATGACAAGAAATTATATAGAAGTGAATGCTGTAAAGATATGGAGAAAGTATGCATTCTTCAATAAAATGTAATTACCATATGTTAGCCAAGAATATAGAGATAGTCTATACAAACCCTTATCGGAAACAGAGGTTCTAAAGCCTATTAACTCTTTACAAAGTGGGAAAGCAGCAGGACCGGATGGATACGGCCCAGATTTCTATAAGAAGTTTGGGGCAAAAATATCTGGTCTTTTGACTAGAATGTACACCGATCAGGCATAACATTCAGACCACCTGCCTAATATTGTGAAGGTTCCCCTTGTGCAGCCAAAACAGCTCTGACCTGTCAAGACATGGACTTAAGACCTCTGAGGGCGTCCTGTGGTGTCTGGCACCAGGGCGTTTTATAGTGGATCCTCTGGGTCCTGTATGTTGGGGGGTGGGGCCTCCATGGATCAGACCTGCTCCAGCAGGTCTTACAGATGCTCGATCAGATTGGGATGTGGGGACTTTGGAGGCCCGGTCAACACCTCGGGCCCTTTATTGTGTTCCTCGAGCTGTTCCTGAGCAGTGTTTGCGGTGTGTCAGGGCACACTGTCCTGCTGGGGGGCCACTGCCATCGGGTAGTGCTTTTGTGATGAGGGGGTGTACTTGGTCCACAACAGTGTTTGGATGGGTGGTGCGTGTCAAGTGGCATTCACATGAATGCCAGCACCCAAGGTTTCCCAGCAGAACATCACATTGTGATGAGATGATCAATGTTATTCATGTCACCTGTCAGTGGTTTTAATGCTGTGGCTGATCGGTGTATGTTGACTCTTACCAAAAACAAAGGCTGCCTCAAACTTTAACTATGGCAGATATTGTTTTGATACATTATAAAAGGCAAATCACCTGATCAAAGTAGCACTTATAGACCTGTCAGTCTCATTAATATTGACAGTGAAATCCTCTCAAAAGTTCTTGCAAAACAAATTGAAAATATGATCCCTGAAATTGGAAGAGATGCAATGCATCTCAGCTCTCTTCATGTCATGTCTTGAAGTAAAGGAATAGTAAACCAGAACAAAAACTAGTGCTTTTAACCTTAATGGTAATGAAAAATACAAACAACTCATGTCATTTCTCTCTGTTAACCTCCACCTAAATTTGTGTCTGTCTGTGTCTTTACTGTTTTTGTGCAGGGGGTCTTTTTCAGAGGTTTTTATGGTGAGGGAGAAGAACACAGGACAACTGTACGCCCTGAAATGTCTGAAGAAAAAACACCTTGTTCATACCAACCTGGAAAATGAAATCAATGTACTAAGAAGGTAATGCATGCTCACACACGCACACACGCAGCTGTGTTTTTTTAAAACATTTTTAGTGCTTTGTGTTGCTGTCTAACAGCTTAGCTGTTTACCCATACATGATAAAAAACACAACAAAATAAAAGTGTGTACATTAAATAAGAACCAGTTTGAGAAACTGTGAATAAAAAGACATTTCTCATTTGAAATCTAAAACTGCAGTTGGGGGTGCTAAGAGGTCAGTCACCCCAATGACATCATAGTAAATGGTGTTTGACGTTCATGTTTTTTATTCATATGAATGGTCAGGAGTACTTTTATCTAACAGTTATTAACAACAACAATTTGAGAATGTTTTGCACTACAGTAGACAGCAAACTTGATCACCTACTTTGGTTAAGCAGCTACTACACAGTCAACAACAGCAAGGAGATGAAAAAGTCCCAAGGCTCGCTCATAAAATCACACATTTTGAGTTGTTGAATTAAGAAAAACACAATAGACTTTATAAGATGCTGTCAATAACAAATTCTTAATTATTTTGGTTTTCCAAGTGATGCCTCACCCTCTCTAATACTATTTCAGGATAAAGCACGAGAACGTGGTGGGACTGGAGGACTTCTATGAGAGTCGAACACACTATTACCTGGTCATGCAACTGTAAGTGGATTCATTATTATCGTCTCATTTTTCACAAATAATTCATTGGGTAGAACAATATGGACAATCAGTTATATTGACAATGGTTGTCATATCTTATACCACACTGTCTGACAGTATCATAAATATTCTCAATCAGATTATTCCAACTCTTTGTCAGAGCTACATGAAGTTCAATGACTTTCATGTCTGTACCATTCCATCAAAAGAGTTATTCTAAATGTGTTTTGCATAATTTGAAACAGTACACAAAATTCAACCTGACATACTCTGGATAGTTTGGAAATGTGGGATCTCTGCTTAAAAATCTTTATTGATCAAGAGAACTTTTTGTTGAGGTGGTGTCAAAGGGGTTAACGAAGGCAGCATACTAGAACCTGGTACTTCAACAGGGTAGCAGAAGGTCTGCAAAATGAATGTTTGATAATATTTAAAGTTTTGATTTTTTCAAAATGTAAATCTGTAAAATAACCATTAACATGAAACTAACATATTGTTAGCAAAGATATATTTGTAAAACAACACAGCACTGATGATGGTCTACCCATGATTCCTTGTGCAATCATGTAGACTGAAGACAACTGTCCTAGAAAAATGGAAACACTGATGTTTTACTTGTGTATTTGTGTGTACCTAGGGTGTCAGGTGGGGAGCTGTTTGATCGCATTTTAGACAAGGGGGTGTACACCGAGAGGGACGCCAGCATGGTGATCAAACAGGTGCTGCAGGCCGTCAGCTACCTGCATGAAAACAGCATTGTACACAGGGACCTCAAGGTGAGACACTCACACACACTCACACACACACACACACACATACACACACACACACACACACACACACACACACACACACACACACACACACACACACCACCACACACACGCACGCACACACACACACACACACACACACACACACACACACACACACACACACACACACACACACACACACACTCACACACACACTCATAAGGTGAATAGTTATTAGTAAAGACTTATAAGATGACATGGGGGGATGTGCTGGACGGCTTATACTATACTGTACTTATTTTTATGAATTATGTATTACATTCATGACAGTGTATTGTCCCTGTATTTTATTAATGATTGTTTTATTTATGTGTTGTACTCAGGATAGGGAGAGGGTGGGAGGTATTGGTTTCATTGTTTCACTGTGTGAACCACTTTGTGTTACTTTACTTTATAAAAAGTGCTATACAAAGAAAGTTTGATTGATTGGTATATTGTGTGACTCTGCAAAAATAATCATATTACTCTCTGTCTCTCTCTCTCTCTGTCTCTCTCTGTCTCTCTGTCTCTGTGTCTCACTTTCTTTCTGTGTCTCTGAGTAGCCTGAGAACCTGCTATACTACAACACAGATGAGAACTCTAAGATCATGGTCAGTGACTTTGGTCTGTCTAAGACGATGGAGCATGGTGTGATGTCCACAGCCTGTGGTACACCAGGATATGTTGGTGAGTTATTGGGGAGGGGCATGCATATACAGTCCCCTCGAGAACTATTGGAACAATGAGGCCAATTCCTTTATTTTTGCTGTTCACTGAAAACATTTGGGTTTGACATCAAAAGATGAATATGAGACAAGAGATCAGTGTGTCAGCTTCCATTTCCAAGTATTTACACCCAGATCTGTTAAAAAACTGAGACGATAGCATCTTTTGTTTAAACCCAGCCATTTTTCAAATGAGACTACATGTGACTGACAGGTGTGTTTTGCTGCTCAGGTGTGTCCTATCACATTGATTATTCAAACAATAAATAGCGCTGAATGTCTACTCTCAGTTTCAGCTTTGGGTTTTGCCTTTGCAGACTGCATTTATAGATAAAAAGGTGTAACCAACATGAAGACCAGAGAGCTGGCAATGGGAGAAAAGCAAGCAATGTTGAAGATGCAAAGCAGTCATTAGCAGTAAGAATAGAAAGGCCAGATAGGAATTTTCCAAAAAGTACAGAGACGAGGCTCATAAGTTGGGACACAGTTTTATGAACCGATGAAACAAAGATGAACCTTTATCAAAGTGATGGATAGTGATCTTCTTGCTCTTCATGATAGCCTCTGTTGTGTGTCATTCTACAGCCCCTGAGGTTTTGGCCCAGAAACCCTACAGCAAAGCAGTGGACTGCTGGTCCATCGGAGTTATCACGTACATTCTGTGAGTTCTGTTCTCTCACAATGACATAGCACATTATGTTACTGTTCATAAATAGTCATTGCAGACTGGAGAACTGAGACAATCTATTGGTTCTGGAGATATTGTCCCCACTCATTTGGGAATATTATGAGTTATTTTTTTTGTTTTGTTTTATAAAATCCTAATTTTTCCTTCAGTTTGGTCTGTGGAATTGTACTATACATTACAATACCCATGAGCCTCAGTGTTTGATTGTTTGCAGAGGAACTCCCACCAGATTTGTGAAATCGGAGTGATAGTATAATTATAACACTGTAACCAGGAACAAAGCGTGCACCATAAACATCATCCAAAATTAACCCAAAACCCACATGTAAAGGATTTACAAGCAGTTCATATGAAGGGATCAGCTGAGTTCTGTGGTTGTCTCTGTGCTGTGTTGCAGACTCTGCGGTTACCCTCCATTCTTTGAAGACAACGAGACTCGTCTGTTTTCAAAGATCATGCGAGCTGAGTACGCTTTTCATTCACCCTTCTGGGACAACATCTCTGAGTCAGGTATGAAAACAGCAAAAAACATTTGACATCTTAGTATTTAAAAATGTTTAGAGATCTAAGCTGGCTGATCTTTCTTCTTTGGAGTTTGATTCTTTTTTAACACATTGCAATTCAACGCTAATCCAAATGACTTGACTTAGTCTTGGACCTGAGCCAGACTTAAATATAATGAATATTTTTATAATCACAAATTCACTTGACTTAATATTTGACTGGCTTCAGACTTGGCTTGAATTGAGATTTGAAAGCTTGATGATCTGAAACTTCTAAAATAATGGGCACGCTCCCACCTACAATTCTGAGCACCTGTAATCATCTTTGTGACACCTGTGGTGTTGATGCTTGAGTTACCTAGTAGGACTTTTGTGACCTGCCTCGAGAGACTTAAATTCAGCCTGGGTTGTTTCATGACGGTGACAAAAATAGCGTCATTACTATAGTTAACCTCAGTGTTAGTAAGTATAGATCAGGATTTGTTAATATATCCTTCGAGCTTAACCTAATATAGACCAGCATACCCACTGACATCACCTCCTGAGGACAACTGACCTGTTTGGGTTAGGTCAGCTGGATCACCATGGATACTAAATATGCAAGTAGCCTGGCCGGGGGATTAAATTAGCTGCTCTTAATAGACATGTCAAACGTTCTCCTGACCTACAGAAAAAGAGGAGGATAAATTCTTTCTGTAAAGGACAGGCAGAACAAAAAAATGAGTAAGAATCCCCTGCGTGGAAATACAAAAAAAAAAGAAAACAAAAATGCTTATATATTAAAAAAATATGAAAGGTGAAATACTGATGAAGAGAAATGCAAATAATGCAAATAAATATTTGAAAAAACATCACATTGCAGGACCTACTTCTACCATTTCCTGTTTTATTTCCAGTTGTGTAGCTGCAGCACCAACACAGTGCTGCCACCCACTGTTACATAACCTCCAGTCCACCGAAACAAAAAGTGGACACAGCCAGAAACACAGAGCACAAAGAACCTGGAACCAGTATAAATGTATTTTTTAAGTAAAAATAAATGCCATTTTAGGTGTGAAGAACAGACAGGTTGTGTTTTTCTTCTCTTGATATGATGGTCAATGAGAACTGTTTTATATGATGACTTGGATTTGAAAGAACTTTGGACTGAAGAAAAAGTTGTTTGAAGTATTGACTACAGAGGGTCATGTCATCCATGTAAAGGTCAAGGATAAGACGCTGTTCATGTTTCCTTTATACCAGTTGCTCTCCGATGCACAAGCCTGAGCTTTCCTATAAATGGGCCTCAATCTGCACACCACTGAACTTGTCACTTCATCATATATTTGTCCCTTTTGTGTTTTATTACTGGTTTAGGGAATCTTTCTGCTTGTATTTACCTCCGCCATGAAGGTTATGTTTGCGCCATAACATTGCTACATTACAACATTACTACATGTTATTACATGTTACTACATGAAACTACAGTTCTACATAACTACCACAACATTACTACATTTTTGCTGTATTTGGTTTGTCAGCAGTGTTACACAAAAACTACTAAATGGATTTCCATGAAATTTGGATGGTGGATGGGTCTCTCCTCAGAAAAGATCCCATTAACTTTTGGTTCAGATACATGATAAGGAGACAGAGCCAGGTGTTCACAGGTGCTCTGTTATTTATTAGTCTACAGCCTGAAAATTCAAAACAGTAACTGTAGCAGTGCCTCAAATTTGTGTAATAGTAACGTATGTCATGTCACTGTCTATGATCAAATGTGTATTATTGTATGCAGCAGTTGATAGCATTGAATTCTAATCAGAAACTAACAGCTGTCCATGTCATGTCTCAACAGCCAAAGACTTTATCAGGAATATGATGGAGAAAAACCCCAAGAAACGCTTCCTCACTGAGCAGGCACTCAGACACCCCTGGTTAGTGTTTTCTCTTTGTCTCACACACACGCACACACACTCACGCACACACACACACACACACACACACACACACACACACACACACACACACACACACACACTATGCACACACACACACACACACACGTGTGGTTTTTGTTTTCCACATTAACTGTTATTGACTTGATTGCAGGATTGCTGGAAATGCAGCTAATGGTATCGACATTTATCAGTCTGTCTGTGAACAGATGGAGAGAAATTTTGCCAAATCCAAATGGAAGGTAAGTGACAAACCAACATACTGTAAAATGTTAGATATAAGCTGACTGCACATTCTCTTTTTATTCAGTTTAATACATTGACAATTAACACTAATCCAAATGACTGTGTCTTAGTCTTAGACCTGAGCCAGACTTAAATCATCTATAATGAATATTTAAAAAAAACAAAACAAATCTAAATCACACTTTTTTCTTCATATTTGACTTGCAAGTTGATTTTTCTGCTATGACACTTGACTTATAATTTGAGCAAAATATGAACATTTGGAACTTAGTATGTTAGTATGTTAACAGTTGCAAAGTGGATTATGTTGCAGGAGTGTTTATATGGGCATTTTAATATTTCTTACACTATGACAACATGTCGCCATAATTGCAGCTATCATAAATTCAGGCTGACCACAGCTGCTGTTCTCTTTAAAGGGAAAAAATCCCAACGATGTTCAAAGCCTACAGGGGAAAGTGTTTTGGACCAAAGTTACAGTGAGCTAAGGTGACATAGTTTTGAAGCTCAAGCTTCAACTACAATATCAAGTATCAAGTATCGTATCAAGTATCCTCAAATGCCGTAAACTCTGTATTGACACTGTAAAAGGCTTTCAAGAATGTTATTGCATTTGACACGTTTACATTGAATTACATCATTACAATTTCCAAACTGTACCAATTTACTCTCGGTCACATAAATTATTCATGACACAGTCACAGGAGCATTAGAAAGGTTCATAAGAGCTTATTATGTAAAGCTGATTGTGACATATTATTGTCCTTATTAACTCAAGACAGATGTCACACGCAGGCAGCACCAGTACAACCTTGTTTCTTTGTGTGCATTTCCAACAGCAAGCCTTCAATGCAGCCTCAGTAGTCCACCACATGAAGAAACTGCAGTTGTCCCACAGCGAGTCCTCCCCACTACCCCTCTCCATGCCCCACATCCTTGTACAGTCCTCCACCCAGAATGACCTTGAGATGCTGGGACGCTGCCACGGTGAGGCTGATGGCCTCGACCCAAACGGGAATCCCATTCATGCCGCCAGTCTTCTATCCTGCAGTAGTTCTGAGTCAGGCGGAGGTGTCTCTCCACCGCTGAGCGCGAGTCACAGTGAGCCAGGCAACACCCTCACTGATGATGCGACAAGAGAAGTCACTAACTTCCATTCAGAGACAGCCGCTCCTTTCAGGCCATCCAAGAGGTGAGAATTGCTGCCCTGATCCAGCTTTTGGAAATTTGGCACATCAAATTTACCAGAAAAACAAGAAAAAGTTGAGACAATATTGCAGTGATTTAGGTGTGGATAGATGAGGCTATAAATTGACAGACATCAAGGTAATTTTCAAAGTATACTCTAGAGATCTCTCTGCTATTTAAATAACAATTGACTTAATTCTTACACCTCCAAAACATATCATGTTGGATTTCTTAGTAGAACATTATTTTAAACATCTACATATGTGGACATAAGAATGCCTATATTGTGTATGAATATAGGTAAGAGCCATGGTCCAAGAAAGGAGCCTTGAGATACCTCACAAGTGATTACACTGTATCTGTGTCAGACGTATACTTTTGAACATGGACATAAAGTCTATCATAAAAATAATCAGTAACAATTTTCAAACATAACCATTTGGTGAAGTGAAAATTTCAGTAAGCAAGATTTAGTGTCTATTGGTTCTGAAAGCTTTTAAAGTCATAACATTGTCATAAGGTTGAATCGTTTTCTGAAAGCTGTATTGACAAAATATATCACTGTTGTTTAAAGGCTATAAAAGTCTATATTTTGTAAGAATGCTGAATATTGGATTTTTTCCACCTAATTGCTAATTGCAAAGAACATCAAGTCTCAGTTGAGCTGGATTTACCTCATTATGTCTACTCTCCACTGGCAGATGTAGATATACAGTACATAGCTTTTAAAAATGTACACATTCACTGGGCAAGATTAGAAAACCGCTCATTCAGTGGTTTGCATGGTGTGCGTAAAATGAAAGCTCATCTTAGTGGCCTGTCACATTTAATTGTAAGGCATTTATCAGCTGATACCAATGACCGGCTGATATTAAAATGCATCCCTAATATTTTTGAGGTTTGGTGAAGCTAGAGTTGTGTTTTGTGCATTTCTCTGGGTGAATCTGTTCTTTGAGGATTAATGTTTTCCAAGGATGAAAACTTTTATAGATCAAGTTGAAAAGCAAAAGTACTGAAAAAAGCAATTAATTACTTTATAACAGTATGATAAAGATTTTCTTTAGTTTTTGTGAACATTTTCATGCCATGACTCCAAAATTGTCGCGCGTATACAATTATAAGAAATACCTCAACCCAGAGAAAGTCAGTATCATCATAAAGTATGAAAGTATCATTCGTCATCATTATGTCACTCTTCATCATTGTTTTTATTGTAATGAACATCCATTGTGTGATGTGTTGCAGTCTGGATGCTGTGGCTCAGAGGAAGGACCAGCCATTCCAGTCCGGAGTGTGTTCTGTCATGTGATTGGCTGGCTAACCTGGGATAAATCTCATGCAGGTAAAGAGTCATCTCTCAGTCAGAATTTAGATGTTGACTGTACATAATACTGACCGAAAGCAGCCTGTAACACGTTTTCAAAAATCTCTTTTTTTTTTCAGTTTGTCTCTTGAGTTGATGGCATTCTGGCGTCCACCTTGGTATGAAGGTGTTGATACATCTGCTGCTCAGCTTTATCATGTCTGTTGTGCTTCTCTGCTGCAAATAACATGTTCCATCCACAGAAAAGTACAGTATCTTACTGTGGAAAACACTTGGAATGACTATACAGGCAGTGAACGCCCCATTAAAACAGACACAAGCAGGAATTCAGAATTCATTATTCATGCAAAACGCTGTTATGCTGATGACATTTATTTTCTCAAAACTATTATTATCTATTGTATGTTACTCAATACCATCCATTAAAATGTATTTATTTTGAATAGATTAAAGCGATATATGCAATGTGAAAGCAAATTTACTATCCCTTTTCCTGAGACTGACAGGGCTATATTTTGAATTCTAATGGCTTTAAAGTTTTGATAAAGCTTATCAGCTTATCAGCTATCAGTCACATCATTTGTATGCCGAACATATCTTAATAAAGATAGTTACTTCACATTAACCATTGCACACAATAACAAAATCTGGGTATGTACCTTTAACTACAGTGTTTGGACCTCGCAGGCAGGTCTTTGGATGTGTATTATTATTTTTCCATTTCTGAATTACAATGATGGATTATAAATCCTACTTCCACCTTATGTAAAATCTTCCTTTTATTTATGAGATTAAACTTTATTTTGAAGTGGATTCACTGACAGATAGCAATCTGCTGTTTGCTGTGTTTTCTGTGACATGTACACAAGCTGCTCTCTTGTTAAACAACTGAACTCATTAAGTGCCACAAGCTGATGTAAAGATGCTGTCAACACAAGTAATGTCATGGATCGTTCTGAAATCACAAATGTAGTGACACATCATGTTTTTTTGTATAATTTTCTCAATAAACATGCAGTAACTAGTCGTCCTGATTCTTCTTGTGTTGAATGAATAGCTACGGTACCATGCTGGGCTCTCCCATGAAGCTGTCAGACAGAAATCAAAATATTAAAAGGCTTTTATTTAAATACTATGGATTCTGCACAAACAGATGAAAAACAGACAAATAAATAATGTATCATTCACCCTGTCTCCAGTGCTGACAAATACAGTAATTGTGGTGCAATGTTCACAGTGAAGCGTATCGCTGCTGATAAATGACTTTATGTTGGCTGTGCAGGGCAGTCAGGGCTCTGGTCTTTTTCTCAATAAAATGCTAACAGTGATTTTGAAAACAGAAAGATATTTATGCACATTGTGGATTTCAGATCAGTAAATAGAACTTACAGTACCGTCATTAATGATTAAAGATGAAAAACATTGTAACTTAAATATTCCAGGAGTTATTTTATGCTGAAGAGTCATTTCTGTCTCCTATCTCATTAAACACCAGTTACTGATTTTCTACATTTCCCACAATTCTTTGACAACTGCCGGAGAAGAGGTGCAGTGTTATGTTATAGAGAAGAGTTGAAGCAGTGATCCAGGCTTAGGGAGAAGAATTCTCCTGTAGTAAAGTGAAGACAGTGGCAGGTGTGACTAATGTTAGGGCTGGTATGACATGTTGTGGTGACAGCAGCAGCAGATCCTGCCAGCAGGTGACTTTTATCCCTGGCAGATGCTGAGGTCGTGTGCTTTCTTTCGAAGTTTTCCCAAAAGGTCTTTAAGCTTTGTATCAAGTCCGTCAAGCTTTTTTGACTTCTGAAGGATTTCGTCCTGCAGCTGCTTGAGGGAGACTCCTTTACCTGGAAAAGGATAAGGGTACAGGGAGTTATCTCATCTAATGAAAGATCTAATGAAAACACTGCAAATCCTCTGACATCCCCTTACACAACCTCATAACAACTCATGACACAAAGCTTACTTCCTCTGTCTTTTCTTCTGTGAATTCAGGGGATATCATGACCAGTGTCAAATTAATGGACATTCTACAACTGAGTGCATGTTACTCATGCAGCCATTAGCTTTATTTAGATGTAATATCTTTGAATTTGTGTATCTATAGACCAAGAAAAATGTATTTAAAAAGAGCCCAGAGGGGTCAATAATAGAAATAAGCAAGAACAAAACATTTAGACCGGCAGGGTTCCTCTGGGACAAGTAACTAAACTTTCTGGTGTCTTTATCTGTAAGTTTACTGTCTGTCTAAGGTCCTGTCCTCCAAGATATTAGAAAAAAATGTGTTTTTAAAAACACAGACTTGTGGTGGAGTGATTTTGCTATATTACCGTCCAGATCCTTTAGCATGGTGTCAGTGGTGTTGGCCAGAACTCTAGCATCCTGCTGCAGCTTCGCCAGGCGATCCCCCACTGGCCCCTCTGTACCTGACCCACTGGGTGGAGCCAAGTCTTTAAGACGATCCAGCTGCTCCAGCAAAGACTTCAGGTCCTACAGTCACACACATATTTGGATGAGTACGTTTATGAAGAGACTGTGCAGTCCTTATTCCCTCTCATTTTAAATCTCTGCATTTAATAAGCAACTTTAAAATGGTTCCCACATGTTTCAACACATCCTTTTTTCAGTTACTTACTCTAAATGCAAACATTTGCCATTTAAATGTAATTTATCAGCTAATTTTAGTCTTTATGGTACCTTACTACTAAATACAGGGGGACTGACTAGGTTCTGGTGCCAACAAAAGCCCCCTTCAACAGAGAGAGACACAGACACTGAAGACTAGCAGTAGCTATACTCTTAGCCCTTATCCTGACTCCTGATCCAAACAAACCAAAAATGTTCACGTTTCAAACTCCAGCAGGTCTCTCACCTTCTGTGCAGAGGCTGCTTCACCCTCAGCATTATCTGCATCTCCCTGCGCATCCTGGGCCTGCTGGTCTCCTTCCTCCAGCAGGTCTTTGAGCTCGTCCAGTTGAGGTTTCATTGGCTTTATCAGTGTTGATACACCATCCAGATCCTTCTCTGCTGGGCTCAGCTGGTCTTTGGCCTACATGAAGAGAATCACGCAAAAACTGTTACACTTGGCAAGCTGCTTTTATTAGACTCAAAGGGCCATTGTGTCATTGACAGTTTGATGTATCCATGCTTCCTACCTTAGTCAGGCTCTTGTTCAGTTTGTCCATGACATCCATGCTGTTCTGTAGTTTGTCTTCCATGCCAGAGAGGGAGCCCTCCACTAAGCCGAAGCCTTCCAGCAACCCGTCCACTTTCGTCTTTACTCCCAGTGCTGTGTCCCTGTGAACGTGCAACCCCAGAAAACATCTTTTACATCAGTGTTATATTTATCATCATAGATTTAAGGAGGAGAGGAAGGCTGAAGGAGGGTCCTACAGACCATCACACAGACCACAGCATTTTTAGATTTAGCCTCAAAAAGTATTTCTGCTAAACTCCAATGATAAAAACTATAAGTGCAACTCGACATTGACTCTTGAATGATTATTTACGTTGTGAAAAATGTTTTTTCAAAAATAAAGTACTATTCTGGTTACTTTGGATTTGTTATTCATATCAAAACCTTACAAAAAGCAGAAAAAGGGTATAGGAGGCATGCTGATTAAAACAGATTTTAATGTTAACAATGTCTTCAATGAAAAATGTTCTATTCAATCTAAATCATGCCCTTGTCAATTGTTTCATTCTGGGATTAATAAAAATGCTATTTCTGCCAGGCCATTTTTAATTGTAGGTAACTGTAAACAACAGTATTAATGATCAGTAATAAGAGTGTGAGGGCCCACCTGGCGTCCTGGGCTTCCTTCAGCAGTTTCCTGGCTGTGTCCAGCTGTGGCTCGGCCTCGTCCAGCACGGCTGTGCTGTCTGGTAGATTGGCCGCCAGATCCTTCAGCTCATCCAGCTTCCTGTTGAGAGCAGCCAGGCTGAGAGGCAGTTTGGCTTTCAGGATCCAGTCGCTCACCTCCTGGATGTGGGTGAGGTTGGCGGACGGGTCTGTGCACATAGACACAGAATGAGTTGGAGATGACAAAGTAAAGGAGTGCAGACCTAGGCATCCATTCGAAACATTATTATTACTAAAACCAAGTAAACCTCACTCCCATGTAAGTCCACTTTACCTGACAGGAAATCTTTGAGCTTTTTCACAACGTCACGTGTCTCCTTTAAGTCATCCTCTTGCTCATCTCTGGCCTGCTTCGCCCTATTGGACAGCTCATCTGTAGACTGTCTCACACGGTCGGTTGTATCCTGTGTGTCCTGGAGCTGTAGTGAATTGATATGAACTTAAATGATTTAGAATGTGTACAGTTTTAATCATAGAGTAAATTTGAAACTTCTCATGCTTTTATGAAAGAGTTAGTTATCTGCCTGAGGAGATTACAGAGGTAAGACTAACACATAAAAGGGTGTGTGTGTGTGTGTGTGTGTGTGTGTTTGTGCACCTTCTCTGCAGCCTCTGTGATCTTCCCAGTGAGCTTGTCCAGCTTGTCTTTCACATCCTTGACATCAGCATTAGCCCTCTTACCCAGGGGCAGGGCGCCCACGCACTTTTCTCCCTTTTTACAAGGTGGGGTTCCCTCCGGTGGACACAACTCTCCCCCCTCACACTGGAGAGGGGTGCAGGGCTCTGAGCGAACACTGCCACATACCTGAAAAGTCACAGTTATGATTTAAAGGGGAAAAACATGAGCTATGGTCAACAAATTAGCCATTAGATGTAAGGGGTTGATGCAATTTTAGATTGATTGCAAAGGTATCCCAGCAACTTCTGGTTGGATTGCCTAACATGCAGTGAATGATCCAATGATATCTATGCTCCCCAGATGATGAACCCTCTCCCTTTAGAACAGATTATGTTGAATTTAGGCATACACACTTTTTGTGTTGCCCCAATGCCCTTTCCTCTAGTGCTACCTTCAGGAGATAAGCTGATTTGCATTTTCTTAGAAAAATAAATATTAAAGGTGGTGCATGCATACAAAGATGTAAACAGCAAAATCGATTTGCTAAAGATTTCAAGCATCACAGCATCATGTTGATGAAGTGAGGCCTGGTAGTCACCTGTTTGGCAACAGGAGTGAGGTCAGGTCTGGAGGCCATGCTCTGGTTCAGTTTGTTCAGATCTCTGGTGTTGGCTGGCTGTACTTGGTTTTGAAGGTCCTTAGTCTCTTCTCTGACATCAGCTGACTCCTTCACCGTGTCCCCACTGACATCCACTTTTTTAGCTGCATCTGTAGACTCATTATAAGCCTTCTGGATGGCTGAAAACACTCCTGAATAGGACAGAGAAACACAACATATATTAACCAGTCACAACAGCAGGGCTGCTGATGTTGTCAGTTGTTGTGAGTTTGTGTGGTCCTGGAGACACCTATCGTAGATTGAAATACCACAGATGCAGTTTTGAGTAGTGCCTGGTGTTTAAATGTCTGTCTGTCTGTCTGTCTGTCTGTGGACAGATTTTTATCAGTGTGATAACATCACAGCTGTGCAAGATACAGTCACAAAACTTTACAGGTGTGTAGTTAGGAGGGATGAGTTCTAAGATGGGTGTTGTCTGAACCATGAGTACTGAGTACTCGTGTAATAATATAGTAATCACTACTGAATTCTCATGGGTCAGAACCTGAACATGTTGACAGCGTTGCGACTAGCGTGATCCCACTACAAGATGGCCTCTAGTTTATGATGTGTTGGAGATGGTTCTGCTCAAACTGATGTTAAAGGCCCAATCCAGTGTATTTTGCTATTTTAATGATACGTGAGCAATTTCCTGACAATGTTGATTAGCCACACTGTTCGCCAAATACATTTTGACAAAAAATGTCTTGCTCCAACTTAAGAAATTTAAGCTGTTACTAAAATGGAACAATGACGTATGATTAGAGCAGAATCTTCACGTCCTAAGTCATCCTCCAAGCTTGCGCAGGTGCACTAAGGATCGAGTATGAGAAGCCGCAGAGGCACCGGCAGTGTCTCCCTAATGTGAGTCTTTGAGTCTTCAGGGGTGTATGGTGTTGACAGAGCGGTGTGGCACCTTTAGGGAACAGGGCAGTGTGTAGGGTGTGTGTGTAAAACTCTGATCACTCTGATGCGATCAATGACTCATCACTAAAAGTCAGTGCAGCAGTGATTGGTATGTCTTTGTTTCTGACCTGTATTGTTGGGACTGATGGATGTGTCTGTTGCTCCTTTCTTGTTTTTGTACTCCACAGTGAGGTGATCCAGCAGAGCCTGTAGTTTGTCCAGCTCTGAATCCAGACCAGGAGTTCTCTCCAGGGGTGATAGGTCTTTATTAACCTTGGCCACCTGGTCTCTGTGAGACAGTTGTTCAATTAGGCTTGGTGACTTTACATCAAAGAGTTAGAATGGGGTGAAGAAACAAAAAAAAACAATGTTTTCCTCTAAAGATCTCAGCCGTCCCTCACCTGAGCTTGTCCAGTTGGGACAGGGCATTGTCGACCTCTTCGACTGTACTGGGTGGAAGGGAGACGGAATTCCGGATCAGGTTTAGTCTGACAAGCAGGTTGATTATGCGAGGCCCAAAAGGTCCAAGATCACCATCGCCTCCAGGACGAGAGGGGAAGCTGGTGTAGAGTTTCTCTGCAGCTAAGCTGAGGTTCTGTCTCTGGGTGTCCAGGGTGAAGTAGCAGGAGGGACATATCTCACAGGCAGGGAAAGAGTCACAGTGTCCACGACTGCAGGTGTCACAGCGGGCCCCGGAGACACCCGGCCGACACAGACAGGCTCCTGTCTGCTTGTCACAAACTTCTGGAAAGGTTCCTTCAACATCACACCGGCATGCTGTGGAGGAAGAAAAGGAAGATCATAAGAGGACAGTGTAGACATTTTTTTCATTGTAATTTTTTGAAAAATCAAGGCAACAAATGGCTCCTGAACAATAAAGTAATCGCAGAGGGCTGACTCACGTTGGCAGCCTAAGAGAGCATCTCCGTACGTGTTGTCTGGGCACTTGTTACATGTTCGGCCTCCAAAGCCTGGTCTGCACTCACACTGGCCTGACACCTGGGAGGAAAGAAACAGAACTGACTTTAGTGTCATTACCAATAAGGACAAGTACAAAAAGGATACAAACTTTACAAACTACAAATCCTTAGACAACACAACACCTGTAACCTCAGAGGACTGGCAGTAGTAGTGAACCCTTACAGCAGCATGACCAGCAGCAGCTGAAGTAGCAATAACATTCCTTATTCATTGTTATTGTATATACATTAAGTTCTAGCAATATTCTGTTGTACAAAACTGTATTTTTCAAGAATAAACTCGTAAACGTTAATAAAACGATGTTAGGGCTGTGTCTGTAGAACTCCTCTTGCTTTACTTATTACTATTTGCTATTTAACAACCCAGTCATCAACAATTTGCGAAACCCCTGCTCAAAATGTGTTTACAAGCTTTATCAATATTCTGATATGGGATTAATAAATGTTTCTGTGTACCATTGACCAGAATGTACAGATGCACAGAGCACTGTGTTATGTTCCTTAAAAAAAAAGCTATATAGTGGTGCATGTCAGAAAAAACATATGCTGATACCTGTATATCTGTGATAGGCCAATATCAGCCGATAATATCAGCCAACCGATATGTCAGTCAGGCTCTAGTTTTTATAATCTAGTTAATCTATCAAGCAAAAATGCCAAATATGTGCTAGTTATAGCTTCTCAATTGTTTCTTAAGCATTTGTTGCTGTTTTCTGTTCAAAATATAATTGTCTGAAAATGTGGGTTTCAGACAATATAAAGGAGGTAATACCTGGTCACAGGTGTCACTGTATGACCTGGTGGGGTCACAGCCACAGGGCTCACAGCGTCCTGACAGCAATGGTTTCCAGTAGCCTTTTGAGCAGTCTTCACAGGTCAGGCCATGGAAGTGGGAACGACAGGGACACTGGCCGGTCACTTGGTCACAAAAATCTGACCGTGACCCGTCTGGAGAACAGGAACATTCTGGACAGCAGGGGTAAGGACAGAGTTAGGAAGAAGCACTGGGCATCGTGATCAGATTCCACACAAGTATGCTTAACCATGTTATAAGTGGAAATTTAAAATTTGGAAAAGGTCAGATTTGTGCACTTATGTACATGCAGTGAATACATCTCCCCGACCAAGCAAAATTGTTACAGTTAACTGAAATCAGACAGAGCTGAAAGAGAAGGACTGTGGTTTCATTAAAGACAGGAAGGTGTTTGAAGACTCACTGGAGCAGCCCAGAGGGTTGGAGGCACTCAGGCCGTAGTATCCGCTCTTACAGCGGTCACATCGGGGACCTTCAACATTCACTTTACACTGACACGAGCCTGTGCTGTCGTCACACCGGCCTCCATTCACTGTCCCCTCAGCACTGCAGATACAGCCTGACAGCAACACAACAACACAAACATGAGTCACTCATAGAAGATTACATCCACATTGAAATATTTTACACAATTTTTTATTTTAAAGTTACACTACATCCTGAATGTCACTGTCACATTTTGATGTGTTGCATTTTCTCTGCTGTGGTGTATGAGGGGCCCAACTTAAAGCTCAGACGGCTCTTACTAATGTAACACTTACGTATGCAGGCATCGGGGCGGTCCATTCGGCTGTGGGGGTTTGGCTGGTAGCCTGGGGCACACTGGTCACACTTTGGCCCTGTGGTGTGGTGCATACAACCCTCGCACACACCTCCACTCCTCCGTCCACTGGCCTCGTACAAAGCCTGGTCAAAACGACAGCGCTGGGCGTGGTTGTTGCAGTCACAGCCTGAGGAGAGGGAAAAGGAATTGGTCTTCAGTATATACAGCATGGGCTGATGATAAATCAAGAAAAAATATAAAAATAAATGGACCTTTTACGTATCCCAAATACACTTTACAAACAGACAGAAAACTATTTAAATGAATGGGACTAGTACATTGACATGCCAACACTGTGGGTAGCTCTGACATGACAGAGGCTCTAAAACAGAATAGTCTGAGATATCTGACACTTCATGAATTTTACTCCTTCATTTCATTTGATGTGCACACAAATGTCTATAAAAAAAATAATATCGGCAGACCTGTTACTTAGCGAAGGAATGACAAGACAAAAAATAACCACAATCCATCTCTTATGGAAGTTCTGGTCTCAGTATTTCTTTCCTGGGATGGACCCAGGCACAGGCATTCTAAGTTCACAGGTTGGGCCTCCTCGCCACTAGAGGGCCCAGATAGAGTGGATATACCTACAAATATTGTTTAACATAGTTTTTAAAATATTTAAAAAATCTACAATTTTATTTCAATGTTTATTTATTTTTACTAATTTTTAAAAAAAAGCACACACACAATGTTAGTGTCAATATGAAATACAAGTATTTCATTGAGAAAGCCTCTGTAATTGTCAGTTCTACATTTAATGATCTAAATCTGTATAAGTGAGGACACGATAAATGAAAATGTAAGATGCATGTAAAAGAAGTCTAAAATATAGGGCTACATTTTTCCTATAAAAGGCATGCCCAACCCATTGTGTATGAATATGGTGAATATAAATAGATACATTAGAATATATATCTAACAAATAAAGTGTCTGCCTACTGTGATCAATCTTCATATTTAATCCATTGTGGGACTAATAAAGGATTATCTCATCTTATCTTGTAATGGGGTTCCTGTTGGTGCATTTGAAGGCATTACTGCATTGATTCCATATTTTTCTCACAGAAAAGTGTGTTCTTGTATGTATTTTGCCTGACTGACAGGTTTCTAAGCTTTTCTCACTCAGCTGTGGTGGTTGCCCTCAGACGGACCATGTTTCCTCCTCTCTGTTGTGCTTTGACATTATCATGCTGAATTGTTCTAACAGGTTCGGGTGACGTCTTACGTTGGCAGGTATGAGTGTTGCCCTCCTCTGCAGGTCTCCAGGGCAGGTCATTGTAGAGATCAGCGCAGCGCTCACAGTTCACACCTTCTGTGTTATGCTGGCAGTCACACTGAGGATTCACCTGCAAAGAGACACAGAAAAAAGGCCCATGTAGAGATGTTACACAGCAACCACAGACATGGTCATCACATCACTGAGATATCCTAATCAGCATCTGAAAATACATCTCAATTATAACCTGCACCGACAATGAAAACACATGGTTGGAAGTTAGAATGAAATTCATAGCAGATTTCAGTTCAAACAGCCAATAAATATATTTTAATATGAAATTGATGATGCTGTAGTGATAATTTGCAGCTTTTCTATTGTTGCATTAATGTCCTTATGTCCATATGTCCTTTAAATAACCCTGGTGAGTGATTTGGTCAACTGAACACAGACACAACAAATCACCTTCAAGAGTCCATATACTTATCAGAAAGTGAATAAGGTACAACAGAAGACAATGCATGTAAATTAATTATCTAAGTTTTTTAAATATATTGTCTCTCCAGTGTAATCTTGGGGACGGTTCTCTGCTGAATTTACAGTATCTTGTCTGCATGAGGATCAAAGTCAGGGGTGGCCAAAACGATTTTTGGGCCTTAGACATGGATCTATTATCTAGACCTGGACACACAACACACAGCCATGCTACCAGTTTTGCAGAGTGGTCACTTAGGTATTACTGAACAGGCACCTTCTTTGCATTCAGTATCTAGTTCTATTATAAATCTATGCCTGAAGCAAAGAAAGGCCTTCTGTTAGCCATGGGGGCTCAATAAGCTGCTTATCTCATCTGCGCTCCAGGCAGCCTCCGACTCGGTTTCACATCAACACTGTTTACCAAACTTTGTGGTAAAGAGGGAACCCTGCTGTGATCCCAACAGGTTTGTGGTAAGCTTTTTCCATCAACTTACTAAGTTTGTATAATTCTCTTGCTTTTACAGAGTAAAATGATAATTTCAATATCAGTCATACAGCTGAGCATCCAGTATAGAAAGACTGTGCTGTAGGTCCAGGATGTGTTAGTCTAACCTAAAAAGACTGGAGGCAGGAGGAAACAGCTAGCTGTGTAAAACAAAGAATTTGTCTGGCAGCTACTCAAAACCTCAAGACACCTACATACCTGTATGCTGTTGGGCAGTAGATTGTTGTAGGTCTCTGGCAGGCATCGGTTGGCGTGTCCATGGCACATGCAACTGCCCATCACCCTCATCTCCTTGAGAGCATAAAATCTACTGAGACTTCTGCCTGGTAAACGTGGCACATCTCCAAGCTCTGTCATCCTCACCCTCAGCCCCGTTAACCCAGACACATCTGTGGATGAGACAGCTGTCAGTCAGCAGGCTACAACTGCATTAGTTATGATTCACAGAGTAATTCATCACAGACAGGGACTTACCTTCAATTTTTCGGCTGTTAGGAACAGGGACATAAGCATACTGATGCAAAGGACTGAACTGGATCTAGAGAAGAGGAAGAAATAAATAAAAATACAGCCCATCTTTTTATTAAATTGCTCCTGAAAATATATAGATATTTTAAAAGGACCATATCATCTTAAACTGAATCAGCCAAATTTTAAGACTGCAGGCAGCAAACTATTTTTTCTGCTGCAGGAAGACAAGAAAGAGAAACGAAAACACAAAAGCAAATTAAGTGCTGCAAGTTTTTCTTCAAAGTAATAATCATAAAAATTTACAAGTGTTTCTCCTGCAAACAGTATTTTTACAATCTGCCATAAATAACATTTTGATGAAATATCTAAGGCACAACACACTGTTTGTCCTTACTATGTGATCTTGGTATGGGTTTGTTCCAGTAGGGGGCAGTGTGTAGCAGTATGTGTCATCCATCCTGAGAGGTGTTGTTGTGGGTACGCCAGGAAAAGCTTTTTGACAGTCTGTAGCCAGGTAGAGGGCGGGCTGCCACGTCCTGCCATTGTCCTGTGTCCTCTCTATAACGAAGGCACCGGGACGAGGACCCTACAAAGAAGAAAAGATGAATGTAGACGAAGAGTTCAGGTTTCAAATGCAACAATTATGTGTGAGGAATAACACTACAAATACACTGTTTGTACTGAGATGTGTTTCATAAACTATATAATAAAGATGAATGAAAATCATTTTCAAAAGAAGAAAAGACAGCAGTGATCAGATTCATGTGATCCAGTGGTGATGCAGACTGTATCCTACCTTGAAGCTGAGCACCAGGTTGTCAAGCTGGAACAGATTATCGAGGTCCAACTCTAGAGTGACTGGACTCTGGACCTCTACAGGACAAACAAGCAGGACAGTATTAACATCAGGTACACCACATATATTCACAGAAGCACACTTTGATTTGGTTTAAATTCAGCTTCCGATAGATATGATGCTGTTTTGTGTCGTGCAGCCAGGGGGCACTGTTCAGCACAGTTATATCAGTTCACTTCTGCCACTAGAGTCTTTCTTTCTTTCTTTCTTTCTTTCTTTCTTTCTTTCTTTCTTTCTTTCTTTGCCCACCTTTCTTGGACTGCCACCATCTGTTTGGTCCAGAAGTGGACAGGACATCCTGGACAGTGTGGGCCAGCTGACCGCTTGGGTTCCTGGAGTCACATGGACAACACTTCATCCTCCTCTAAGAAACAAAAAACACACAAATACACACAATAAGTAACATTGGACTTTGCTGCAGAATCAAATTGTTATATTTGGTGTATGTATATATGGAATTGTGTCACTGTGAATGTCAAGTGTTTGTCCTGTGTCTGAGCCATGGGCCAAAGACCAATATCCAAATGTGTCCCTTTGCCCACCTGCTGTGCCAGTTAGATAAGCTGTGTCAGTGAGCAGGTCACACAGTGGACAGAAAATCAATACGCCTCAGATGGGAAGCCTGATGACTAACACTCCTAGCTTCATATTGTGTTCAACAATGTTTAGATAGAGCTGGTCAGCAATTTGGGGTTAAACTTTGCCCCAGTAGCAGATGAGACAAAGGAAATAATTGTAAAGTACAGACAGTCTGCTACAGGATCTGTCCACCTGAGAGAATCTCAAGTTGGTAAAATTCATTCTTTCCACCAGCACAATTTCATTTAAGAATTGTAGGTGAGCAGGTAATGCTCAAATTTCCAGTTTTGGGTGAAATTTTCCTTTAATATTAAAGTGTATGTATGTATCTGTATGAGTGACAGCTGGGCTGCTATTGTCACCAGTCTGTATTCATGCTGCCACACAGACCGTGGCTGCTGTCCCTGTAGGTAAAAGTTCCCTCTTGGTCACTGCCTGTTTTCCCCTCCAGCTACGTGTCTCCACTCACTCATCCACATCAGGGTGCAAAATGACTTTGATTTGTTTTCCACTGAAAAGTGTTGGACACTACAATGTCTGTAATTCAACTGTTTATGTCTGAAAAGACACCCAAGTTAATAACACAGGCTTTCAGTTAGAATTTAGTAGTCTCTAAGACTGCGTCTTGTGTGTGTGTGTGTGTGTGTGTGTTCTTATTCTATGTGTGTATACTTTCTACAGTTAACCACTATGATTTATATGTCCAGTCACTTACTACGGTAGCAACAAGAGTATGATCCCCAACTGGCTTCCTACCCACCAACAATACCAGGTCACTCTCCAGGAGGGAAAATTGCCCTCTGTAAATATCTAGACGTAGACTGTAGGATGCATCAACTTTCCTTCTGCCAGACTCAATTTTCTGCCAACTCTTTGACTTTGTTAGTCCTCAGTTGTCTGTTGTGCATATTAAACTTCAACTAAATGTTCCCACAACCTCCACACAGTTACAGTACACACAGTACGAATGTCTGCTGTGACAGTATGCAATGCTTTGAAATAAATGCTAGCTTTTCTATTGTTCTCTATCTGTGATGAAAATAAGACAATAATAAAGCATGGTCCCAGGCTCTGGTAGCCGGAAGGTTTCAGATGTCAGCTGTCACTAGCTTCTACTTGCTGGCAATCATAAACTGCCATCATAATTTGTGACAACACAGAAATGACATTTTACAAATCATGCTTTCATAAGTTTATATGACTAGCCTTATAAAAAAATAAAGCATTCATCAATGGACATTTGCATTGTGTGTTATTTTTTGGCTTTTACTCACACATACATGTAAATACAAACAATTTTTTCCCACTTTGGATTAAATGAAGCTAGTTTTCCCCTACAGATATCTTTGTGCTAAGCTACAGTATGCTAAACTAACTGAGTGCATTGTGTTCACATTGATATCAGTCTGAATGTGTTTTTAATGAGGAATAATGGGTGTTTGAGTTACATGAATGTGAAGTGGGATGCTGCAGGTGAGTTTAACACAATAACCCGAACAGTCAGAATAAATGGGTTTAATGAAAGTTTAACTCTGGATTATCATCACCTCTCTCCTCACTACGAGGGTCACAGACATGTCAGTCAGATAAAACCCAGCAGATACACTGACATTCATTTCACCCTCAACATGCAGACGTCAATGAGCACTTCACTGATACTGATCCCAGCTATATAACTGTCATTCATAACAGCCACTGCATTGCAACTGCAAGTATGTAAGTCTTATTGCAAAACAGTAAATCTTATCTAACCTCAGGTGATAAAGATGTAGCACTCTCACAAACTCAGGTGTGTCCATGTCAGTTTTACCACTGCTTCATCTCAGTTACTGCAGTAAAGCATGACAGGGAGACTCTTCTTAACTTATGTGGGCTAAAAGTGATTCAACGTGGCTTTTTCCCTAAGGTTTCTGGCTTTTGACACTGCAGCGTGTCACCTCCAGCACACATGCAAACACACACTGTTAGCATTATGTTGTTGCCAGCTGACTGTTGCATAAACTGAGCTTTCATTTGATTCTTAGTCAAAGTCTAAAGTCTACGGAGGACATTATGATAAATTAGTTAGCCAAACTAAATCTGCTCTGAGCTGTCACAGAGGAAGCTCAGGTTCATGTGATGTAGCAACCCCAGCAAGATAACCTCACATTACAGAAAACAACAACCATGTGTAGCTACACTGCAGCAGCTATAAATCACACTGGTCCACTGCACTCGACAGAACTGCACAGAAATAAACTTTGGTCAATGTAAAAACTTCATTGCTACATTTACAGGGATCTGCAATACAAACTCCCAGGTTTCCCAGAATATGTCTTATTATTACTATTCTCTACTATTACTATTATATTATTACTATTACAAAATCATTAAACTCTTCAGGGACATGGTAACTCTAGGCCAACCAGTTAACACTACAGTCTGCTGGACAGCCTTACATTTTCTTGATTCATTTTGTTGTGACACTGAATAACTTGTTACAAAATCTGGTACTTGCAGCAGTGCGATGAAGCTTACCCAACAAGATCTGACTAGTTTTCTCTGACTGCTCTGTGAGCTTTCTTCCCTATCATTGTTGGTCTTTACTGGTAGTCATGCCATGTGTCAGTGCTGAGATACAGCTGAGTGTTCCTGCCCCTCCCTGTCTGGTGAGGTGTGGCTCAGGTACAAAAAAATTAAACAAACAAAAAGAACCCCAAAACAGGGAAGGCCTCGATCAATCAGAGAGCCCACGCCTAACACAGCTATCCATTCCCTGAGGCAGATTCAGCACAGCGCACGTACACTGCAACACTGTAACACTGTGAGGTATGAAGGTTACATAACATCCACCTGCCTCTCTTTCAGATTTGCTCTGTGTTTTCAGGTAGATTTGGATTGTTTTAGGTTTATAATGAAAATCACTGAACGTTGGAATACAACTTTTTTCTTTAGCAGAGGAAAATTTCCATGCTGCAGTAGTGGTGATGGAATACCTTAAGTACTGTACTTAAGCACAACTTTGAGGTTTCTTCTATTTCACACTTTCACTCCACAGAGACAAATATAGTACTTATTACTAAACTACTCATTTGATAATTTTAGTTACTACTTACTTACAACATTGTGCATTTTTATTTAACTTATTTTATCAGCAATCAGAAAAAAAACACTAATTCAGATAACAAGAAGAGAGCTGAACATCAAAACCAATAATCAGCCAGGCCGATAATAAATAGATGTAAACATATGTATAATTTTACTTTCACTCTTAAGTACTCTAAGTCACCAGAACAAATAGTACTGCTAATAGTCTTAATGTTTTAACACAGTATCTTTACTTTGTCTCAAGTAACCTTTGACTTTTGGGTACATTTACAACATTGTACAGCAGGGTATTGTGCCCAGTTAGTATTTTGAGGTGCTGGAAATATATTTACAGTTTATTCTCTACTTGATTGACTTATCTAGATATTTCCAGCTCGGGAGACTGCTTTTTGTCCTCCACTACTTTTATCTGAAGGCAAGAGTTTCTAGCTTCTTGCAGATCAAGACTTAACAATCAACATCAAGGAAATTCTCATGCTAACGTGACTACGGACCATTGGACCACAGTCTGGGACCAGTCCTGGCCTCTGCTGCCCTCCTGCACTGTGCTGCACCATCCCTCTTATCATTACACTGTTACAAAGCTAAAACATTAATTATCTCTTCAAACATCCCTTTCAAAGCTCTGTCTGGGGGTATTCTGAGAGCACAGCAAATGCTCAATACCAAATATAAACTATAACAACATTAGGTAGTGAAAACTAGTGGAAAAGTCTGAAACGGTCTGAAAGTCAAAACGGTCTTCTTTCTCAATCTGCACTTAAATCCAGTAATGGGAGATTTGTGCTGAGCCAGCAGATGGGCTGGTCAGTGGTTTTTCAGACGTCGGTCAAAGAGTACAGTTGCAACATGATGCTCTGGCACTGAAATCAGACTGCTTTATAAATGGACAGACATGACCTCTGCACCACTCGCCTCCAGGCTATGCAAACCTCACGTAGACACCCATGCGTGGCCTGGGTGAACACAGCTGGCTGAGGCAGTGACAGTGACTGTGCTCTGGTTTAACTGAAAGGGGTTTTTATATAGCCAATATCAATATTTTAGTATCAAAGCTGCTGTATCTCGTTGAATTCAGATGTTTTTTTCCCAGTAGTGGAGGAAGTATTCAAGTCTTTTACTTTTATAACCTGAACCATGCTGTAAAAATACTCTGGAACAGGGAAAGTCCTGGACTGAAATGTTTCTTAAACACAAATATTTAAGTACAATCAGTAAATAAGTAGTAAATTAAGTATCAAAAGTAAAAGTACTTCATGCAGAAAAATGTCCCCTCTGACTGTACTACTATTATACTGTACATTATATCATTTGATTATTATGACTATGGAGTAATGTCGGCACAGAATTTTACTGTTGTAGTTGGTGGGTCTCATTTTGAACTAATTTGTACATGATTGCAATTAATGATTTAATTGGATTTATCTGCTGATTATTTTCTCCTTCAATTGTTTGGTTTGTAGAAATTCTGTAAATAGTGAGAAATGTGGTCACAGTTACTCAGAGCCCAAAGTGACACCTACACAAAGCTGTTTTTTTGTCCAACCAACAATCAAAATTATTTTGTATGTCATCTTTGTAATGAAAAGGAAAAGCAGAAAAGTCTCACAAGTAGAAAGTAGCATGAAAAGTACCCTGCACAGTTCAGTACTCCAGGATATTTACTTCGTATTTTCCAGCAGTGTTATTTCCATATTTTTTAACTCAACAGCTCTTCTAAGTCTCCCTTAATCAGGATTATGTACTAAGATTTAATTAGAGGTTGATGCTGATGTGAACCTGTTGTCCTACCTGTTGGTATGGGGTGCAGTAGACCTCGGAGCCTGTAAGGCCGCAGGTGGAGGAGGCATGGAGCTGGTGAGCCCTGCCCAGGAGCAGGTCATTGCTGGGTGGGTAACAGGCCCCACGAGAGCAGTCAGTCTGGGCCTGTGATACTGCCGCTATGGCTGTCAGGAGAAAGGCAGACCAAAAATAAATGAAATGTTTTACTGAATGTCAGTCAACAAAAACATCAGCATCCCAGTGTACTACATCAATACACTAAAATCATAATCACTGCTGACATATAACAAGTCACAGGAAAGACGAACTAATCCTATAATTATTTCTATTCTACAAGGATTGTTTATGTTAACCTAAAATACACGACAAATACATTTAAAATACTTTGTATTCCTGATGAAAGAGTTTCTTTTTTTGTTGGCTTTATGGAGATGTATCAGACACTGTGCAGTCAGTTAAGTCTTACCCAAAGACAGCCAGTTTCCTTAATTACATTAAACTTTTACCAAACCCTCACTACACCTAACCTCATCATAAACATGACAGTTTCCAATCTTTTGCCTAAACTCAACTTTCAAGACTGATGGACCAGTGAGCTTCTGTCCATCAGCTGCAACTCCTCCGAGCTGTTACTTTACCCGTGTTAAAGAGTTTTGTCTAACCCTTAGATGATGTTACCACATTTTGATGGGTTTTCTATCTCCACCTTGTGACTCACTCTAAACAGGCTAAAATAGTCAGGCAAAAGTATTATAAAAAATAATACAGGCAAAAGTGGTGGAGGAACTTGAAACAGACGCAAAGTCAAGGTTAACAATTTTGTCAACATGTGCCATCATGACCAGAGAGACACAAAATATGCAGGTATTCAGTCCGACCAATCACTGCAGCTGCCCTTTTCAGTTTACTTTCTTCTCTCTGCTAGAAAGTTATCCGTTCAATCCTTTGCTGCATTGTTTCGGTGGTTTGGAAAGAAAAAAAATTCCAGGACAAACTTTCAAAAAAGAAAGAAACATTGACAGATAAAAGCAAGATGGATAAAAAAGATGGAAATCTTACCAGCTACAAGTAAAAATATTCTCATGTTGTGTTCCTCCTACGATTAAGTCTGGGACGAGAAAACAAAAAAATATCAGCAAGCAGTAACAATCAAACACAATCAAAGCCCGCTGAATGTATTTCCTGATGTGAGACTCACCTGGCAGTCGGTACTCTATCAGCTCTGTTATCTGCTGTAGTAAAATGTGAGTTGCTGCCAGGTTGCTGCTTTATAAACACCTTCTCACCTGGTTGGTATGATACAGTGTGTGTCAGAGTCACACCCTTCGCAACCACTCCCTTCCCTCCATGAATCAACACAGACACATACAGACGTAGACGCAGACACCAACACAAGGACACGAGGGGGGTGGGGGTGGGGTGGGGGGCTGCTACCAAACCCTAGCACTAAGTGCCAAAACTGACAATATTTGTACATAGTGCATATCTTTAAGTATCAGTATGTACAACACAAGTGGACACAGTGAACGTCTGGTTCTTTTCCCCTGGCTGACAGAGACTGGAAACAAGCATGTCTCACCCTGTCCAACTCCAACTCTGTCACATTATACGCTCATGTCTAGAGACATAACGCAGAAATATTTATCTGTAAGGATTTCATTTGAAAAATGATGGAACTTGACTTTGTGTAAACACTGTTTAATGATCTTTTCCATTCAGAGAAGAACACGGTTCTGGGGGGTGAAACACTGTCATAGCAACAAACTCGCCTCACCTCACTCTTCCTCCCAGACACAGTACATGCCCTGTGGGCAGTGTTTGAGCTCTGCCAGGCTCATCATCACCTGTGTGTAAAGAAACAGTAGCCTCAGGGCCAGCTGAACACACCTTATGTTTTTCTCCGTTCTCCGCAGACGCACTGACTAAGTCCAAGTACAGGGTGTGTCTTCTGACTAAACCATCACACATAGGTTACTGCACTATCAAATTCAGACAAGTACCATCATGCCTTCAATCGCTCTGGATAAGAGCTGCAGCTCTGATTTATTTCTTGGCGGTGTTTCCTCTTTTTCCACACTGGCCCTTGGTCACAGAGGGATGGAGACATTGCCATGGAGTTGTTGGTATCAAAATGTGGTAAACATCAAAGAAATGCAGATAAGCAGCAAACAAGCCAAGACAGCAGGAGAAAGACCCAACACACAACTGCACTCACATCATACTGAACATGTGTCCATGTTTCTGCACTGACATGGATTAACTACAATGCACACACACACACACACACACACACACACACACACACACACACACATACACACACACACACACACACACCTGTGCAATCATATCTAGTTAGGATCAGCTCCAGGGACTGGTTCCAACTCGGCAAGGTCAACATTTTACTGCTGGTGACCATCATAAAAACAAGGACATTCATTGATGTATATTCTCCCTGAAATTAATTCATGACTTTTATTTTTAAGTAGAGGAACGTGCGTCTGTGTGTGCTGTCAGAAAACAGTTGTGTCCAGCCAAGGTGCAAACTACAATGTACATGTGATAAAATAACTGGCGAGTAGAGAAAAGAAAAAGTTTGGTGCTGAATGTGATGCATTGACTGACAAAAGCTGTAGACTTCTAAATATTAGTCAGTGGTTTGTAGCAGGTGGGTCTGCATGTAATACATCGCTGTCTTCTACAATCACAATCTGAACTGACACAAGAATGTGAATTAATCAATAACAAGTCACAAGAGGAGAACTTACACACATCTGTCCATTACTATTATTATTACTATTATAATTGTTACTATTGTTATTATTATTATTACTACCGTTATTATTATCATTATTATCATCACTATTATTATTATCATTAATATTACCGTTATTATTATCATTATTATTATTATTATTATTATTATCATCACTATTATTATTATCATTAATATTACCGTTATTATTATCATTATTATTATTATTATTATTATTATTATTATCATCATCATTATTATTATTATTATTATTATTATTATTATTATTATTATCATTATTATTATTATTATTATTATTATTATTATTATCATTATTATTATCATTATTATTATTATTATTATTATTATCATTATTATTGTCATTAAATACTTCTGCTGGACAATAGAACAATACATTTAGAACAATAACACTACGTGTTGTTGGCATCAACATGTTTTTTTATTCCCATTTTGAAGTTGATACCAATAAAAACAACCTATCATACTTTCCATGTGGTACAAGGACCGCTCAAATTTGGTTATAGGTGCTCATAATTGGCATGCAGGTTCTGCCATCATCACTCCCACAAGGACACACTAAACTCAGCCAAGCCGAGACCGGGGAGTGACGATAATACACTTTTCCCCAGGGGATTGTGTTAATTTTGTTGAAAAAAACTGCGTCACTGTTTGCTATACACATAGCTTTTTCACTGAAGAAGAGTTGATGAACATCACAGAACTCCGGGGGAGGAGACTGGAGGAGAGTAAACAGTGTGCTCGATTTGCCACAGCAGGAAATTCACAGGCGTGACTAATACTGATGATTACAATGATGGTTCCATTTCATTAAGGTGTGCCAGGAAGCCTTCTCAGTGAGCTAGCATGCGGAGAGCCAGGACCAATCTGAGTATCCATGCAAACATTTATTGATGTTAGTAGCTACACCTGATTCAATCTGCAAAGAAAAAAGGCTGTGACACGTTCTAACAATGTTAATAAGAAAAGCTATTTGAATGGCTTCACTAAAGGAGGGTAGGTTAAGATTTTGGTATATGGTTAAAAATGTTTGATCAGCAGATGTGTCTGAGACTACTTCCTGTGCTGCTCCAGTTTACTCACCATCATGAGTATGTGTGGTACGTGTGGAGCCACTCTGTGTACTACACTGTCCGGCTCCACTCTGACCAAACTTCTCAGTGTTGGTGCAGCAGTAGAAATGCTGAAGGGCAACTGGGTTGACACAACCTTTCCCCTGATTTGGTGGCTGTTGAAATGGAAGATTCACATGGCCAGCCCCTGGTCACCTGCATGGCTTTGAGCCTATCTACTGCCACACTGCACCGACCGGACGACAAGACAACTGAGACACATCACATGCTCATTCCTACTTCCTCTTTGTTGTATTCTGATATCATCTTAACCTTTGACTGAATAGCATAAAAATTATTCAGATTTTTCTTTTCCTTCCAGTACCATCATTTTCTTGAAACATATTTAGTCAATAGATGTCATAGTTTTAACTATTTTAGAACATAAATCAAAGGCAAAGTAAAATATATATAAATAAAGCAATTAACATCAGCAAAAAAGACATTCACAGAAATGTTCTACAGATCGTACAGGGCTCAATGAATATTTCCCTGGCGACAAAACACGTCCACCATTTATCAGCTGGGCTTAAGTTATAAAAGGGATTTCTTAAATAACCTTAAATCCAGTCCCTGCATTGCCCTAAACTTTGTATTCGTAATTTGTACCCAAAGGATTGTACTTTGACCTGCAAAGTGAAGAAAATGACTGATTTATGTCTATTTAAAGCAGGAAGCTTAATCTCTCCTTTCTGGAAGGCTGTAAAAAGCCCTTCTGTGAGCTGCTGGTTCTCTCTGCGAGCTCTCTGTGTGCCTTGTTGTTGAAGCGTTTAATACACAATGAAGAAAGCTTCTCACAGTCTTGGAGAATTGTGAACTTGGAGAATCTTTAGAAACTTAACTCTTATGACTGTTTTTCCCTTTAGGAGGGGGGTTTACATCTTAATGGCTTTCTAATGTTTTGTTCAATGTTTTTCTGTGATTTGTGAAATGTTGAAACCAAAACTCAATAAATACATGCAAGTATATACATAGTAAAATCTAATAGTGCTTATTACATCCAGATTGTGGGATACCAATATTATTGGAGATACTGCCAATACCATTAACAAAAACAATTCAGTCAAGTTTTAGTGTCCAACAATGTTTTTTATAAATGAAATGCAAATAAATGCAATGTGTGATTAAGTGGTGGAAAAAAAATAGTATAAAACTGTATCAGAATGTATCAGCTGAATATCAGATTCTGCCAGGCTAATAATCAGTTGACCCACAGTATACAGCATATACTGTACATACATGTAAATATACACATTATTTACTTTTACTTTTGATACTTAAGTACATTTTATATCAGATGCTTATAGACTTTTACTGGGTTTCTTTTGGTGACTTTCACTAGAGCAATATTTTGATTACCCAAAGGTCATACTTGAGTAAAAGTAAAGATATCATCTTTATTTTTTCTCAAGTATGACCTTTGGGTAATTTTTCACAACACTGAGTTACTGTGACACTTTCAAATGTAACTCAAAGCACAGCAGTCAGTATGAACTCACTAATTCACACACTCTAAGGCATTGTACGTAAGAACCTTTGTGAAACTGTTGACTATGTATTAAGCCGACACACAACTGGGTCAAAGTTTATGGCTCAAAGCCTGCTTTTTTCAGTTTCCACAGACTAGCCTCTGTGCTTCATGAATATTCAGCTGTTGTCAATGTGTGGGTGGAGAGAGGGGGACTATAAATGACCACAGTTTCCAGTTAAGGTGTGTCCTTGTCACAAACTGGATCTCAAGAGAAGGGCGACCGTGTGACTAGAACAAACAACAAACCACATCACAGTAAGTTCTGATTTTTTCTTTGAAAACATCAGTGGCAACATGTGTAGGCCTAAATGCTGTGCGTTAAACACAGTAATGGGATATCAGATTACTTACATTAGTGTATTTTCAGATAGCCAGAAGTTGCATACAGCCCACTATATCTGACATGTCAAGCTGTTTGAGTTACTTACCGAACTGTAGGTTAAATGATAATATATTCTGTGTAAATGTATTTTATAACATGGAAATCCATTAAACAATCCATTAGTCAAACTGTTTCACCTGCCATAAGTATTGCATTATGAAACAAATAATACACATCTGTACATCTAAAAACAGCTAAAACATCTGATATCTGCTCGTTTCACACGATTCATTCCTCCAGTTTTTAACATTTTTTCATTTGATTTCGGTTCATTTTCAACAGGTCTACATAGACCCTTCAGACAAACGTTGCCTTTGAGCTGAAGCATAGCCTGTGGAAATGGAAAACATGCAGGAGTTGATTCCCTTCGCCAAAGAGATGCTGAGTCAGAGACCCAGCCGTGGTTTGCTGAAGGTCTACCTGGTGGGTTCGGTGTTTGCGGTGCTGGGGACGGTCATCGGCCTGGTTGAGACTGTGTGTCACCCTTTCTCGTCCGGTGAGATGATGGACGCAGAGATGGTCGTCATGTTGGCCCGGGAGCAGAGAACTGTTGAGGCTGAGATACAGCGCAGTGTGGGGGGCCAGGAGGAGGATGAGGAGGAGGGAGAGGAAGAGCTGGCTCATGAAAATGGGGCCATGACCCAAACCATGGCCCTCTCCAAGACTCACAGACTCAGCCAGCGGAGCATGGCCAACCGGCTGCATGCTTCCTAAACGGGTCAACCTTTTTTTCATTCTGCTCTTGGAACAATGACTTTGGTTACAAAAGGAAAACAGCACACAAAAAAAAGACAACAGCTTTTTTTCTACAGGGTTAATTGTGTTCATAATGTCCAATCAGAAGCTAGGATTTCAGAACTTGAGGTGTATGAGGTGAGCCTGAAGGCAGCATAGTGTTCTGCCAGGCTGCGGTAAGCTGCTGTGTAGCGCCGCCTGTTGTCTGGTGGGTATATCTGATCTGCCACTCCACACACAGACTGCTGAATGAGAGAAATGTTTGTTGAAAACATAATGCAATGTGCAAATACTGTAAATATATTTTTTCATACCAATAAAGTTCATTTTATTTATTAAGTCAGGTTTCCCTCTGCTTTGTCTCCTCCAAACGTTTGCTGCACACCTACATTAGCTAATATAGCAAGATGCATTACAAGATGCTTCTTTATGCTTGTAAAGAAAAGCGTCAATTAATCAATCAATCAATCAATCAATCAATCAATCAATCAATCGATTGTATAGCACCAATTTACAACATAATTATCTCATGACACTTTGCAGTGGCAGCAGGTGTAGAACAGACTTGTTAGGATGACAGCTTCACTGCTAAAACATCAGTCTGAAAAAAAAACTGGTCTACTGGTGTGGTGAGGAGATGTAGTTTCACCTGTTATTACAAAATAGGATTTTCTAAAAGTGTCATTTTTGACTTGACACTAGAGCAGAAAGATTTCTTACATGCTGTGTCAAGATACTGACACACATTTCAGAGAAGTAAATTCCTGTAAGAAGTTCTGGAAAGAAGTAGAAATTTTAGCCCCTCAACATTCACACCATCAGCTACCATTATAAGCACTGACAGGTGAAGTGAATATCACTGATTATCTCGTTACAATGGCACCTGTCAGTGGGTGGGATATATAAGGAAGCAAGAGCATTTTGTCCTTGAACTTGATGTGTTGGAAGCAGGAAAAATGGGCAAGCAGAAGGATCAAATTGTGACAGCTTGACAACTGGGTCAGATCATCTCCAAAACTGCAGGTCTTGTTGGGTCAGCCGGTGAACCTGCGACAGGAGCATTGGCATCCACAGAGCAATGGAGGAAGCTGGCCTGGTCTGATGCATCCCGTTTTCTTTGACTTTATGTGGATGGCCACGTGTGTGTGTGTGTGTCACGTACCTGGGGAAGAGTTGGAACCGGGGTGCACTTACGGGAAGAAGGCAAGCTGGTGTCGGCAGTGTGACACTTGGGGCAATGTTCTGCTGGGAAACGTTGAGTCCCTGCATTCATGTGGATGTTACTTTGACACGTAGCACCTACCTAAACATTGTTGTAGACCAAGCAAACCCTCTTATGGAAACAGTATTCCCTAATGACAGTGGCCTCTTCAAGCAGGATTACACACCCTGCCACACTGCAACAATGGTTCAGGAATGGTTTGAGGAACACAAGAATGAGTTCAAGGTGTTGACTTGGCCTCCAAATTCCCCAGATGTCAATCCAATCCAGCATCTGTGGGATGTGGACAAACAAGTCCAATCCACTGAGGCTGTTAACCACAGGATCTGCTGTTAATATCGTGGTGCCAGATACTGCAGCGGACCTTCAGCGGTCTTGTGGAGTCCATGCCTCGATGAGTCAGAGCTGCTTTGGCAGCAAAAGGGGGGACCTACACAATATTAGACAGGCAGTTATTATGTTATGGATGATCAGTGTGTATTATAACTACTGCCCAGCGGCAAATATTTGACAGTGTTTGCTGCTCAGTTGTTGCTGATGTTGTGTGGCAGCTGAATGTATTGTCACATGATATGAGACACATTGATATGAAATGTTTACATCACTGGAGCATGAAGATTATCAGGGAAGTTAAAAAGAGTTTGAGTGAGTTTGCATTAGTAAAGCAGTCTATCTTTGCTTGTTTTTCAAAATCATAATCATTATGTACATTTTTATATGCAATATTTGTGTTAAACCACCATGTCATCATGTTTCTTTGGGCTCACTCATGCATTGATGGATTTGTCCTCATATAAAACATTTTGTCTGGTGGAAAAATCAAGTTAACATTAATGACGGTTTTGTAACATTTAGATTAAATTAAGACGGGACATTTTCTAGCTGTGTTTGTGGGACAGAATCAGGAATTTTAAGCAAAAACATGATCCTTTCTAACCCTAACCAAGTTGTTTTAGTGCCTAAACCCAACCAGACCATAAACACAGCATCGTCACAACATGAAAAAAAAAAAAAACTGAACCTAAAGGGAGGTAAAGTTTCAACATATCCTCGGTTTGCAGAATCCTGCATTGCCAACATTTATTCTGGTGATTGTGTTGAAATGAATCACAAACATATTATACATAATACTGTAGTATAAAAACACCTGTAACTGAAACATTCAACTTTTACTGAGTCAGAGTTGTGGCAAAACTTTACTATTAGGACAAAGACACCCCCCTAACGACTCGGCAAAAGCTGACTGAAAAGCAGAAATCAGTGAAAGACACGAGTACACTTCCAAGTCAGTAAACATCCCGGAGTACAGTTAAATGTGTGAGTGAAGCTGATATATGCTTATCTACACCGACTCAAGGCTGATGAGTTGCATCTACTGTACATGTTTACAGCTTAAGAAAAAAAAAAACCTTACATCCTTTTAACTCTGGTTGTTCTCAGCATTAGTAAATCCATTATGAGTGAGCTCCAGTTGAGCACCAAGTTAAGGCGGTATGACTACTGTGAATTCAGTTCCCTGTGTTAACCTGAAACACTCACTAAGATGCTCTCCAGTGTTGGCCTGAGCCCCTGGAGTTTTGATGGCTCACTGCAGGTTTTATAGGGTCACAGGAGGGTTCAGCTGAGGCACTAACAGGTCCAGCAGCATGGTTCACAGAGATAGCACAGCAACAATGAGACAATGCCGCCTGACACGTGAACACACACGAGTGTAAGGCCAATATAACCCTGAGTCAACATGATACTCTGCTCTAAGAATAGTTTGAGTGAAGGCCTACATGAGGGCTGAAATGGAAACCCATACATCGCTGAACACAGCTGAGCTAAACTGAGTGTGAGCACTCTTAAACAGTTGTGTGTAACTGTGTGTGAATCAGCACATCCATCAGTACAACAGTGATGTAATGTAGATGGTGAGTAATTCTAAACTATACTCTCACTGATTTACAAAAAACCAGAGAGGATTCAAGGTCCCTTTAATCACTTCCATGTTCTTCCTTACTGTAGAAGCTTTGGCGATGGGCCATGTAAATATTTCTTAAATCAAGAGGTGGTCTGAAAGGATCCGTTTCAGTTGCTTTGACCTTTAAGGTTTCATATCTTACATCTCAATTCCACAGAGTTTAAGGGGGATTTAATACAATTTAAAGGGCTCTATGTAACAATTTGTAGTGATTCGAGTGTTTTAACCACTTTTTTGTCGGCCATATGTGAGCAGATTATAACTTGACGGGAAAAATGAGACCTTCCGTCTCTCTTGGTTGCCTGTAGAAGCCTGTGGAGGATTTGTTGAAGTTGTTTAACTCTCACTTGTCTCTTGTCAGATTTTCTGTGACAATCCAAAGGATATGACTTTATACATGTTCTCGAGTGTCTCGTCTCAGACGGTTAAGAGCTGCTTTAAAAGATCAAAAATCATTTTCTGATATTAATGCCTCTGCAGATAAATTAACTAGGGGTCAAAAGGTCAATTACAAGCAGTCAACTCAAAGTGACAAAAGGGTTGGGAAAGATTTTTTTTCTCTCTTTCATAGTAACAGGGATTTGACTTGAAAGGTTGCCAGTGGATACCAAAGGCAACACACACAGTGTGAAGCTGCTGACTCTTTGCCAAGACCTCCCCAGTCAACCAAGCAGCCTGTGAGTCAGATAAAGAACAACAGGCTGCACCGAGCTGCAGACAAGGATGTGATTACATCCTGCTTTGAATTGTGAGCGTAGCTTGAAAACCACCATGTGTGACAGCCAACAGTTGTTTTTAGACAGTTAAAGTGTATGTTTCTAACAGTTAAACAGTGTTTGACCTGCAAGTAGGAAAACATGACAAATGTGGAAAATGTAGGTCTGAAGAAATGGCAGTACATTTTTTTTCAGAATTTATTAAAACATTACAGTATGTACAAAACAACAACAACAGAATGACACTGCTGACTTAACCTTGAACCTTTAAGAATGACAGCAAATCTTCATTATTTACATTATGCTACAGTTTGGTGAAAACACCAAATATCTTTTTTCAGCTTATAGGAGAGATTTCATCAATTTCAGATGTTACATAAATTGACACTATATTTCTTTGAATCAAATCATTCAAATTCTTTGATTTAGTCTTTAAAAGCTGGATTAAAAGATTTTTTTGCCATTTGTGTAAAGTGGAAACACTGCAAACAAAAAACTGACACATTCCCACAATGTAAAGTCATAATGCCTGTTTACACATCCAGCAGACACGGAGCAACCTGCTGCATGTAAGGCCACTTTTCACACTTGTGTTAGATCTTATTTGGTCTCGATCAACTCCTGAGGGTAATATCTGCCTACAGCCGCTAAATGTTCCACTATGTTTATCAGTATGTGTGTAGCGTCTGTGTGTGTCTGCTGTTTGTTTGAGCAGGTAGTGTACGGGGGGATTTTCAGCTGCTATGGTTGCTGAGAATCAGAAAACCAAAACAATGAGCTTAAAGAGGCTAAACACTGTAGAAGGGAACCGCAAGACTGGTTGATTATTCTTTGTGATTGTGATTCATGTGACCCCTTTCACTTTACACATTTGATCCATTGTTCCAAAAATATTGATTAGTGCAGCTTTGAGATCTGGATTTAATCATGTACAACTTACAGAGATTCTCACAGTGTCCATTAAACACAGATCCTATAAAATCTGCCTGTAACTGTGAGACTCATCGCATAAAATGACACAAGGAAACTGTTAAATCCTCATTAAATGAAAGCTACAGTAAAATGTAAGAAAAGTCTCTGAGCCTGATAAAGGCCACAAGCCAGAGTGTGTTGGTCTGACAATAAAGCTGTTCTATACAACCAGAGTTGCTGGAGTTTTGAGCTCTTTAGATAAATCTTGTTAGCAAAAACCTCCAGCTGGAGTGCTGACCTTCTGCAAAGACTGATGCACATGCACATCGGAGGGAGCCCTAGTTGAGTGGATCTATACTGTCCTTGGTGTGTGTGAGCGTGTGTGTATGTGGTTTGATGGGTGCACAGATGCATGTGTATTCCTGTACAGTCTTAGCAGACAGCGAGACGGATGAAGAAGTCTGCATGCTTCAACATGCTGCAGCCTGGCAACCTGGGGGTCAGGAATACTTAGTTTGTTTAAACATATGGCCTTATGCCTTAGCAGGGACAAAAGTCAAAATCACTAAAGAAACAGTACATGGGGCTCTATGTGATGTAGCCACATAACACACACAGTGGCACAGGGAGGAAAGGTTATGGAGCTACTCCATCTAGAGGATGCCACAAAGAAAGTTTGCCTGCTGGACACATGAACACATGCTGCCCCTAACATGGAGCAAGATCAATCTGGGTAAAAGACGGAGAAGACAGGGATGTCAAGTCTACTGTACTTCTTCACTGTATATGAAGCCTGGGAGAGGACAGAGCTAGAAAGAGATCAACCCTGCATCTTGATTTACACTGACCAAAAACTTAAATGTAACGCTTTTTTTTTACTCAGTTTTTAGTTGAAATAACAGATATTTTTCTGTGCACACAAAAGGATGTCTTTTCTCACATCTCAGAACAAATCTGTTTGAGTCTGTGTTAGTGAGCACTTCTCCTTTGCTGACAGGTGCGGCATATCACGATACGGAATATTAACTAGCATGATTATTACAGAGGTGTGCCTTGGGTTGGTCACAATAAAAGGCCACTCTAAAATGTGCAGGTTGACAGACAGAGAGTTAGTCGCTTATCAGTTTACTAGTTCACAACACATCAGTAGAAAATAATCAGGCTGAAACAGCAGTAGATGACAACCATAGTACAACCTGAACACTTGAGATGGTAGAGGGGTTGTTTATGGTCAATACAAAGGCCAGTGCACAAAGACAAATAATCACACCACTGAAAACACTGACAGGATAATAACAAGGAAATCAGTAGGTTTTGTGAAATGACTCAAATTTTTTTCATTTCCAGGTCAAATAATGTTAATCATTAACAAATGATCAGTAAAATACTGTTTTTCATTTTTATTTGTTCATTTCACTCTCAGAAATCTGCTCACAACTACTGCTGACAGTACTTGATTTATTTAAGAAGGTAAACTATCAAGAATTTCTGTTGTCATATGTTGTACGGTTTATTTTATGCAAGCAACTGCATGTTGAAAGTCCAACATGGCTCAATCACCACAAGTTATTCCCTTAAAAACGTTGGATAGGCACTAGACAACTTTGTGCTCTGCATTGTCCAAACTTCATATCGGCTAGTACGTAGAACAACAGTGGACTGCTGGGAGGAGAGCGGAAAGTTTGAAGGAATTTCTCCAGGGGAGAACAGCTGTTGTCACCAGGTGGGTGACTTTGTAGTTCTGTGGCTGTCTCCTCAGCGTGTGTCCATGGACAACTTAGGTCAAAGCTGTGGACTGGAAGTGTAGTTTCATCGCAGGGCTAAAATGTTACTTCTATGAAGTCTAAGCACATTTATAAGAAAGAAAAAAATATAGTTCCAAAAACCTGCTCACGCTAACAACTTAACACTCTTGTCTCTTCTGAAAACTGGCAAAGCATAGAAGGCTCCACTTCTCAGACTTCATCAGCAGTCTCTTAAACAGAATGTGCTGCCATCATAGTATGTACAGTAAGAGATGATGTCAAAACAGGTCAAATGTGCTGTGAACAAAATGTTTCTTCAAGGAACAGTTCGCCTGAAAATGAAAATTCAGTCATTATATGTTCCTTTAAGTGAGTCTAAGAACCCTTAATCCTGTCCTTTCAGTTACATTCATACTTTTCATACAATTCATAGTCATGCAGTACCCTGCTTTACCTTCTTATAACAACACAAACACAGCAGTCACATCACCTGCATCATCAGTTAAAGCACACAAACCACAGAATAACCAGAACCTGTCTGCATACTGAACCATGCCAGTCCAACCGTCAATAAAAAGATTCTTGGTCATGTTTCACTGTGACATGTTCACCACTGATCAGAGCTCAGCAGGTGTTACCTTCTCCATATGCCAGACTGATCAAGAGAACAGACCTTCTGCTCTAAACAGCCGCCATGGTAACATTTTCATCAGCACTGCTGTTAGTTGCCACAGCCCCTGTCGATGTCCCGTTGCTGGGTGTGTGTGGGGTTACTTTTGCCAGTCGGTGCTCCTTGCTGTGGGTGCAGCTGCGGGCACAGAGCTGGCAGGAGGCGCAGGCCGAGTTGCAGCAGGGTAAGAAGCGACAGATGCTGACGCGCCACAGGAACCAGCCAGGTGACCAGCAGCACCAGCAGAGCACCACGCTGCCCGCCACGACTCCCAGGAGGATGTAGAGAACCAACAGGGACAGAGAGACTGGGGAGTCTGGGGATCAGACGGGCAAAATGATTATGATTATGTGTCATTTCAAAGGTTTACTTCCCAGGAGATATCTCTTCTTCACTGTAAAGTCCATTCTCAGTGTATGTGCACTGGAGGCTTGAGTTTCACACTTGTGTATGCAGATTAGTGGACCAGGATTTACTTCCAAACTACTTGTGATGTCACAAATCATACTTGTAGGCCCGCCTCTTAAAATCAGAATTTTTTAGTGAGCACATAAAACTTTCCACTTCAAGCAATGAATGTGAAAACAGCCTTCTAATGTCACACTCTGCACGCACATCACTTCACACAGTGAGGCTCAAACATTTAACTGTAGGTTTTTCTCAAGAAGAAAAACATATTTTTGACTGGAGGAAGATTTGGAGTTATAATACAGGTGGAAACACTTCAGTAATGAGTTACTATGTAAAGAACTGCACCGTCTTTTTCCACAAGGAACCAAACTATTTCAGACATTTTAAGGGTTTGAGCTCGTCACTCTGTACATTACCACCACAGGCTGCCAAAGACTGAGGAAGGCTCACACACCATTCACTACTGAAATGGGTGTTGCATCTGTCTGGGATCAAATCTTACCCAGACCTCCCCTCCTCTGTGTTTGCCTTACTGCGGCTCCCTCTCTGCTCTGCCTTCCTGCTGTCTGAATAAGAGAAGTCCATGGGAGAGTGCTTAGTCCATTCTCATATCTTTTTACAACATCATTCTATTAGCCAGAGTGGCAGTAGGCTGAGTGTTAGCAATGGTGCTCACAACTTCAAACTGAAAAATGTCCCCATGATGGAGATCAGAGCTCATTAGAGCACCGAATGTGGCAGTGTGGAACCCCTGCTGAAAATAGTCCAAAATGCAAATGTTCTCCTGTCTGACTAACATTTGCCAAAAACTACATTTAAATTTGCATGAAGATTTACATGAGGGACCAGTGGGCTTGGGGCTGAGAGCCACAGATGGTGGTTAGTCAGGACGTATTCAGAGAGAGACTTTATGGTCTTTTCATGGGCTTCGTTGACAGTAACAAAAGCACAGGATATCAACAGCACGATGAAATATATTCATGCTTCCTAAATGGTGTTGGAATTTTGGTGTTGTAGTGACCACAGCAGGGTTGCACACCACAGCAAATTCAGTTTGACAGCATCCTCCATTTTGGACTCTCTGGATCTTCCCTGACCCTGCAAGGCAGCTGGATAGTGTGATCATGTGATCTTACAAATCCATTTTGCCACACTTCAAGCTATGTAATTGTGACCATAGTGGTCGAACCGAGCAGCATCCTATGAAGAACCACTGGCAGCAGGCTGATATTGCTGTGTTGGTGTTGTTCCAAGAACAACATAATTACTACTACATAACATGATTCACTTATCTGATTTGTTGAAGTCAGCCTGCGATTGATGGTGATAGACAAGTATTTTTTGAAAGAGCCTGCAATTTTCCAAACAGTTTCCTAGAAACATTTTCATCAGTTCTGTGCAACAAACCATCTGGCACCTCAGGTTAGCTCTTCCCTAAAAGGTCAGCACAGTAAGGTAAGGTAAGGTAACTCAAGAGACAGCGCCACTCAATTTAATTTTGCTGTTACAAAAGCTGGTGTGACCTTGGCCTAAGACTGGATTCACACCAAATCCAGCTTTCTGGTAAAAACGCAGGTCCCCTGTTCATTCTCAATGAGGGTAGTGCAATTTTGCTGCGGCGGTGCAGACCAAAGGGGGTTCTGCAAAGAAATGCAGCTGGCTGCAGCTAAAAAGTTGAAGCAGACTACTTTTGCCACGCTGATTTGGTCTGAGTAAAGCTGAAGTGTTGCTGCTGGTGGTCACCACAACCAATCAGTAGAAGATGTCTGGATAATGAAAATCAGTAACATATTCTACGACTACGGTAACTATGGACAGAGAATTTCTTAACAACAGTCCAGCACTTTGGGAGAAACAACATGCTGCCATCTTACCCACAGTCAGAAATAAAATCATTATCAAATTAACGTTTGGTCCAAATCCACAGGTTAAAATTAACTATGTCTTACAGCATATACAGTATAAAACGGTTCAACTGCCTTGACACAGATATTGAACATATTCTTCAGAGGTTGGCTGTAACAGTCATTTAAGCTACTGACTGTACAATAAAACTGATGCATCTGGAGCCCACCAACTATTTAAACTCTCTGAAAATCAAATGAATTCAGCTTGACCAACAATGAATGAATCAGTGTGTCTGTTCCTCCAGCCTGTGGTCCCTCCCTGTGGACAGACCAGGGTGCATTGAAATGGATCTCAGCTAATAAACAGCTGGTAATTTGTACAGCAGGCGAATGTGAATCTCCTTCTCCCACTCTCAGTTGAACAGTCAGAGCAGAAGAATGGCTGTTTTCTTAGACCAGACTTGGCCGGGTCTTAAAAGCAATCAGAAGCTGACAGGCTGGCCCAGACAGTCTCTGTTTGCACCTCTGGCTCTAGAATAGAGACGGATCACTCAAAAGGGCGCTCTCTGCCGTGAGAATCCATCACCATTTATTGGTTTACGAGTCTTTAGGTGAAATTAACAACCTAAAAGTCACCTCCATTAGTTTTATGCCCAGTCATCAGGACACTTTGCATTACATAATGTATTAGACATAAATGATTCCTGCCAGCACAGTGTTTCTTCCAGCTGATAAAAAATATCTATCTTAACAACATAATATCTTATGTGAGAATGGTCACTCACCTGCTACTGACTCATTACTGGGAGCAGTGTCCGGCATGCCACAGTTCAGTGAAGGAATCGGCACTGTGTGTGGATTCACAAAAGTTGAGGGTGGGGTTGCTATTGGCGGTGGAGGTTCGGGAGGTAAAAGCTGACCTGCTGATGAAGGACAGATTTGGGTTAAATGGTTTGTCATGCCATTTTGTTGTACTGTAAAGACACCCCCTAATTTTTATAGAACTCAAAATTCCCCGGATTTCCCTCTCAATACTCTGCTGTACATGCTATAATAAAACCAGGGAGTGTGTCTGTAAATATCAGCGTGTGTCACCTCAACACCTAACTGACCTTTACAACCTGTAGTCAGGTTTTCCTCCAAGTCACTTCCATCCCCACAGTTGTCAATGCCCTTCTCATCACACACCAGACTGAGAGGGATACACTTTCCATTCCTGCAGGTGAAATAGGGCTCATTGCTGCACTCTGATTGGTTAAAACCTGAAGAGGCAGATAACAATTGACACATCAGGACAAGAGTGGAAGGATCTGAGTCAGCCATCAAAACTTAACAGTGTGAGTGTGAGAGTGTTGTTGGTTGAAATTCAGAACAAAAAGACAATATGGCTGTTTTATAGATTTGTCTTGTAAACAAAAGCAGTTATTTTGAAAGGGTTATATTACAAACATGTTATTACAACTGTCATTAGTTTGTTTAAGTAGCTGTTTTCAAGTTAATCACACAAAAAGTTATTAACACATTGGAAATCTCTGACGCTATACAGACTAATTAACATAAGAGCTGTCTGCTGTTCGTACAGTTACCAGAGCAGGCATGCAAATGATCCAAGCCAGTGGGTATTTTCTAATCCAGGGAGAAAACAAAACACCTGCTGCAGATTAATGGCTGCTGCGTTCGTTCTCTGCCCACCCATCAGCCCACTTTCAATTATAATGGACAATTTTGTATTTGCATGAAGCCAGAGGCAACTATGTTGTTAAGTCACTGATAATGAATGAATACTGTTGGGATACTTACGCATCTGAGTTGTTGTTTTATAACAAGTTATTATTCATACAATGAGGCCCAAAAGTCTGAGACCACACTGACAATCCCTTTTAATGTCACATAAAACTGAAAATAATCAGAAAGTTTGAGGAAGAAGGAAATCAAATGAAAGTGTCAGAAGTCAAAATGCTGCTCTGAGTAAAGAAGACCTTTCTCAGTGTCAGATCATGGCTAGATTAAAGGTTTCGGGGCAGTGTGTGTAAATCTAAAAACCTTTGCAGAAACTGCATCACTTGTATTCAAATCACAACCGGACAGACCCAAAGTGACCACACCATCAGAAGATCAACACATCAAGCTCAGTTCCCTGAGACACAGATAAGGAACTTCTTCACAGATACAGACTTTGCTATATAAACAACGCAATCAGCAGTTGTGTTGTCAAAAGAAGGCTGGAGCAGTTTCTAAACCACTTCTCAGGAGGGAAACAGAGAGTCCTATTTACTGATGAATCCAAGGGATAGATTAGTGTCAGTACCAGAAGGGTGTGTGTAAGAGAGGGACAGGAGAGAGAAGGATACCTCAGTATTTCAAACCCACAGTGAAACATGGTGGTGGGAACAGTTAAGTCTGGGGCTGTTTTGCCCCCTCTGGAGTTGGACACCTGCACAGAATTGACTCCACCCTGACCAAGGAGAAGCACCACTCCATTGTTCAGAGACATGCTCCACCCTCCAGTTTGATCTTTGTGGAGAAGGACTCATACTGCAGCAGGATAAGCACACCTCAAAGCTGTCATGGACTGTCCTCCACAGTCACCTGACTTCAACCACACTGAACATTTATGGGGGCAATTGAATACTGACAGAATCAAGAATTCTGTGACAAAGAAGCTTTGTGGAACACTGTCAAATCATGCTGGGATAATATGAGTCAGCAGGTTTTACACTAACTTTTGGAGTCCATGCCAGCTGGAGGGCACACTGTCATTCAAGCAAAAGGGGGAAAAATCAAATACTAAGATCACTTTGAAAGACATTTTTTCATTTTTGTATCAGACTTTTGGACCCTACTGTGTGTTATATACAGTGTATTGTTACATCACAGCTACAATAATGAAGTATACTACAGTGCAACAATTAACACTCAATTAACATGCATGCCTGGAGTTATGTTTACATTCACTGATGTAACATGTTTACTGATTGGTTCTTGTGGATTTTGTTCCCAGAGCTCATCAACACTGATGAACATGAACACTGTTCAACAGTTTGTATATTCACATTCCTGAGTCTTCCTGTTTCCCCGGAGAGGTATTTCCTTGGATGCAAGCGCAGAATGTACAAGTTAGTTGGCCATCGGCTGTGACGCGGCACAACAGTCAGCCTTCGCTGCTAGTAGTTATTTGATGTCGGCTTGGTGTGTCTGGGCACTTAACCACTGCTCTCAATCAGTGTGCAGGTAACCATAGCAACAATAGTCATGTTTCATTAACAGTTATCTTTAAATATGTGTTAAACTGGCAACAAACACGCTTGGATGGGTAATGATTGAACATACCTTTAATTAAGTGGCTATTGTATTCTAATTAACTCTAAGATGTCTGATATATCAAGTAATAGACCTCTTCCAATAGAAAAGGTCATTATACTATTGTCATACATCCAGTTATGTACGCTTATCTCATCAAAGTGCCTGTAAGACAACAAGTCTCTGTGGAATGTGTGGACATGTCCTTCTTTCTTACCCAGTCTGAAGGAGGTGAAGTCCCCCACAAAGTCCACTCTGGGCTGAGTCCCCCGGGTCACCAGCCTCAGGGTCAGGTAGTTTCCTGTGGACAGCACTGGCCGTGGCAGGCTCTTCCCACAGAGAGGAGGCCCGAGGGGAGGCGAGCTCCTGTCCCGTCCATCATAGAACTGAACGTATGAGCCAGCATGACACGGGTCCCCCGAGCTCTCACCAGAGGTGGGCTCCAGTCTGGGGTTGAGAGGAGCAGAGCCACGGGGGGACTCTGGGAAGACAGGGGCGGGGCTCAAAGGGGCCACTCGTAGCAGACTGTAGACCAGGAAGAAGCGGAAGTGGAACTGGACCTTGTCCTTGGGGGAGCTGGCCTGCATGGTGAGGTGACAATCAGTCGCCATGGTCACAAAGTAGTACTTTTTGGATTCCTGGTGTGAGTTGACGATCATGCCGTCGCCCCGGATTGTCTGGCCACAAAAGTCCACCACGTTGACTGATATGGAAAAGACAAAACACAGACTCCTCAGAGACAAACTGAGATGTAGAGCATTTACATAATAAAACAAGTCTGACTCCAAACTTTAAAATTGTGATTTTTCTTTTGAATAGTGGTCTTTACTCATATTTTAATGTTTTATTTCTTTTGTTCAATGTAACACTGAACAGTCTTTGGTATTACCTTTATTAGAACTGTTGAACTGAACATTAGGGTCCTCTCTCTGTCCCTCTCTCTCTCCCACCCTCTCCCTGAGAAGTTACAGTGAAACTGGGGCTTTGTAACGATAGTAAAATAAAGTACATTTAGAGATGTGCAGGACACAGTCTTTAATTTGAATTGAAAAGCTAGCAGTAGCTGTCTGTTTGATATCAAGACACAAGATCTGGAAACGTGTGATTTAGTGGATTACATCGTTGGACTCTGTTCTGTTTACATGGATGATGAGCTGTTCTGTGGCTGAACTGGCCAGGATTACTTCTGTTACATTGTTGAATGCCACTCTTACTAACCGTTAATGTTTGTGCATATTCCCGGGGTAAGGAGGATCCTAAAGTGTGCAATTTCATTTCATGAATGGATGGATAGTAACGTGGCTGGATTAAGTAACGTAATGTTAACAGAATGGTTTCTGTTCCTGTCTGGCTGCCTTCACAGCCCTGTCCATATCGTGGACAAGGTGATGGTGTTGTTATATATTTGAGACTAGATAAACTGAAAATGGGTCAGATGAGAGAGGTCTGGCTATGCGAGACTAGATGACTTGAACGCCACACTTGTCAGCCTCCAGTGAAATCAGCTGTTCCAGCGTTTAATGTTGTCCCGGGCCGCAAAGATTTAACAGTAGCCCATATTTCATAACCCATGCACAGTGGTGCATGGGTTATGACCCATGCACAGTGGTGACGTACTCCCCTGCGTGGCTGGTGGAGGCTGCGCAGTCATTGGCAAAAATCGGATTCCAAGTTCAGCCGATAACAATAGTTTGTAAAAGGTCATATCGGTGCCGATAAATCGTCGACCTCTACCAGAAATGTTTTGTGGACTACAAAACTTGTGAACTTATCCTTTAAATCATTATCTCTGGAAAGCCAGTAACCCAAGAGAAAAATCTGAATCTTGAAATAGTGGGCTAAAAGATGACCATCATCCTCTGGTCATACTTTGGGGACCATGAAAGTGTAAGTGATTACGTAAGACTACTGAACATATACAAGTTCATGACGTGTACAACATGGCTTTACACTTTGACTAATGCAAGACAAAGGCAGCAAAGAGGAATACACTCCTATTTGGTCTAATATGGTGACAATGTATGCTCTGCACTACCATTTGGTACATCTATGGCTTGGTCTCTTGCTTATGGGGACCTCAGCAGGAAAAGATGCGAGCATCCATCGCTTTATGTTGAGAGTTGATGGGTTCATTGTTAAAACAAAACATACTGATGGAAATCGATCCACATGACTCAGGCAGAAATGTTCACAGACGAGGTAATGTTTGTAAGTTCTATTACCTCTGTCTGTCTGTCTGTCTATGTCGCGGGGTTCTACTTCAAACTCCTCAAAACATAAAAAAACAATGGCATAGTTGAAAAAATATAGGAACAGTCCATTTATATACAGTCTGGAGCTGGACTCTCTGACGGTGGTGTCAGAGAGAAGGATGCTGTCCAAGTTACATCTCATCTTGGACAATGGCTCTCATCCACTCCATGACGTGGTGGTCATCAACACAACACTGTTCAACAGAGTACATTCAGCACTAGACTGATCCCACCAAGATGCACCACAGAGCGCCAGGAAATCATTCCTGCCTGTGACCATCAAACTGTTTAATTCCTCGCTCTGAGTGTGGCATTATTGCTCTGTATATATGTACATTTCTTGTGAGTGAGTGTTAATAATGTTTGTGTGAATATATGCCTGCAGGAAAGAGGGAGCGAGGGATAACTGCAAGGTGTTTTAAATACTTGGTAAACGGATCAGAAATGTGTGGCATGTGTGTCGTGTGTGTGTGTTGTCTGTCTGTCTGTTGGTTTGTCAGCAGGATCACACCAGAATAATGTCTGATCTTCCAGTTGAGGCATGGCGTTACTTCTGGAGCAACATAAGTTTTACATCTCAGAAGAAGCAGAGAGCATGAACTGCTGTCAAGGACCAACTGTCCTGTTTTGTTTGACTCAACTCTTCCTCAACATCTCCTCTCTCTTCTTTATAGATCTTGTTTTGTTGGTATTGTGTGTCGCTCTTCTGTTTCTTATTCCATTTTTTTTACTTAATTAACGAATTAAAGGGTACATTCACTGTTTTTCAAGTCTGTCTTTAAATAATGGCACTGAAACAGGTTTTGCTTGCAGTAATCATTCTTCCTGGTTGTACTGGCCGTTCAAAGAGCCCATACTAATTTTCTTCCAATCAAAGAGAAGGGGGACAAAATCCAGGGTCCTCTTTCTTGCAAAAATGTATTCCAAAATTGATCTGAAGCTAATGTGAGGCTTCAGCAGTCTCAGTTAGACATATCAAGTAGAGTTCTTTCAAAGTTACAGGTACATCATTTCTTTAATTTAGAAATCATTTAGAAATGTGATACTAAAAACAGGTTAGAGTCAAGAATCTGAAGCTAGTCCAGTTGCCCTTGACTTTGCACTTTTAGATACACAATGACTGGGGTGACTGAGAATCTTCACAGAGAAAAATGATTGTGATGCTACAAAAGATGAATACAACACACTGGTAGATGTACAAACTCATGTCCATGACACCTGGTTAACCTGGTGTTGATCAGCATTTTGATCGTTAGAAGCAGCTCACTGCTCATCTACAGGCAGGACCAGGACAGATGGGTGGGCAGATCCGGCTCCAGCAGCCTCCACCCAGCCACCCAGCCACCCAGCCACCCAGCACCCCCTGCCTCTGGGCCACAGGCCAAATAATGAGAAAATTTACGATCACCCCTGGAGTTTATTAGCTCTGTTTCCATGGGAGACAACTAGATCCTCCTACACTGACCTCCAGGAATGTCCCAAAGCCCCGGAGCCCCTGTTGGTGGGAAACAGCTCATCCCCTCTGCACCGCATTAGTAAATACAAAGCCTTAGGGGACGCTGTCCAAAACATGGGTGACCAGAGGACACCGAGTAACCAGTAAAGACTTTTGCAGGCTGGAAAATTCAACTCTTTTTGAGCACGATTGTTGTAAACAGGGTCTATTTCAGAGAGGGCAGGTGAGGGCCGGGGCCCTGGATGACACGCTGTGGTGACAAATGTCTCTGAGACAGCATTGTGTGGAAAAGGGCAGCAGCTTCACTGTGCATCCATGTGTTATCCTAACACTGGTGACTCAACACAGGCTTCATTATATCACTTTACATCTGAAGTCATTCAGTCCAGCTGCACACAAACAAGGTAAATAAACAGCACCGTGAATAAACATGAATAAGGTGGTCTCATGGGGCGAGAGCAGAGGTGGGCCATATGGAAGAACTCTCGTATACCATACGCAAATTCACAAAAACAATATCTGTACAGTATATATATGTATATTTTTTGAAAATGTGTATGCAGTCTGAACATAAAAACAGTACTGCTCATTGATTTGCAACCTGGCCCACAACTCTCATACCTGATAGACATTAACGTGGACTCAAGATAAACACGACTTTACGTCATCACTCATCATATTGCTCATCCTTATCATACTGGATCCATTTAGAACTTATGTCCTCACCTAATGAATTACTCATTAACAAACAAATAAACAGTTTATTCTAGCGGCAGTTCAAAGAACTATACCTGTGATTTTGCATGTTTCAGCTTCTTTACAACAAATCACTGAGACTTCACATCACAGGTACACATTTTGCAGACCATGCTACGGTGCTTTACAAGTCAAATGTATTTGGTCTACTGTTTCAGGAGTCATTTATGAATTTCTATAAAATATGACAATATAAGAACAGAATCGTCTGAGTTGTGTGATCCATCACAACACACCAACACCAACACCTAGCCTGCATTCATTTTTGTTGAAGTTTTAATGCAGTGAAGACTTCTTAGTCTTTTCATACCACACAGAAAGGAATGGAAACCACCGGCTGAATGACAGAAAAATACATCAAAGAACCTGTAAAAGTACATTTAATACGGTCAGCAAAAATGTAAAGTATGCATGATTTCTAGTGAACACACTGGTTGTTAAAACAAAAGAAGGCAGAAGTCACATCTCAGAGTCGTAATAATAACAGAAAATGTATAATGTGTAGAATCTAACTGTGTTTTGAGAAGGATTTTACATCACAAACAAAACTTTCATCACTACTACTATTTTTTTGCTTTACATTTCCTTATTATCACAATTGTACTACTTTTCCTTTCATAACTATATAGAGGTGGGTGACATAATATTGAAGTAATTGTCATATGGCATTATCTCAGCATACAAATGTTCCACTGCTAGGTAAAGGTCACTTTAGCACTTTCATCTACAGCCCAACTGATTTTTGGGACCGATGCCGATATCGACATTAGGAGGTAAAAAATTCACATTTTGATCCATCAGCTGATAAACACACATTCATTCTGCAGTGATCCCTTAAATGTGGTTATACATTTTACAGTTTAACACAACGTTTTATTTCACTTGGAATTAAACAATTATAATTTACCCTCAAGCATCTTTTTCTGCATTATAATTTCCAATCTTTTCATATTGGACAACATATACACTAACAGATTGGTGTAGGGATGACGTGTGTTTGTAGGCTAACCCTGAAGTTAGCCTCTTTTTGGATTTAATTTTGGATTATTTCAGAAAATAATCTCTGTGACAAACACAAGTTAATGATACTTTGAACACATTTTGTTCAGCAAGATAATCCTCACAGATGAACGCCACCTTTGTGTTTTTCAAAGTGTAAATTAAACGTGTAGCAGTGAAAAGCTAATGTTAGGCTATAACCAGACGACATCACGGTCACATGACTTTAACATCACCACCACTGAGCCTGTAAATATGTTCAGTCTGTAGTAACCACACACTTAGTTTCAGGCATTTAACTGAAAACCAACAAACTCACACTTTGAGATGAGGGGACCAGATGGGCTAACATGCTAACATGCTAACTGGGTTTTAGTACTACAAACAAACTACACCTCTCTATACAGATATATCTGTGATAGGCCGATATTAGCAGATAATATAAACAATAATAAAAACAGGCTCAGTTATGTATCATTTTATATGATGTGTTTCTTTTCTTTGTTCTCTCTACAGCACCATGTGTTCTGCTTTTAAAGCCACGTGGGCTGACAATAAAGACTTCTGGTATTTTAAAGGCAAAAAGTTCAGTGGACATCCAGCAGCCCGTCTATCAGCTGGGTTCCACACGTTAAAGTGAGAGCATGAGCTGAGTGAAGGATCACACTGAGACAGGTCCAGCTAAAATATCGCTAATAGACAGTGTGATCAGACTCTGAGTCAACACGCAGAACTGATCCAGAACACGGTCCAGACGTCCTCCATCAGTGAATGCAGAGCGGTGCAGTGGGTGAAGTCTTACCGGTCTCGATGGCCGAGCAGTGGAGGCTCATGCAGCAGAGCAGCAGCAGCAGCAGCAGCCGGAGCACACGCTGCCAGCAGCCCTCCACCTCCACCTCCGCCTCCATCATCCAGCCCGAGAGACAGCAGACAGTCAGCGTGGTCAGTCAGCTCACTGAGGGGAGGTCAGAGTCATCCCAACCTCCCATCAACTGGTCATGTGTTGAAGAAGAAGTGTCTGAGAGCTCGGGACAGACAGACAGGACAGACAGGGCAGGACAGGACAGACAGACAGGACAGGACAGGACAGACAGGGCAGGAGGCTCCGTCCAGCCGCTCTGCTCTCCATCACAATCACTCCGGCTTTTATTCCACTTGAACCTCCTCTCGCGCCCGTCCGTTCACGTGTCCTGTCATCTCCATGACAACAGCCAACCAATCCGCTACAACAGTGTAACAACAGCTGATTCACAGTTCTACAACTTTTCCATTTTCAAGTCAGCTTCAGTGAACTGCGCCACCACTGCCACCAGCTCAAGTGTAGTCACTGTGAACAGATGCAAAGCTCTGTGAATATGTATGGTCCCTGTAACACACAGCCTCAAGGTGCTGCACTGCAACATCCACTGTAATATATGAGCCTGTCATTACTCCTAGTAAAATGTAGACCAGCATTGTAATGTTGTAAACAATGTGTTGGTTCATCTTTATGTACTTAATAATGTCCCTACCCTGTTTGTGCTTCTGATCTCCACAAATATATCATTTTATTTTTCAAACAGGGCTCAGTAACTGTCTGACAGCTGGTCACTGTAGGTTTGTAGGAAACGTTACTAAAACAGAACCAAATATCGTCATGGTCTGGGACTATGATCAGCAGTGGATTAATCCACCGTTGGTGCTGTGGTGGGTATTTCTTGCAGCAGGAAAGAATAAGTTTGATTGACTCAAAATAAACTAGTGTGGCCACGGTCTGCATTTTGAAGGGAAACAACTAAAATGTATAATGATATAATATAATGTAATGAAACATGGACACACCTCAGTGGAAGCAAAGGTGGGCAGCAACAGAACTTATACAACGTAGTTAAACATTAAAAAAAAGTTCAGTCTTGAATTTGAATTGAGAAACTGTTGATAAGAGAGAGTGAAGTTCAGACCAGGACCAGCAGACTAGTAGATCACATCTGGCCATCTGTCCTCTGTGTCTTCACACAAAGGCATGGGTCAGTGCGTCATTCTTATGAACAAACTCAACTAGAAGAGTTAATGTCCTGGAGAGAATGCATGACTGCGTCTGCCTCTCAAAGGTCAGGGATAATAAAAGAAGGGCAACACAATAATCCTACATTCGTGCAGTCAGACTGAACTATGTGCTAACTGTGAGCCCTGAACTTGAAGGTTTAATCTTTTAAGTGAAGAACTTTTTAATAGATAGTCATTCATTCATTTTAGCTTTAAGTCAGTGTCAGTGTTTACTCTTTGCAATGGATGGTGGAAGACATAAAATCATGAAGCTTAAACTAAACTGTAAGTTGTTGCTATTGTGGAGTTGCTGATCAAGTTTAAATTTTGAATTAAGAGTGAAATTAGTTTTGATTATCTTGTTTCAAAGACTTTAACTTTGAGAGCTAAATAAAGATGATTTATGCAGCAACCAATGTGCAAACCTATAAACACACAACTGTAGACTTGGATCCATTGTGGGGGAAATAAAAAATACCAAATCCCATTGTAAATTAAATAAAAAAATTCTCTGCCGACAGTCAAAAACCTTTTATCGCCAAATACAACTTCTACGTAGAAAAGCAACCTGGAGTGCAGTTTGGTGAAACAGGGGGTTTGGAGAACTGTATCAGCCCACAGAGGAGCAGATGTTTCTTCAGCTGATCTACAAAAACAAAACTATGAGAATGGCACTCAATAGAGCGCATCCCGACGGTCCCTTGTGATTCCATCAAGCCTATTCCAGTATCAAACTTGATAACCCTGTATCACTAAACATAACCTCTGTGGCGGAGCTATTTATCACTTGGAGATGGGTCATGTGTCTCAACATTACAAGACAAATATTAACATTTATAAATGCATATTCAACTGATCATGGCTGAATGAACCTGCTGGACCCTATTAACCCCCTGCTGATCCCACTCTCGGTGCATTGTTTACAGTGTTGCCATCATGGAACATGTATGTGGCCTCATAATTAAACACATTAATTCAGGAATGTCCCACATGTAAGAACCAAACTGAAATAAGGACGGTCTTACAACAGGATTTGACACAGGGACCCTGTAAACAACAGAGCCTCATGATCATGTAATACAGCAGTGACCACCTTAAGGGCCTCACAGCTCAGTAGTGGTGCTTATTCTGAAGCATACAATTCAAACAGACACACAGAGGACATGGAACCTGTGGTTTCCTGGTTGGCAAACCAGCTTTGCAAATGATATTTTAAAACTAAAAAAACAAACAAAAACAAATATTGAATATAATGAATGAATAAATAAAACAGCTCCATACAGCTCATTATGTGTACTCACATCTCCAGACAGCCTGAGATCTCAAACTGATCTGAAAAGACATTTACAACCTTTTTAAGATGAAACACTCACAGTAGCAGCGAAGCTAAAACATTAGTGCCCGCCCTGTCTGAAGTGGTTGCAGAGCTCCACCGCGTGTTGAGGTTGTAAAATAAAACTTTTCAAATCAATTTGGAATCTCGGGGCTTCCGGGGTCGTGAATGATGTTTTTTAAGCTTTAAAACAAGTCGTAATAAATAAGTTGTTTAGGAGAATGCTGCAATGTTGTTTTACTGTGAAGCTCCAGAAATGTTTTGTGACTTCAGCTGACTGTCCATCAGCATGAGGAGGAGATACTCACTGAATTTTACTCAACTTAAGTCAAGTTCAGTTAGTCTAATTTGTTTTGTAGTGCAGTTGAAGTTGTGTGAAGGATTCTTCTCACACTTCATGATAACATGACTCACTGAGCTGCTCCTTAAACACTGAGCTCTGCTTCTAAAGGTTTTCTACTACCCCCCCTTGTGGCTCAGAGTAGCACAACTTCACCTACCTCCAACAGGAATGGATCAGGGAAAAGGTCTAAAGTGGTCAAAACTCGAGCAGTTGTCATACAAAAACATCTGTTGCCAATATACACAAACACCTGAAGACCTTAAGTAACCACCCAATCAATGGGAAGACCATTAACATTCAGGATTTTATTACCCGTTAATCAAAAAACAGGGCCGGCTCTTGACATGGGCCATATAGGAGGTCGCCTAGAGCGCCACATGCTGGAGAGGCACCATGATGCACATTGAAAGTGGGGGGGGTGCATCAGGCCAGAGGAGAGAGAGAGCAGCAGGCCAGACTGAGAGAGGTCAAGAGACAGGTTATAGGTTTAAATTTTTACATTTCAAGGTCTGAGCCTTCAGGTGAGCAATTTAGGGAAACGGAGCGCAGAGGAGGAGGAAAATAAATCCCACTATAGAGGTATGTCGTCTTTTATATCATTAAAAACAATTCCATGTTGTATAAAGAGTTTCATTTGTACTAGCTAACTTCATTTAAAATACAGCAAAATTAGCTAATAATGCCTGTACAGTAATATTCAGGTTCCAAATCCTAATCTTGCCTCGGCACCAAAATGGCTAGAGCCAGCCCTGTCAAAAGATGTTGTATTTATGATACATTGTCCATGTGGTAGAATATATATGGGTGTGACATCCAGTTCTCTTGAACATTACTGAACATAGGAGCTCCATTAAGGATGTATTGCATTAGGATGTAACCAGTCCTGGAACATCACACTTTGTCTTTAATTTTTTTTTTATAGGGATAGAAGTGATGAAGTCCTGTCAAAGACGTGGTAATACCAATCTTCTCAGGAAAAAGAGAGAAGCATTTTGGATTTTCTGTTTAAAAAATTGACTTCCATGAAGGCATGAAGGACTTTTTAATTGATGAGTTTATGTAGTGGTTCTTTCTCTATATATATTTTCTATGTTTCTTGGTGCTCTTCTACTCTTTCTGTGTTCAGCTCTTTATAAAAAGTTGTTTCTGTACAAACTTAAGCACCAACTCTCAGTTGTATGAACCACATAAGGTGTCACCCATGTCTCTTATTGGACACTTCCCTTACATCTCTGTCAGCCCACCTGGGACAATGATTGGCCTGATGCCACATGACCACATGGCCAGCCCACCTTTGTAGGCACTCCATTGGCTGATATGTGTGTGCAGGGTTCCCACGTGTCCTGGAAAATTAGAGAAAAAACTAAATGTCCTGGAAAATTATTAAAACATTTTCCTATTTTCCTATCAGAGCTCCCCAAAACGGATGACATTGTCATCTGAAACAGCAAAGTTCTGTTAAGAATCATATTACCGTTGAAATGGTAATGTTAGTTTATGGACAAGAGTATTATGAATAGGCTGCACGCTGTGAACACACCATCACATCACACATTAGCACCTGCAGGCTGGATGACATTAACGTAATGTTACAACTTATGTTGCCCAAACTCTGAATAATGTAACTGACATTATGCTTCAAATGTAAGTGTACCTAAGTCACTGCTGGCTGGTAACTGTGGTAGTTTTTAACATTATAGATTAACGTTCTTATTTGTTCTTATTGAATAGGCCTATTGTTAAATTGATTAGCATGTTAGGTTCAGTTGCTAAAGTTGTCGTTCTTGCTAGCCTGTTATGCCTGCAAAGGTTTAAGGTTTGTGATTCAACTCTGGTGAGGAGCAATGCTTTCAAATGTGCGTCCAGCATTGTTGACAGTTTGATGATAATGAATGGTGAGGTTACACCAGGGTTAAAACTATGAATGGCAGCTCAACTACTGTATATGCGAGTCAAACACTGGCTAAATACAGGGCAACGCTACTTTTTTACTTTGCTAGCATTATCTGCACTTCATATGACTAGTAAAGGGGCTGAAGTGCCTATGAAAAGTATTCACCCTCTTAATTGTTTTCCCCTTTAATTGCTTATATAAATGGAATCATGGTCGATATAATTTGGCTTTTGGACAAAAAAATTACAAAAAACCCCTTTAATGTGAAAGTGAAAACAGATTTTGACAAAGTAATGTCAATTAATTCAAAATATATATGTAAACTAAGTGATTGCATAAGTATTCACCCCCTTTAAAGTGACTGACCTAATTCAACAGAGGTCCAGTCAATTGGTCACAATATTGAAAAGTAGAAGTCAGGGGATGGATACTAAAAAAAATTCCAAGCTACTGAATATACCCCCGAGTTCAGTTAAATCCATCATTAAGACATGGAAGGACTATGGCACATGTGTAAATCTGCCTAGAGCGGGCCGTCCTCACAAACTGAGTTACAGTAATGAGGGAGGCCACCAAGACACCTATGACTACTCTGAAGGAGTTAAAAGCTTCAGCAGCTGAGATGGGAGAGACTGCATACAACAACTGTTGCTCATTGAATCTCAAAAAGAGTTCCCCGAAAGCCATATGGGAGACTCCGAGGTCACCTGGAAGAAGGTTCTTTGGTCTGATGAGACCAAAATGGAGCTTTTTGGCCATCAGACTAAATGCTATGTTTGGCAGACACCAAACACTGCAGATATCACCACAAACACACACTGCCCACCGTGAAGGGATGCTTCCCAGCAGCAGGCCCTGGAAGGCTTGTAAAGGTAGAGGGTAAAATGAATGCAGCAAAATACAGGGAAATCTTGGAGGACAACCTGATTCAGTCTGCAAGAGAACTACGACTTGGGAGAAGATTCATTTTCCAGCAAGACAATGACCCGAAGCATACAGCGAAAGCTATGCAGAAATGATTTAAAGACGACAAGGTGAATGTTGTGGAGTGGCCAGAAGAGTGGCCAGACCTCAATCCAATAGAGAATTTGTGGCTGGACTTGAAAAGGGCTGTTCACATCTGATCACTGTGCAACCTGAAAGAGCTGGAGCAGTTCTGTAAAACAGAATGGAGTACAATCGCAGTGTCCAGATGTGCAGGCCTGATTGAGACCTATCCACACAGACTCAGTGCTGTGATTGAGGCCAAAGGTGCATCTACTAAATACTGACTTGAAAGGGGTGAATACTTATGCAATCACTTTTACATTATATATTTTTAATGAATTGGCATTACTTTGTAGAAATCTGCTTTCACTTTGACAGTAGAGAATTTGGGGTTTTTTTTGGTAAATATTTTGTAAAAAAAATCCAAAATCTTTTGACTATGATTCCATTTATAAAAGCGGTAAATGGGGAAAGCGATTAAGGGGGCGAATACTTTTTAGTTCATACGCAACGCAAACTCAACTCTAACTTTAAAGTTTAAATTCAGTTTTTAACCATCATAATGTGAAACAGTTTTCTCACGTTTTTTTTTTAATATTAATAATAGGACAGATGTGCTCTGTGTTTTCCTCTGAAGCGCAACACTGTAAGTCTTTAAAAACAAGGCAGAGCAACTGAGTTAATAACTTTTGCTTTTGCTCCTGTTAAGTAAAGTCCTGTGGGTAATGACATCGGGAGTGATCAGTGGTAAACTGGACACTTTCCATCACAGAAATAGATCAAGAGAACGTGATGTTTATTGTGAGTTCAGCGATGCTCTCACTTTCCAGACTAATAGTACAGTGACTTGTTATAAGGTGAATGGTGTCTGTCTCAGCTGCTCCTCCCCCGATTGCTTGTTTCTGCACTATGTAATTTAAGTAAGCAAGTAGCATCACAGAGCATAACGCTTTACAGCAGTACATCACGCTGCACCAATTATCAGTGATTTTTGAGAAAATGTTTTCTGGATTTCCCTTTGATGTCCTGGTGTCTTGGCGTTTACACTGCTACCACAGCGGCCTTGGACCCCCAAGAGGAGGAGGTTTTCAGGTCTGCGGCCAGAAGGGGCACCAGAACTGGAGCCGGACAAGTGGGCAATGGAACCGGGATCAGCACTCTCTATATACATGACAGAGGTGGAAAGACCAAAGAGGACGCTGACGAAGGACAAATGAGACAGTGACTGAGCGAAAGACAAGAGTAAATCTCAGGCTGGCTTTCAGTTATTGGTGACAGCTTCACTAAATAAAATGTTTGGCTGCGTTTGAAAAGTTGTCAATGTGCTAGTTTTTGATCATAAGCCAAGTTATCCCATTTCCACAGAGGTTCAGCTGGTAGCATGTTATAGCCAGGTGTCATTATCTCTGGGTCAGGTTATGTTAGCTTGGCATGCTGCATTCTGAGTTGTATTGTAAGTTTTCAAGACATTACACATTGTTATGTTGTGTCAAGTTTTGTTTGTAGTTGGCACATAACGTAACATGTTATCTGACAAACTGTTACAGAAACCTGGGAATTGTATTTAGTTGTGTATGGAGTTGTGTGCTGCGCATGGAATACTCATTTCTACATAGTGTTGCTTTAAAATATGCTAAAATGGAGGGTCCGAGCAGAATCTCTTTTTAAATAATGACTGTTTAACCTCTGCTGGAGACGTGTACATCTCCTACTGTTATGGGCAACATTGTAAGTTTCCAGTTTGGCAAAATAACTCACACCAGTATGAAAGTGTTGAAGGTTTTTTTAATCTTACAAAAGGTCAGTTTTGAAAACAAATAAAATCAAAGGTTGAAAGGATACAGATCAGTTAGAAGCAAATCATTTACACAAGTATATTTACAAAATATAATTACATATATGATTAGTGCTGGTGCTACACAAGAGGTAAATCATGTGTTGCCCAGTGTTGGTGGCGAGCTCTTTCATTATTTCATCACTAATCCGTACAGACCAGACATCAGCAAGAAGATGAACTCTGTAGTCGCTGATTATTGTGTAATTTGTTGCCCAATATTTAAAAGACAAATGTGAACAGAAAATAAAAGGGCATGAAAAGAGAGTGAGAAGGATCAACACCTAAAATGAATTGGCCCTAATCAGCCAAAAGAAAGCAGCAGTAGCTTTGGAGTCATTTGTGAATGCGTACAAATATAGCAAGGTTTTCAAGTGTATTCTCAGAAGGTAAAATCAATCAAAGGCAAAAGTTTAACCCCTTAAAAATAACTAGCTGGTGTTTGTCAGTATCTCTGTAGCTCACTTGCATCTGTTGTGACTGACACAACTGGCTTGTTGCTGTTAAAGCAGGCAGTATTTTTTGTATTGCGACCGGCCCAAAAGCAAAAGGAAGGCAACAACGTCACACTTTAGTATATTTTACATTTTACAACGTATGTTGTTTAATGCAGGATATCAGATGATACATTTACATGTGCTACATCTGTCTGATTACTGACTAAAAATCATAGTTAACATTTAGATACACATGTATATATGGGTCTACTAAATTAATTTTGCATTGAAGTAGTAATGCCACTTGTATAGAGTTCTTGAAAGGCATTCTGGGAGATAAAAATATAATAATATAAAATCTAAAGTAGACAAGGCAGGTTGATGGAATGTGACTTTGTGATAGAAGTCCATCAGAAATAACTGGTGGAATGCAGTGGACATTAAAGAGACTATCAGAGTGAATATTTCCTTTAATCCACAGTTCATCTGCCAATCAAACCTGACTTTCAACAAATGTTTTACCCGACCTTCTCTCTACCCGTAGCTACTTTTATTACTCCATTTAGGGATGTCACGCAAAGGCGATTCCCCTTAAACCAAATCATATCTGACATCCAGTACATTTTACCACACACTGAGTCATTTTAGCAGTGCACAGTAACAGGCCTACATTAAATCAAGTAAGGCAGTTAAATGTCTAGTCTGTCTTCTACAGTTTATCTGCACAAACCAAATGATAACCTCAAAAATCAATATTGTATCAAACAGCAAAGGATACCAAAATACCTATTTTTTGTCTAAATGTGACCATTGAAATAGAATTATCTTAACATTGTGATTCAGTTAGAGTTGATAGTTTTCTTTTGATTTGAAACACAGTTATTCATGGCATGGGTCACTGTCACATCAGTGAAGGCACCATTAATGCTGACAGGTAAATGCAGGATTTGGTGCAACATATGCCGCCATCCCGACATCTTGTACAGGGACGTCCCTGCTTATTCCAGCAAGACAATGCCAAGCCACACTTTGCTCATGTTACAACAGTGTGGCTTCAAAGTAAAAGAGTGCAGGTACTTGACTGGGCTGCCTGCAGTCTTGAACTGAGCAATTAGTGCCCTCCATTCCCAAATGCTTAACAAGTTATGTTAAAAGAAAAGGTTTTGGGACACAGTGGTAAACGTTCATCAGATTGAAGATGAAACGTCTCATACTGTATTCAGTTGAATATAGGTCAAAAAGGAGTTGCAGATCATTGCATTCAGTTTTATCTATGTTTTACACAGTGTTAAGTTTTCATCAAGTTAATTCAAGTGCTTATGATGCGTTTTTGGTAATTAAAATCCTAAACTTTAATAAAATTCAATTCTCGTTGCAATCCATGGCAAATGTTGAATTTTACTTACTGTTACTTATTAAGATGTGAGAGAATGGAACAGGATGTCTGTGTAAAGCACATCAGGTTATTTCCCAATGACAATTTCACTGCATCTTACGTTTTGTTTAATAATGCTCAGAGTCATGACAGTGGTGTTCGCACCACCTTCATCTTTTAGCCAGTTACATGCCCCCTGTATCTTATGCAAGCAAACTCAACAACTACTACTTGATTTAGCCAGTTAGCACCTGTTAGCTAGAGCTCCTGTATGGTTGGCCTAAAGGTATGGAGCACTGAGTGTTGACAACAACACTGTCATATTTCATAACATTATGAAATAACATTTAAACATAATGAGTTGAGTTTCAAGAACTAATTATTTCACACAATTGTTGTTTCATTTATACATTTAACACAATGTGTTCATATGATTATTAAGTCTTTGTTATTTATTTGATATTGAACACTAGGGTTCCATAGAGTGTGCATTGTGGGCCAGTGGCATCAGAAGTTATTAAAAAAAACAGATGGCTTCATTGACTGAGTGTCTTCGTGCAAACTGTGACAGTGACAGTGTTTGCGCTAATGATCAGTGTTGTGATGTCTTCATTTATATACTGTGCAGGTTTTGTTTTTTTCTGAACACAAACCAAACTAAATGGCAGAAAGTAGAGCTGGAGCAGAAGACACTGAACTTGAATTAAATATTGTACATCAAGGACTGTGCAACCGTACTATTACAATAATCAATAATACTGTTACTGTGTTATTTTGTTAGAGTATTAGTTAGTGTCCTGTGGTTCAAACACTATGAAACAGTAATCTAATTGAAGCTCATTATATTTGGAAGTTTAGGTCATTTTTGGCCTGAAAATGCTCAGCTACTGCATATTAACTGTGGGAAATATGTTTTAAGATACACATTCAAATTGTATTCAAGTGTTCTGTAGCATCCTCAGGCTCAGGAGGTGTATCTTAATTTTTACTTTCTCCTCTAATCTTTACTTAACTTATCATATTTGACCCTGAGCTTCAGTTCTGGTTGTGGCCGTGGCAGGGCAGTGTAATTGTCTGTCTAGCCACACAGTGTACTGTGTTCTGGCTGAGAATTTGGCCAGAAGAGAAAGTGAACAAAGATGATCTACTTCAAATTAATGTTATCACTAGCCTCCTCAGGATGAAGTGTGGGTGGTAAAGCTTGTGGTGACTGCTTTAAGAAATAGCTTTTCACTCCCATTCAAAATGTTTAGTTTATACTTTGATGGGTGTCTTTTGAACAAACCGCAGTCTACATTCCAGTGCACCTGTTAAAGGCTGAAGTATCATATGCAATCTGAGAGGCGTTGTGGTTGATCTAATGAATCCCATTGATAATGTTATTGTGCAGCAGCTCCTGCTCCTGGTTGTGCAGGGTGGGGTTCACCTCCTCGTCCCTCAGCCGAGCATTCTTCCTGATCTCCTCCAGGGAGTAGTCCTTCACCAGGCTGCCGTTCTCAAAGACAGTCACCAGCAGGTCCTGAAGAACACAGAGCACACACGGATAAATCATCAAGTACAGGAGGATGGAGTTTAATCACAAAACTATTAAATGGATTGAAGCTGTATCTAATTAAAAAGACAAGATTTGACTGTGTAGCTACTGTAACCTTCAAATTTTTGCGCGGTTGAAAATTAATTCAAAGAAGTATTTCACTGCTGGAAATGTGTGTGGTATTCCCTTTTGCTCAAAAGGTAGAAAACCTACAACAACCAGAATGCACTGCGCTGCACCAGACCCACTGATGGGTGATGATTGCTGACATACTGCAAGTTGGGTGGTGCCTGGCTTTAGTTTGGTGTCTATTTTGAAACAGGATACAGTAAAGCAGCTAGCTGGTAACAATCAATATGGTACTCCAGAGAGAGAGAGAAAGAAAAATCTGACTCTTGTATCAGATTGTTGTACCGCATTTGCAAGACACAAAGTTGATTTTTCATCAATGAGCTCCCCAATGAAATCGCAACATCATAGACAAGATGACTTGTTATACTGTATACTGTATGGACATTCTTGTTTAAATCACACATTTTAATGATTGGTCTCACTCCCTTTCACATGCAATGACACTTTGAGTGACTCTGCTCAGCATTGTATGGCAGACAGTGTAGAAGTAGAGAGTGATGAGCACAAAACATCAGTGCTATTATTATTACTAATGCATGTATTGTTGTCAAACGTGTTCTCATTTTTTAGAGCGTGACTTTTAGTTGTGCAGGCTAAGGGCATTCTGTTTTAAGTGTAATCAGGGATGTCCCGAGCCGATCTGTGGGATCGGGATCGGGGCCGATATGGGCATTGTTTCACTTATCGGGATCGGCAATTTTGAACGTGGACCCAGGCCCAATTATTATTACGTCAGCTGTAAACAGAGCACTATTTGTGGCAGAACGCAGACGCGCGCATAACGTTACTCTGGCAACCCTGTTGATAAAATGTCTGCAGTGTGGAAATATTTTAAATTGGAAAGCGAAAGCTTTCGCGAGCTGGTAACAAAAGAGCTGCAATTGATACTACACATTTGATACGGCGCATAAAAAACAAACACTCAAAGTAATACAACGAGTTCACTCAAGCAATACAGGCAAAGGCACCGAAGCAACAAACACTCATGGATACTTTCAAAAGGGAAGAGAAATATCCTCGAGACAGCGACATGGCCACAAATATTACAGAGAAGGTAACTGAATTCATCGCTCTGGATAACCAGCCCATCTCCGTGGCAGAGGATCAGGGTTTTCGCCGTCTTCTGGAGTTTGTGAATCCCCGGTATGCCCTACCATCTCGGCATTACATTTCGGATACCGCCTTACCGGAGATGTACAGCAAAGTTTGTGACCACCTATGAGGTGATTTAACAGATGTGACTGCTATTAGCTTTGCGACAGACATTTGGAGTTCTGATTTTTGCCCCATGTCATTGCTTAGCCTCACTGCACACTGGATTGATTCCACTTTCGACTTACAACGTGCGGTACTACATGCTCACAAATTTCGTGGGTCTCATACAGCAGAGCATGTAAAACAGGCAATCGAGGAGATGCTGAACACATGGGAAATAGTCAAGCAATGGGTCCATGTCACTTTACGTGACAACGCAAGGAATATGAAAAAAACAATGGATGATATTGAGGTCAACAAAATAAAAAATCCTATTAAGGAACAGCTTTGATGCAGGTAATTCTTGCAGCTGTATTATCTATGAAAATATTAGTTAGGGCTAAGTATCGGATCGGGCCTCGGTATCGGCAGATACTAAATATTAAATGACTCAGATCGGGGTAAAAAAAAACCTGGTTGGGACATCCCTCGGTTTAATCTAATAAAACCACATGTTCATGAAACCGAACATCAATAACATGTCAGTCAACAATTTGACCAGTATAGTAAAAATGAGCTAATTATTCTGGGCTCTTAAGGAACCCATCTTCCCTTTTTGAAACCTCATGTTTTACCTCTGAAATAAATTATACAAATTATGTAGCACGTGTTATAAACAGTGACAATTCAAATTTAATATTAGTGAGAGTTAACAACGACATGCTAACTAACCTCCTCAGGCTTGCCTGCCCCTCGCTCTATTGTCTCCAAGAAGCCATCAGAGTTTCTCCTCAGTGATAATCGACCCCTCTTTGACCCCTTGGATGGGTCGGTTACTGGCTGCTTGTACACGTCCATCTGGAGGAATACATATAAACAAAAGGTCAAAGTTGAACCACTATGTAGCTCTGCAAAGGCTAAAGGAAGCTCTAAAGGTGCACTCTTTAAAGAACAATGTTAGCTGAGTGAGAGTTAAAGGAAAGGGTCACAGGTTTTCAAATCTATTTCAAAACAACACTCATATGCCCTTATAAACACTAAAACTGGTTTTGCTTCTGTTCCTCCTGTTCAGGAATGATGATTAAAACCATAAAAAAGGCCATGTTGCAGCCTTCATTTAGTTATTGAAGGGTTTTTGTTAATTATTTCACCAGGCATGTCACATTTACTAACAATAATCTGATGATAATCACTATTGTCAGTAGATTAAATTTGAAAATCCTTTACAGCAAATCTGTTGCATCATCCAAATCAGACCAGAACCCTTCCACTTACCCCCTTGCCATTAGTTTCCACGTAGCTGCACTTGAAGGCACAGCTGAGTGTATCTCTGTTGAGTTTCTGAAGCAAAGCGCTGCCACAACCGAAGAAGACATTCTCAGCACTCCAGCCTTCGTCACTCAGCTTCTCAAGAATCTACAGCAAACATAGAAAGAAGGCTTCAAACACAATATAACAGACATCAACAAGATATGTACTGTATGTTGAAGCAGGCACCAAGCCTCTCTTCCTGTCGGCTAAAGGGTGAAAGCTTTAGTGCATGTGTGGAAGAGTTCCATTGCTGGCAGTGCAAGGACAGGAAGAAACATAAAATAGGTGCATTTCAGAAAAAACAACAGAAAATTATAAGTAGTTTAAGTGAAATCTGTTTTTTAAGGTAGAAGCTGTTATAAAGTACACAAAACTAATACACTTGTCCTGACAATGACAAACATCCTTACCAATAGTCACAGTGACTTTAAACAGAGAACAAAGTTATAACAAAGGAGACTATTTTAATGCAACTTGAAAGGGAAATGAGGTGGCGTGGTGCGGTGGAGTGCAATGTTGGCTTACATGTCCAGAGGCTTGTCCTTGTCACTGTGAGCAGTGTCCAAAATTAACTTTTTGACTCAGCCAAGCAGCCAAGTATATTTTTTACTAGCCAAATAAATAAATAGTTATGTTTTATGTTCATTTCAGTACATTTCATTGAAATAATTACATATAATGTTTTTAGTGCTGTATCGTAGGCAACTGGACTTGTTTCAGTTTGTTGAATACGTTTCACCTCTCATCCAAGAGGCTTCCTCAGTTCCAGTTCTAACTAACTGGAGGGGAGTCGCAGGCTTTTAAACTCTGTGTGGGAGTGTCCTTACAGAGTCGTTAAGGACACGTGTGAGCTCTGAGTTTCAGAGTCGTTAGGGCCACTCGTGGTATGTTAGGGCTAGGTGAGCCCAGGTGTGAATGGTTGTTAAGCTGTCTGGGGAGAAACTCAGTACTGCATTGTAGGTGGGTGATAAGTAATGTCTTAGGCCACCTCCTCTGTTCAAAGACAGTCGTTCCAGTTTGACATGGATAGATTCTTTTACTCCTCTTTCAAACCATCTGTCTTCTCTGGACAAGCTCAACAACATATCATGTAGAATACAAACATTTAAAAATGGCCTGAGCATAATTTGAAGCAAAATTATTTTAAAGAATTCATGAATGGCTAATCAATTCAAGCCTGAATACAATTGTGTAAGTCTTTATCTGTTGCTTGTGTCAACAAAAAAAGGGGCTTTAAATGATGTCTGTAGCCACCACTCATGATTCTGTCATCAATGAAGGCTACTGTGTCATAGGGGCTTTTCACCCTGCATATACTTGGGGAGCTAAGAGTTGACCCTTGGTCGTTTAGCCACTTAGCCCCTTTTCACTCACATATTGTTAACCCAGGGTTAATGTAAGCACAGTTCTTTAAGATTCATACTTCATTTCTACTAGCCCTGCTTCAATGTCCACTGCAACATGTGACTAACGTTAACATTCCAGAATGATGTGTGACCACTCTGTTTACTTTCGACTCGTTCACATAAGCACCTTTTAGCCCTGTGTTTAGTTCATTTTCAGGGGATAACACCACACACTTGGGACTAATCCTGCTCCAGAGCAGGGCCAGCAAGCCCTTGTTATCTTGTTATCCCACTTCGGAATGTGCCAGAATTGTGCCAGTGTAAATGCTTTCTTAGGCTGTGGCTAACAGCTCCCTAAGCCCGTGGCCATCTTAGCTTTGGGCCTTCTGGTCCTGCTCTGGAGCAGGGTTAGCCCTGAGTTTGAGGGGTTATCTCCTGAAATGATCTCTCCAATGTCAGCTGGCACCACGCAACCCTCTGCAGGATAAGCAGTTATAGAAAATGGATGGAACAATGGATTTAAAAGTAAATGCAACCTGGTTCTTATTTTTGTAGCCATGCAAATAGACCATCATTCCTGCGAGTTCCACAGAAGTTGATTTTACCTATGAACTTCTTTTTTTTAATTTTATTTTTATCAGGGAGGTCATACATAATTCAAGATTCAAAAAACAATTAAGTACATAAAATACTTCACATATAAATACATAATGTGTACACAATGATACCAATATCGCTTCGGCAACTGATTTTCTGAAGATTTTCTTCAATCTATTGCTCTCCTCTTCATTTTACTTTGAACAACTATGAACATCTGAACAAAAGAACAACAGATGTCACACTCACTCATTTATCCATAAAGATCTACTCACAGCACAGTCTCCTCAGTAGTCCAGTAAAAATGGCAATTTAGCAAGGTACCTAAAGCAGGTCTGGTCTCTGTGAGCTAATGTAGTTTGACCGCTATCCCTTAAATTTCTCTGATTGCATTTTTAGAGAAAAATGTTAGTCTCTCCTTTTTGTAAATTTCATGAACAGTTTTTAACCAATCTTCTAATGTTGGAGCATCTAGTTGTAACCACTTCCTGGCCAGGGCTTTCTTAATATTTGTCGGCTGTAGATTGAATATTCAACGTCATAGTGCCCAGGTATATTGTCAGAACATCACATGGAATAGTGATTTGAAATACAGTTTCCAGACACTTCCAGTAAGATGTAAGTTTTGGGCAATCCCGAAACAAATGATAATGGCTGGCTATATCTGAACCACATAACCTCCAACAATTTTTTCCAACACCTTGGTGCCTCTTCTGAACAGGGGTAATGAAGAATCCCATGATGATTTTCCACCCACATTCCCTCCAGCTGAGTGAAGCTGTGGTTTTCCACTGTAATTTACAAATATTTCCTTATTCATCTTCAGATATAACTATTCCTCCTTCTCTTTCCCATTTTTTATTTTAATTTAGAGAGTCTTGAAAACTTTTATACAATCTAGATATTAGTCTACATCCCCTACCGGATTTGTAAGTTGTCACAAAGACATTTAGTATTTCACTGTCTGCTTTTTCCAATCCCCCAGTCATAATTTCTTTAACTGATGCCTTACTTGTAAATATCTAAAGAAAGGTTCTCTAATCCATAATCTTTTTTGAAAGTTTCAAAACTCTTTAAAATTTAATTTTGTATAAAGCAACAGTATGCTGTTGGCCCCTTACTCATCCATGTTTTAAATCTGGTGTCTGTTCTGTTTGGAATAAAATCTACATCATATATTACCAATGAACCTCTGCGCTGATATCTAGGGATACAGTGACTTTGTCAGTTCCAGTTTCACATTAAGAGACCAGACAGGTTTTACAAGTTTACAGCCCAGAAGAGTTTGTTTTCATTTCCATGTAAATGGCCTAGAGAATTCAGCTGAAGTCGTAGCATTGTCAAATCTCAACAGTGAAACATTTGGGTAAAATGGCATCATGACCAAGACAAATTAGAGTCAAAACTACATAAACAGGACCATGTTATAAAAATCTTAAGCGCCTACGTGTAGAATGTAGATATTGTGCCAATGACTGAAAGACAGAGTGAAGGAGTTTGTAATAGCTGAAGTAATGTTCAAAAAAGGAAAACTGAATCTGCAACAGAAAGAAAAACTAAGAAATAATGTACTAAATAAAATGTGTAATGAAGAGTCAAGACTAACTCAGACTAGTACAACAACCAAACTTTTTCTCACCTCTTCCACTGAGCTGAGGTCAATGCCATCTCCTTGAATGATTCGCAGGTAAGATGGCAGCACCTTATAACCCACAGAGTTCAGGGAACAGCCAAAACACTCCTCCAATATCTTGATGACCTAAAAGTGGCATTTCAATGATTATTTTTAGCGTTTGATTCATACATGTAGGCATCAGGCATGTTAAAATTGAGTAGTCTGAACATCTTACAACCTCAAGATGATTTTATTAGCTTCATAACAGAGGAATGACCGAGACCAACTGTGGAAGATGAAAAGACTAAACCATCACTACTAATTTAAAAAAGGCACAGGCGAGAAAAAACGTATTTATAACCACAATAACTGCCACTTTCTTGGCCCATAGTTTTACTATCAAGATAAAAATCTGAAGAAATTCTGAGAAATGCTGATGTTTTCTTGAAGCAAACACAACTATTTCCTGCCTGCTGAAGTTAATTAAGATGTGAAAAGGCAAAAACGTCCACCCTTTCTTGTTGAGAGGATGAACACTTTCACATACTTACATGAGAAACAATAAAAAGGTGGTAGTTTTCTGAGTGAAAAATTTCCTCCCTCCTTAATTTAACTCATCAGATGAAAAACAGCAGATTCAGATTAAAACAGTACAAAAAAAGCTGTTTTATCCTTTTTTCACAATGTTGAAGAAAGTGGGAAAAATCAACATCCCCACCAAAAGTCTGGTTCAGTAGTTTTTGTGTTATCCTGCTGACAAACCAACCAACATACAAATGGACGCAGGTTAAAACATAACCTCCTAGATGGAGGGAACAACTGCTCATAATCTAAAGAAAATCTCTCATACTGCCTAAATCAATGGTTCCCAAATGGTTTTGCCGAGGTAGCACTTATTTTTTCTCTTGACAAAAAAGTAAGAGAAACTGTAAGAGATAATCAAGAGAATGTTGGTGAATGAGGCCCAACGTCCATACACTCCCCAGCCAGGTTGTGGCTGCAACCCTAAAAAGGTGTGTAAATGGGCTGTCCCTTTAAATTTACATGTAGTTGAAAAAGTAAGAATTCAAGTCAAGCATTGAACTAAAATGCCTGGATTCAAAAAGTTAAGATAATTGTTTTTTTGTTGTTGTCCAGTACTGACTAATGAGGCACTGTTATTTACCTCAATAAGGGTCTCTGCAGGGTCTCCAGAGTCCGGCCGGATGACCAGACATGAGTCCTGGCTGCGCTCCATGACTCGCTCCTTCAGCTTGTCTCCCCAGATGTGTTTACAGGCGTTAAAGATGTCATAACTGTCACTGACCACCGACACTGGCCCCGAGGAGAACTGTTCCAAGATTTGTTCAAACGCCTCCTTCTCCCTGCTCCTACCCCAGGAGATGATGGTACTGGATGACAGGAAGGGAGTAAAGAACTTGAGTAAAGTCTTGTGGTAGTCGAGATATTAATACTAGTTCTATATAATAATATTCGAAGATACAGCTCCTGATGGTGTTACAGTTTCCTCGCAGCTCACTGACAGCTCAACTTTGCAGATTAGTGACATTAATTCAATAGCAAAAGCTGAAAGCTGAAGTGCCCACAAACTACATTTATTGATGTACACAGTATAATCCATGATTTATACATCTCTGTGTGCATGTATTTTACCTGTGCTCTGCTGCTGGAATGGAGAAGCCAGCCATTGGGCAGCCATAGTACCGCTGAGCCATGAGCAGCCCAGCTACTGTGTCTGTGCTGCAGAAATTCACCAGGTGAGCTGCTCCACCTAATGCTGCAGACTAAGGAGTAGAGGTGGATATTATCAATCACTTTGCTGCCTCAAACTGTGTCTTTGAGTTCAGTTAATAATTCAGCAACCACCGGTGTGTAATAGTGTTATTAAAACCTGATGGATAGAATGAATTTTCAGACTTCTTGGTAAGGTTATAAGCAGGTGCTAACATGCTGCACTTGACCACTGAACTTCTGTCACACAATGTATCACAGTGTCTTGTGTCTTGTAAGGTGGAAAAAAGGTTGGCGTATAGAAAAGATAATTTACTCTGACAGAGAGGGTCACACGCCATTCTATTGCAGTCAACACAAACCATGTAAAATAACAGATGGCAGTCATCCCAACTTGTCAAGAAATTTTCTAAGAATAATTTAGTATAATCATCTTACAATAAAACACATCCACCATCTCAGTGGCCGAGTTGTACAAGAGACTGATAACTACATTTACATTCCAGTTTTATGCTTTTTATGTAAGACTTTCCCTCTGACTTTCATTGATGTATTTTAATCTAACCTTTCATACAATCATATCATCGTAAAAGTATTTGATAACATTGGCATGACACACCATATGCAAAAAAAAGGATATCACAAGATGATCTTTTGCTGAATTTTGATTATGTAGATATTCTTCTGCATGGTGCCAACAGTGTCAACATCAACTGCAGCAAGGTGCAATGGAAACAAGTCAAATAAGAAATTGGACTAGCTCTGCTTTCCAAGATTTTGTTAATTTAAATTCTGGTTTCTTATCAAATAAAGTGTTCCTGACCTCCTGTGAGGAGACTCCTCTGTAGCCAAAGTCATGCAGTTTCAAGTCCAAGCCTTCCAGGCTCCCTGAGGTGGCCTTCAGGTGCTTGGCCAGGATCTTCTTAAACTCCCTGGATATGGTAGCTACTGTGATGGGATACCACATCTGGACCAGCATGGTCTAGAGCCAGCAGAGGGGGTGAATAAAATGGGATGGGATTGGGGAGAAAAGAGAACAGATAGTCAGTAAGCAACTGGTGGGAGAAAGAAAAGAAAAAGATGAGGAGGGTCATTCCATTTCAACTAACCCAAAATGCAGAACTTTTCCCAGTTCATGTCATGGATTTTCTAAAAAAAAAAATGAATGCTGAAACTTCCATTTAAATCATGAGACCTTGTGAAATTTGGCTGTAATACAAATACTTGTAGTACAATACAATACAAGTAAGTATGAATTTGGCCCTCAGAGCTAAATTTTAGCATTTTAGGGATTCCTTGTATTTGTATTCTAAACCTCATCAATTGCTCATTTTTCACTGGATTTAGTTGAAATTTGTCCTAAACATCCAAGAGACCCTAAGGAAACTTTAATCAACATTAATTTATTTCAATAGTTGCTGCTGAATGGTTACAGTAATCAAATTAATAAACAGGCAGTCATTTTTTACCAGATTGCAGAATCTAAAATTCATATCTCCAGTAGTTTTCACTTTCATGCAACCAAATTTTGGTTCTATGATGTCATATCTAGAAGTTATTTGGTCCTGAATAAAACATTGAGTGCCATAGATCTTGTTAAATCCTTACATCCTTCAGATGTAAGTGGACAGCAGAGTCTTGACCTGAGGAGTTGGCCCTCCTGTGTTGTACCATTCAATCATGGAGAGGTTGTTTTGTCTCCCCAATGTGCAAATCTGTGCAGTCCTGGCTGCATTGAACAACATAAACTACATTACTCTGTTTATGTCTGGGTGCTTTGTCCTTAGGATGGACAAGTTTCTGCCTCTGTGTGTTGGTAGGATTAAAGTGAACTGGGATATGATGCTTTTTTGAAGATCCTCCTGAATTTCTCAGATATTCCTGCAACATGAGGAATGACGATGTTACATTTTTCTGTCTCCTCCTCTCTGTCTGCTCTGGAGAGACGAAACCTCTCAACAAATAAAACGAAACACAATTTAAAAGCCTGGAACTCCCCTCCAGTTAGTTAGAACTGAAGAAGCCTCCTGGATAAGGGGTGAAACATCTTCAAGAAACTGAAACATGTCCAGTTGCCCATGATACATCACTTATAATTAACATGATCTGGATGACTGAGAACCTTCATCAACATACCTCAATGTAGTTGGTGAGCCAGTAGAAGTTGGGATCTGTGTTTTCCACAGTGAAGAGCACGTTGCCTCTTGGTATAATCCTGCCCTCAGGGACAGCTTTTATCCGGATAGGAAGACGGCCATCATGTTTCTGACAGTATCAAGCACATTTACTTCATCTTTAATATATGATTATGACTGCCTCTCTCTCTGTGAATCTGTCTAGACAGACTGTCAGTTGATAAATATGTTTGTATACCTCAAGGACTTTCCTCCAGCTCTCTTCATCGAACACAGCCTGTTTGAAGTGCATCTGGTAGAAGAGTTTGGCTTCCTGAATCTTCTCCTCGGTGACAACTTGGCCTTTAGAGAACACAAAAAGTTATAACCACCTCAGTCACATGCAGAAAATCATCCACACAAACTTCATTATCTGGACTGTCATCAAATAGTAATCAGCTCATACATGAAAGAGTACTAGTGAATCCTCTTTTGTTTCCATATGGTGTTGGAAACCATTTTAGCTCATAGTGTTGCTATTTGAACTTTCCCAAGTAAAGCGTGCTACTGGCCAGGCCTCGGCGATAAAACAATGGCAATGTGTGTTGGCGATAGACACGTCATCGATAGCTAAAATGTTTGATAGTTTCATGTGTATGAATTAAATGCAAACCAGCTTTAGTGAATACGCCCTGGCTTATAAACAGCCTATCATATCCCTTCATTATGGAACATGCTACGAGGGACACACGAACAGTCTAGCATTTAACAGGTGTGTAGTTCGGTTGCACTATCGCCACGTGACTGACAACAACAGAAGAGCTTGTCAGAGGCGTCATTATGGATCCCACCGCAGTTCTCTCAGAACCAGCTGTGCTTCACCTGTAAAACTGTTATCTCACACTGTAGCTAACACGGCTGACAATCTGTTGCATCAGCTCCACCGCTGGCCTAGTGTTTTACAAACCAACTGCGAGAAAAACTCAAGCACAACCCATCAACACCAGAGTGAGAGAATGAGTACTGATGGAGAGGAAATTATTAAATTGGTGTATTTTAATTGTTGTGTTAACATAATTATTACCTGTGTGCCTTAATAAAGTGGTTAAATTCAAAATAAAGACATTAAATTTAACCTTTTTGCACCTGGTCTGTTGAATTATAAAAATATGATGGGTCATTAAAAATGATAAGTAATTATAATACCAGTCGATATGAAACATTACTATCATGATACCAGTAGTCGCATCGCCCAGTCCTACTACTGGCTACCATTGAATGAGGAAGCATTTGTTGCTTTGCCTCATAGTAAATCATGAATGTTTATGTTTTTATTAATTCATTAGGCTATTAATAGTGCATGGAATATTTATCCTGGGTGTACACAAAAATGCTACTGGATAACAGTTGTATTACAAAGTATTCCTTTCACTAATATTCTCTTGAACTGCAAAGTCTCTTTTCTTTCAAATAGGTTTCCTTCACTTCATGTTTTCGATCAGAGGAGAGAATGTGAATGTACCTGTAAGGTACTTCTTCATCAGATACTGAAGCCCAAAGAACACCACTTCATTGAACTGGGAGCCTTTCTTGCGTCGGCATTCAAAGTACGAGTAGATTTTGCTGACATCTGGAGGATACTGTTTGTAGTGTGTGATCTGAAAGACAAGAAATAGACAAAAGTCAAGCATAACCGGCAGGCAAAGTCCTAGGAAATGTACTGATTAACCAAGTCTAATTCAAACATGTTGCCATGTAAAGTCATTCTAATAATTGCAGAGTATGGATAGTGATCATTCATCACTTTCTAATCTTATCATACCAGACAGATTTATATTGTCAAATAGCATGACATAAGACCCTAGTTAGCACACTAATGATAAGCTGAAACCTGGAAGATTGTCAGCTCAACGTGACACTTGTGTGTACAGTAAACAAGTTCCCTGGATCCATGTGGGGAGGGAATGATGACAGCTTAAAGCACAATTCTCTCTTTGTGCTCCTGCAGCACTAATTAAATAATAAACAGCAGCAACCAGTCAGTCACTGGAAGAAATAGCTTCAAGAGGCATTCACCCTCACTCTACATTTGTCTGCCTCCTATTTAAACATCCCTCTCCTTTCCACTTCTCTGAGTATCAATAATAAGTAATAAGTATTATTCTCAACATTATTTACAGGCTTATAACATAGTCAATACATGTCTTACCTGGATATGTCACACATTATTAGACTCAGAATATATTTGGTTTTTGAGGTATTTTTTAGTATCAAATGGCAAAAACCCCCAACAATTTTTGCTTAAAAAAACCCATCTAAACATGATAGTTATAAGGTCAGGTCTATTTTAAACTATAAAGAGCATTTGTTTGCATGATATCTATTGCCATCATTAGAAAAATTCCATCAAAATGTGTTTGAGTCAGTGTGCTTGGTATTGAGTGAATTTTGACTGAATAATGGAATAATGGTTTAATCCAAGAGAAAAAATGTACATCATTTTTAAACAAACAAAATCTGCCCGGCTGTCATAACTTTTAATGCAACTGTTTTGAAAATAATACATTCAGACATAAAGCATGACAAAAATGCCAATATGCAGTTAAAATTACTGCACGTAGCACATTTTCTGTAAATTCAATGAATAATTAGTTTATAAACGAGGCAACTCAACTTGAGTGAAGTATTTTCGGCTGGGCTTTGTGTACCTTGGCGAGTGATCGCACCAAAACTCAAAATCCCCATTTCTTTACAGTGTAAATTGGGGTCATGTCTTTACAGATTAACATTGCAGCGGCAGTTATCTCCTTCCATCTTCACCATTCTTTGCCAAGGTGTGCTGCAGACCAAACCCATGTAACGTCTGAGTCTGAGGTTTGTTTTGAGAACTATGTCGCTCTCTTCCGTATGCACTATGTGACACGATTCTTGCGTCGGTTGTAGAGGAGCTCACCCTGCATCTTTGCCAAGAGGAAGAATAAAAAGCATCATCCAAATGGCGAAAAATACTGCTGTATAGAGTGTGATTTGTGACACTAAATAAACTGTAGAGCATGATGTGAAACATTACACATTTTTCTAACAGCAGGCAGGTTAAAGTCAGAGATCTTTGTTGAAGCTAATGGCTCAAACTGATGAGTTTCATTTAGATGTGATTCTTGTTTTTTTTGGAAGCTTTTTATTGTTTTTGTTTGCAGTTTCATGTGTTAAGTCGGTTCACTTGTTTTCTGATTTCTGTATTTGGCTGGTAATGTGCCTTACAGCTGACAATATGTAGCTTTATTGTCTTTTAATTTTTCTTGTTTGGAATGGGCCTCCGAAAGACTAGCTAAAACTTTGCGGAAGCTAATGGCAAGTTGCTGTAAGACTAAAGAATAACGCACAGCTCTAATCAACACTGCTTCAATCATTTAAATTTGCAGAGGTGCACAAACGCTATTCTGAACGACCTCACTCGGAAGAGGAGTGAAACACCTGCTGACATAGAGTGAACAGAGGTGCAATATCATTTAAATACGGAGATAATGGCACATGTTTTCAGACAGTCTCCTGGAAGACATTCAGTGTGCAGTGCTAGGCTGTTCACATTGAGGCTGTCCTTTTTTTCCCATAAAGTCAAGAATTGGCCGTGCTCCCTCAACTATGCCATGTACATCAATCAGGTGTCAGCGAGACTATCACCCTTTAGTTAAGTCTTTCTGTTTTCCTGTGAGATGTCATACAACTGCACCCTGTGCATTTAGATTGTGATGTGACTTTGGATTTTACTCATGGCTCCAGGTCTGTCATTATCTTGAAAACCTTGATGAGGGGTGGTGTGTAGGACCCGGAACACACCACAGACACAAAACATTGTTGAGGAATAATGAATAATAAGAGGTAGGTACAGTATGTGCACACACCAGCATGATTATAGTATTAGCATGTTGTTAACAGACCAAAGCCAGGGAGTAGTATTAAGAGCTCCAAGTAGCAAGGCACAAGGACATATCAGACCTCAGTGCATTCCTCAGAAACTTAAGTAGTGAAAGCTAAAGCTCACAGTACTCAGACTGTGCTTTGGGTGCATACTGGATATAGTCGTTAATTATTACTCAAGTTATGCAACACAGAATTTCAGCTGAAAACGAAACACACAGTCAAGTCACATGTAGATGACTGGCCATTGCTCGATTGAAAAATCAATGCAAGAGTGGATCATGAACTCTGGGCCTGGAGATATTAGAACCTATACACACCTGACATTAGACAGCTAATATCAGGACTCAGGAGAACAGAGTATGTAGACTATTATGGACTTAAAAACAATATTAAGGCCACATTTTACTACATAAAGTGCTTGAAATGCTACTGTGTACACACAAGATAGTCTTTGCCCACGTTTTGATTCATTTGTGTGCATAAGATAAATGTATATACTATGTTGAACGCATAAATTCTCAACACCCAACTGTGGTTTATCTTGATCTCTAAGATACACACGACTCACCGTTAGCGGTTCCCTAAATAAAAAGAGCGATGTTTAGATGTAATACAATTTCCAAAAGCATTCTTGGCCATTGCCTATGGGTTTGCTGTGTTACAATCAGAGTTAATCATGTTCATGCATTAACATCAGAACTTTACTCTAATATTTGCATTGTTTTTATTTAGCTTTAATATGCCATCAGGACAGAGGGCTGGTAAAGCCATGATTGTCTGGCAAGATGTCATAAAACAGGCTGAGGTTTTTTATCAAACTGTTATGTTACACATGGTGGGCATACAGTGTGTTCATAGCCTGTGTGTTCAAGGAAGGTTCATTTTGGTGGATAATTTATGTCAGATTGGTTTTATATACAGCTGGCACAAAACTCTTTTAGGGAATAGCTAATGTATATCAATATATTTTCAAATGAGATGTCTACAGCATGTACAGTGTGCACTTGAGGCAGAGGACAGAGTAGTTCAATCAGTGGCCGGATGAACAACTGGTAGCTATGGGCATGGTTTATGTGTGACAACTAGCGAGAGAAGCAACTGTTCCTTTGAAGACAATAGTGGCTGCTCCTCAAGAAGTTATCTGTGACTCAGAAGGTAGAGTGGGTCATCCAGTAATCAGATGGTTGCTTGTTCAATGCCCCGGCACATCCAAGTATCCTTGAGCAAGATACTAAAGACCAAATCTCTCCTGATGAGCAGGTTGGCACCTTGCATGGCAGCCTCTGCCATAGGGCTGAACGATTTATCGTTTTCTGATCGAAATTGCGATTTCAGACAACGCGATCATGTGATCGCCAAAGCTGCGGTTTTTGCAGCGCTCCTGACTGACCTGGGATCTGTTGTGTCAACTATTTTACACATACATGCCGTCTCTCTACCATCCTGCCAAGCTCACCAATCAGAAGCGGCATGCTACTCGTGGACAGGTCACGCTAACCAATCAGTATTAACCTCTTCCTTAATGGCTTCAGATGGACCAGAAGCGAGTTAGGGGATTTAATCCCGAAGAAAAACAGCACGTTGGTCATTTGGGAGTATTTCAGGTTTGAGGCTGCAGACGTGCACCAGAAATAGGTACTGTGCAAAACCTGTCGCGCTAAAGTTGCAAAATCCAACGGAAACACAACCAATTTATACCAGCACTTGAAAAATCACCACAGGCTAGGGGATTTAATCCCGAAGAAAAACAGCACGTTGGTCATTTGGGAGTATTTCTGGTTTGAGGCTGCAGACGTGCACAAGAAACAGGTACTGTGCAAAACCTGTTGCGCTAAAGTTGCAGCATCCAGCGGAAACACACCCAATTTATACCGGCACTTGAAAAAGACGAGTGAATGATGTAAAAGTCAGGTAAAAAGGATACTCAGGCCAACTGTAGCAAACAGACTACAATTACAGCATCTTCTGCCAGTGTAACTCCGTATGATAAGAGCAGCCACACCGGGACACCGGGAATTGTTTTGTATTTTACTTAAAGGAACTTGGGGCAGGATCAAGAAATAAGACTCAATAGTGACACGACGGCCGTTGTGGCCGTTAGGGTAACTGCAGCCATCAGCCGTGCATGTTTCTTGTTATACATTTGGAAGCAATTTTTAACTTTAGTTTTCATCCTTGCATTAGAGTAATAGCATTTAATGTATTAATGTTACTGTACATTGTGAATATTGCACTGAAGCTTTATTTGAAGGAAATCGTGAATCAAATCGAAATCGCTATATCTGCCAGAAAAATCGTAATTAGATCATTTCCTAAAATCGTTCAGCCCTACTCTGCCATCAAATGTGTGAATATGTGTGTGATTGAATACACAAAATCTGCTTCTGCTCCGTGATCCTCACCAGTGTTACTGCTCTACGTAAATGTACTTGACAGACAAGCCCTGTGGTACACTGACTGTTGTACAAATAAATGCTCTTGCTGAAATGCTTAACCCTACCGCTTATCTAACTCTGAGATTGAATCACATTACATTTACTCATTAACCTGCATTGTTAGGCAAGCCACTCTTCCCAAAAACACATGTATACCTCATTTATAATTCTATTTGAAGCCAACACATCCTTTTTTTTAATCTTTTTTTTTCTTGAGATGTACAGTGCCCATATAAGATAATAATCCCCTTAATTGTTTTCTCCTGTTATTGCTTTTATGAATGGAATAATGGTCGATATAATGTCAATGTGAAAACAGATGTCTACAAAGTAATGTCAATTCATTAAAAATATATATGTAAAATAAGTGACTGCAGAAGTATTCACCCCCTTTAAAGTGACTGACCTAATTCAACAGAGGTCCAGCCAATTGGTGCTAGTAGTCTCACAATTAGTGAAATGGAGATCACCCGAGTGCAGTGAATGTGCCTCAAGTGATTGTAGTTTAAAGACACCTGTTCCTGAAGGTCCAGTCACTGGTTAATCAGTATTCGTGGCTACAATTACACCATGAAGACAAAAGAAAACGCCAAGCAACTTCGTGAGAAGGTTATTGAAAAGTATAAGTCAGGGGATGGATACAAAAACATTTCTAAGTCACTAAACATCCCCCAGAGTTCAGTTAAAGCCATCATTAAGACATGGAAGGACTATGGCACGTGTTAATCTGCCTAGAGCGGGCCATCCTCACAAACTGAGATGGGAGAGACTCTGCATACAACAACTGTTGCTGGGTTCTTCACCAGTCAAAGCTTTATGGGAGAGTGGACAAGAGAAAGCCACTGTTGAAGAAAGCTCATTGAATCTCCACTAGAGTTTTTTGGCCATCAGACCAGATGCTACGTTAGGCGGACATCAAACACTGTACATCACCACAAATACACACTCCCCACCGTGTAGCATGGTAGTGGCAGCATCATGCTGTGGGGATGCTTCTCAGCAGCAGGCCCTGCAAGGCTTGTAAAGGTAGAGGGTAAAATGAATGCAGCAAAATGCACGGAAATCCTGGAGGACAACCAGATTCAGTCTGCAAGAGAACTACGACTTGGGAGAAGATTCATTTTCCCAAGCATACAGTGAAAACTATGCAGAAATGATTTAAAGACAACAAGGTGAATGTACTGGAGTGGCCGAGTCCAAGCCCAGATTTGGGGTTGGTCACTGGGAGCCCCATTTTGGCTGTCCACTTTTCCTTAGGGATGGGTTAAATGCACAGACGTTTCATTACACTGAACGCTGTATTATTTTATGTGATAAAACCTGAACACAACATTAGCAACTAAAAGCGTGCACACAGTAGATTGCAGAATTCCACCAGGTGTGTCTGGGGGCATAATCATTACACTTTTTCTAATGGACCTCAAGCCTAGTTTGTTATTTCTGTAGTGATGTTGGGTTTTTGATATAGTGAGTCCCCGCGACTCACAGGTGGTCACTAAGTGGGTCCTAGGGAATTTCAGTGGGTCCGCCAAAAGTGTTTTGATTTCTGACTAATTGTAGTTTTAAACTCATGTTTGATGTTATATGGTTATAATCATGGTTACATCTATGTACGTTAAAAATGTATTAGAAAATTAAACTAATAAAAATGAAATCCTAATTTTGAAAACAAAACACTGGCATATCTGTGCCTGCCCCCCTAGCCAAATTGCAATTTTGATAATATTTAAATTGATTATGCAGCCCTACTCGAAAGATAACAAAAAGATCTGCAATATCAGACAGCAAAGACCAGGTATTTCAGTGAATAAGGTCATAACTGACAGCACTGACATGAGCAAGAACACACAGTCTGTGATGCAGAATAGCAGCTTATTGCTGTGTGTGGTTACATTTATAACCCCAACAGGAACGTGGACTGTAGGCTACGTATTTCTGAAATATTGGGCTCATTAAATAAACAATTCTAGATAATTCAATCAAAGGGTTTCATTGTTCAATCATGGAAGATCCTCTATATTTGAATGCCCTATACCAGCACTAAGTCTTATTACCTGCCTACAATGTCTCATTTATGTGACATAAATGTAATCATCAATGCAAAACTTAGTAAAACTGAAGTAAAGTTGGTTCAAATGACGATAACATGGGAGACAATTTGGGGGTTTGTTATGTTAAGACAGGATATCAGTTAATACTTAAAAAAAAAAAAAAAAGATCAAATAACGAGCTGCACTGTAAACCCAGTAACCCCAGTGGACATTCAGATGAGCTCATCATTGTACCAAATCAGTTTCTATTATGTGATTGTGATGACAGACACATTGGAGGAATCCTCTTGGCTGTGCTGCTGCTTTGGACCTGTTTTCAGGGGTCGTTGGAGCTAATAAAAAGGCTGGTTGGCGCTTGCAGACCTTTGCCATTTGGCTGCAGTGCAATCCTTTGAATGACATCTAACAGTGACATCTGACATTTAAATCTACTGAGCTGAGCATATGCTGCTGTATATACCAACACAGCCTGCCGAAGCAGTGCACTGATTCACAACTGGATCTAAGTTGCAAATTGACTGAAATGAAACTGAAAGCTAAAAAGCCAATGAAAGGTTGGACTTTAGACAAACAAGGTGTGTGTTACTGGAATGAATCACCATGACTTGCTCTTTAGAACTTATGTCTTGATTCAGCAAACTGCAGTCAGTGTGTATTGTAAATGTGAGTGCACGCGTACAGTCCCTGTTATTATACATTTGTGGACAGGGGAAGACGACAAAATATAAGGGTGGGCCAAAATGGCTACATTTATCAATGTGTGTGAAAAGGAGCCAAGCTATAGGGTCAACTCTTAGCGCCAACTAAGGACAGCCCCTAGGTTAACATTATGTAGTGCCCTAGAAAGGACAACAGTTGTACTGACAGAATGTACCGACACCATTTAGGCACAGCACATTCCCAATTCACTTCTCGGGCCCCATGCCAGACTGAGCCCCTGAGCATGCACCTGGTAGATCTGGCCGTGTCTGCAGCACCAAGCTATCAAAACTTAATAACAGTTACTGTACTGAAAGCTGGCACCAAATCCTCGGTCAAGTTTCAAGTACTGTTGATGACTTCTTAAATAAAAATGTCTATGTGAATTCGTTTATACTTAGTAATGTGAATTGTAAAAAATTGTTTCGGTTTGCTGATAACGAAACTCTGGCATCACATGGGCGTGTTTCTAAATATCTACGGTACAGATACCCATCCCTGCCAAGTCACATATTCTCAGATAAGATTTCATGGATTGAACTTTGATTAAATGCCTGTGGCTGGGACTCTATGAAACCCCTGCTCCTAGTTTTAACAAACTATAGGATGTACTAACAACAACAACCGTTTGAACACAATACAGTGTACACGACTACTGCTGTTTTTTTTGTGTTTCTTTTTACATACTGTCATCTATTACCACGTTATAGCACAGTCTAAACACTTAACTGACCAAACATGCTACGGCTAATGTTATCGCTTAGTCGCAGTGTAACTTATGTTAGGGGAACAACTGAACGAGATTCGGTGCAATGTGTATCCCAACAGAAACCGAATGTATAGAAATGTAATCGGATGAAAGCCGCGAATACAGCAGAAACCGAAACAGGCGAAAAGAGTCCACTCACCTTGTAGGAATCCGTCGCAAGCAAGAAATTAAAATCCTGTGCTGCCATTGTCGCTGTAGATGAATGAATTAACGCAAATGTCACTTCAGTGTACGTCTCCTCGTAGCAACTTAACAAGAGAGTGACCCAAAACCAGACCAGACAGCAGAAAGAATGAGCCCTGAACGTCGAATTGTCGTGGTTTTAGCCGCCGTATTTCTCCGGTGAACTGACATCCAGACGTCCCAGCGCTGGTGGAATAATGACAAGGGGACACTGTGGACGTTGGGGGTTGTTGTAAAGGGGCGGGTTTCAGTACGCATGGCCACGCGCACGTCCTCGCATAGCCTTTCTGACCTGCTACGTCATGCTGCATTCAGGGACATACAGGGTTTTTTTGGAAAGAAGTTAAACTCTGTTAATTTGGACAGTACGCTCGATATATCCATCTATATATGTCTCTTTTCTTTCAGCCTATCCTGCATTTCATGTTACCGTATTAATCGCTTATTAATATTGATCTGTACTTATGTTGAATTCAATTGGATTGGAGTTTTGTAAAGAATAAATTGTTTTGCAACTTGCATCATGGCCTGTAGAAAGTGGAAGCTAAACGATCATGAACACATGGAGAGACCACATATTCTGAAAGGCGCAATTTGTAAGATATGGCCAGAACTGTAGTTAAAAAAAAAAATATCAGTGGTATCAATGGATAAAAGAAGAAACAGCAGTGTTGAGGCATGAGACTTCTTTGTACTGTGTTGCAGAGATGTCTACTGAAGTTAGCATGCTAACCAGCCAGGCCCGCCGGTCTCATTATGCAACTTTTTACAGGCAGGAAGCAATAGTCTGACAGCCCCCTGTAGTTTCAGCTGGCAGATATATGTCAGCTGTTAGCATAATACATTGGCAAAGTAAACTCCCTGAGTTTCAAGGCATTAAATACTCTTACTTCTATTCTCCTTACTAAACAGAACTAAAACAACTGTAGGCCTACACTGTCTACATCCAAGTTTCTCGCTGTTAAACTAAATAAAACTCAGCAAAGTGTTCACAATCACCTCTGGTTTGGTAAGAAATAAATCCAATGCACAGGGTAAGATGTGAATAAGTTCTGGCTCTGCACACTGTCTTTCCCTACTGCTAATGCCTAACTCTGTCTCTTCTCGCCAACTGCATGCCTCTCCTGTCCCCCGTCTGCCGTATCTTGTTGTCCTTGAAGTCATAGTCCTGGTCAGAGCCACTGTAAATCACCTCCGTACTGTATCCAAACAGTACACACTGTCAGACTGACCTCTGTCTGTCTCAGAGGCTGTGTTCAGTCCCGGTTCAGTGTCCAGCCATGTTCACTCTCAGGCTGCCTAATCCAGTTGAGCTGTTTCCTGCGGCGAGTCCCCCTGTGGTTCAAGGTCCCGGTCCAGGCCATCTCTTGCGAGACAGCCTCCATGTCTAATTGAGCCACGAGTCAATTTTGCTAGCGATAGCCAGTTACAGCCAAGGATGGCTAGCAAAGAGCAGCAGTTGTCGATTACTCTGGTGATATGATACCCCCTATGTTTTTGGAGCTACCTTCAAATTCTGGCCGTATTTTACAAATTGCACCTTTAACCCACTAATAAAGAGCCCTGTCAGTCAAATACACTATATTTGTCTAAAAGCTGTCTTTACTAGATTCTAAAAATCAGTGTCGAGTTGGGTGCCTTGTCATGTTTCAGATGTTCACAAGTTGTTAGTTTCAGCACGAGATATTGCCCCTTTAAATTTTTCAGATGTTGCTGGCTCATCGGTGTAACTCTGCCTCACTGTCACATAAAGATTTTTTACTTACCTTTCTCAGCACTGCAATTTTAGCATTAACAGGTTACTAAATCAAATCAAATCAATTTTATTTATAAAGCCCAAAATCACAATCACATTGCCTCAGTGGGCTTTACAATCTGTACAGTGAATGACATCCTCTGTCCTAGACCCTCGATTCAAGTGGTAAAAACTTATATTATAGAACCATATTGAGAAAAAAAAAAACCCTTTAACAAGGAGAAAAAAAGATGGAAAAAACCTCAGGAAGAGCCACAGAGGAGGGATCCCTCTCCCAGGATGGATAGACATCCAGTAGATGTCACATGTACAAAACTGAACATCACAATCACAGTTTACCAATTTCATTGACAGAATATCTGATACAAATTATATAATATATGTAAAGTGTGTGGATCCAGGAGGACGACTGAGCAGGCCGAGGCATGCGACCTCCTCTCCACCATGGTGACCTGGAAGAGGGCAGGCCAAACAGATAATTAAAAATAAAAAATAAAACATCAGGGGGAAGAGGCATCACGTTTTACAGAAATACAGATATAAGGAGATAATAAAACAGAGGAGAGCAATGATCCATCGGAGCCCAGGGTATGACAATCCAGATCTGTCAATATGTGAGGCAGGGGGCACCAGGAGAGTTTTCCCAGTGGTCCATCAGAAGGGAGTCTGAATGAAAAGAGAGGAGGAGGATGAGGAGGAGAAAGCTATGGAGAGTGGACAGTGAGAGAGCGACACAGCCTGCAGCTTGTGGGAACAGAAGACAAGAAACAAAAGCAGAGGAATACAATGTTAATCAGAATTAACCAATTGTTTCTCATTAGCAGGACAATGTGAATTCTAATACTACAGGTAAGAGACTCATTGAGACTGAAGCCAGCCCACTGAAGAAGCTAGCACTCAAAGTCAAGGGCTAATTAAAGGTGAAGTCAAAGAAGTAAGTTTTGAGTTTAGATCTAAAGGCGTCAATAGAGCTGAATTGTCTGATGTCGGCTAGGAGGTTATTCCCAGCTGACATCCTACTTCACCCACCAGGCTCCAGGAGGAAAAGGCCAGCTCAGGGGTCGTCACACCCCTCCTCTTAAGAGCAAGGTTTCACCTTGACAACTGAAGCGAGAAAAAAAGTCCATCCATCCATCCATCCATTTTCTTCCGCTTATCCGGGGCTGGGTCGCGGGGGCAGCTGTCTGAGCAGGGACACCCAGACTTCCCTCTCCCCGGACACTTCCTCCAGCTCCTCCGGGAGGATCCCAAGGCGTTCCCAGGCCAGCCGGGTGACATAGCACTCCAGCGTGTCCTGGGTCTTCCTCGGGGTCTCCTCCTCCCGGTGGGGCATGCCTGGAACAACTCCCGAGGGAGGCGTCCAGGGGGCATCCGATACAGATGCCCGAGCCACCTCAGCTGGCTCCTCTCGATGTGGAGGAGCAGCGGCTCTACTCCGAGCTCCTCCAGTGTGACAGAGCTCCTCATCCTATCTCTAAGGGAGCGCCCCGCCACCCTAATTCGAGATCTCGAGATAATGACTGTGATATGATAGGCCTGAGATTATGGAGACGCCAGGGACCTCGTAGCTGGTCAGCTATGTAGTTAACGACGACATCAGGTTCACTTAGATTACGCCACCGATATAGCTGAAGCCTTGCTAACCGTCTTCTTAGATTAGGCGCACTAATGTGTATATTATCTGTAATAGCAAGGCATAATGCTTTTTCAGCCTGTGTCAGGCCTTGATTGAAAAGATATGTGACACGGTGATCGATATGCTCCTGCTCCTCTGACATTGCTACACTGAATGGTGTTTCCTGCAATGATTTAATATACTACACTATCGTTTTGTTTTCTCAAGATCTCAAATTAATTATATTGTTATCTCGGGAAAACAAAGTTTCGTTATCTCGAGTTCTCGAGAAAATTATCCCGTTATCTCGGGACCATCACCTAGACCTCCAACCATCACCATCTCCAACCAGATTCCATCCCCAACCCAGCACCCTTTGATCCAGAGGAGCAATTTAAGGATGAAGAACTGCGAGTAAAAGACAATCATGTGACTTGGAAAGTCATCACATGACCAACCTGGTCACAAGTGCATAGGATGAGACATCACAGTTAACCTCAGATGATTGGCGTCCCAAGTGTGTTAAGCATAACTCAGCAGGAGTTAAGGTTCAACCCCCTGACCCAAAGTACACAACAAAATGTTGATCTTCATATGAGGACCAGAGCTCATCAAAGTCCAACAAGGTGGCCTGCAGATGAACAAAGCAACTCAATGCTTTGTCTTCACAAGATCCCAGCTACCAAACACATAAAACTGGAATTAACACAAGCGCTAAACCAAAGTAGCATACCCAAAGGTTCCTCTAACAAAGGCTCACTTGCCAACGAAGTCATCCAAGATGCACAATACAACGAGGCAACCAAGCTACAACAAAGCTTACAGAGACAAAACCAACCAAAATGTGAGCTATGGCGCTTATAACCAAAACCAAACCAAACCAAAATGAGATGAGATGAGACTTCCTCACTACTAATATGCTGGTTTCTTATCTACCAAACAGGATACTACCACATGCTTAACCATCTTAAGGCATACCAGGCTCAAACCAGCACACAAGACCAGACTGAGGGCACCAATTTTGTATATACTTGCCATTTTAACTTATCACAAACCCCAAAGACAAAGTACAAATGCATGTACTGGAAATGTACAATGTTGAGATAAAAGATGGCCATAACAGAGTCCAAGTTCCCCATCGCCTAACTATTTCCACCACTATCTGTCTATTCTCAGCCTTAGTCTTCGGACAGATATTTGTGGTGGGTACTTATGCACTGATTCCACCAGCACCAGAAGGCAACCAGAGAACTGGCAACCTAACCATTAACAATCTACAGGGTTTGCAAACATACCCATTGACACCATCACACAAAGGCTGGACTTAAACTTTACCAAACAGGTTTGTATCTCGGACGAGCCCCCATTTGTCACAAACTGGCTCAGGGTTGTGACAAGGAGGGAGCACGCGCAAGAGATTTTATGTAAAACAGTAATTTGTTAAACAAAGTGCACACAAATAATAAGACAACCAAAAGACAAAGCCAGGTAGATGCCAGCTGTAAGGAAGGGAGAGAGTGAAGGGCTGTCAGCCACCAGCTTATATACTCTGGCAGCCAGAACAGGTGAGCTGAACCTAGCCGATGACCTTACTCCACCCACCAGGCTCCATGAGGGAGAGGCCAGCTCAGGGGTCATCACAAGCTTGGCATCTGTCTATAAGGTGTACTGTGTCTGTGTGCTGTGGGCAGTGGTGGAAGAAGTACTCAGGTCCTTAACTTGAGTAAAAGCACCAATATATTCATACAAATGTACATTAAAATGCAATTGAAGCATCAAAGTAAAAGTACTCCCTCTGTAAAATGTCCCCTGTGACTGATTATTATAAATGACAAAATTAGTGTTAATACTGATGCAGCACTGTGTGTTTCACTGTTGTAGATGCTCGAGGTGGAGCTGATTTTAACTTCTGTATATACAGTTTGGTAGTTCAATCCAGTGGCTCTCAGACTGAGATGATTATTGAGAGAAAAAAGTTCCACTATGCAAATCTGATTTTATTTTACATGACTTTTTCTCCAGCTTTTGTGTTTGTGAAATACTTGATAATTTGAACAATTATTTAAAATACACTTTTCAAAAAGCTTTAAGAGGAAATGTCTCTTTGTTGGAACTAACAACTCAAAAAGATGATTTTTTAATTAATTGGATAACATTTTTGTCATGTCTCCTTCTGCTCTAGGGTCATGCTTTTGGTTTTTCTCGTCTTTCAGTTCTGTTTCCTGATTTGGTGTCTAACCCTCCTCTTGTTTCAGATTCTTTCCCGCCCTTGTGTGTTTTTCTGTCGTTATGAATGTCCACCCCTCCCTGATGTGTTTCACCTGTGCCTCATTATCCCCATCCCCCTTGTGTATTTAGTCTGTGTGTTCCCTGTCTTCTAGCGTTCGAGCATTTCTCCTACTGATGGCCTTCCTAGTTTTTTTTTTACCCTGCTTTTGATCCTGACTTTTGCCTCTGTCTGATCCTATTTATTCATGTTTGCTTAGCTGACTAATCTCCTGTGTACCGAACATTACATAAGTAAAGACTTTTGTTGTTGGAAACCTAAACTGTCTTGAGTCATGCATTTGGCTACCTAGTGGGTCAGACCTCTCAGTCATCAAATGTTTTTACAGTCAATGTAAGAGTCACAATAGTGATTCATCTTCCCCATGTGCAGGGACCATTGTAACAGCATTTGGGGGCAATTGTGTACCTTCATATAAATATCAAGGACCACAATAAACTCCCATTAATGAAGATATAGTTGAATCAATTTAATATCTATTAAACAATTAATTCTAGTTTAAGTAAAAAGTTGAAACTCTTGCAGAAAGACTTGGACAGGTTTCAGACATCAGGTTGTCTGTTGGCAGGCAGGGAGGTTTCATCACTGACCATATTCATAATGAGTTTCATGGTTCTGTCTTGTTTATGATTGATGCAATTGAAGAAGTCAGAACTCATACTGTTAGACAAAAAAATCCCATCTATTTTAATGACGTCGGAGTCACCCATGACTGAATATCTGCTGGCTAAGAATAACGCAGGTAACATCTGACAAAGTCATCAAAAGTTTGACAACAGAATCCTTATCAAACTAGACTTAGAGTGGTGACCAGATTGCCAGCTGTACTTTCCTCTTTAAACACACCTACTCCTTCAGCTCACAGCTGTGTCTCTGGGCTGAGAGAGCAGACAGACAGAGTGCCTACAGGGAGGGCTGCCTCTCCATACGTACCCGGCTTTAACGACTTGGTTTTGGCTGCTCATTGAAGGGCAGCCTGCCTTCAGACATTTAGTCTCTCCGCTCTGCAACAGTCAATGAGGAGTGTAGTGTGTTTACTGGGGAAACAACAGGTAACTATCCCCGCTATTATTCGTCTCTGTGACTGTACCAGAGCATAGATTCATGCATTGTATTCAGCACAGAGAGTTATTTTGGCATGTTTAGGTCGAGATTTTGAAGGACATGAACGCTTATGTTGCCATCTTCCTTCCCTCTAATGTATTCGTAAAGTACAACACATATTACAGTACATTACAGCAATATATCATAGAATATCAAAGTAGGCCTATAATATGCTATAGTAATAAGTATAGTATTCTATATAACAAAATATGTATATCAGTCCAACAGAGAGGCCATGTGAGTGTCCCAAGTGTGCCACATACTCTGTGACAAAAGGGTCTGTGTGTTGTGGTTTGGGGAGTGAGTGGAGAGGAGGCAACACTGGCCCCAGAATGATTGGTATATTTTGTGGTCTCCACTATTGTGGTACGGTCTGATGGCAGTGGGCACAAGTGTTTTATGTCTAGGTGGGATGATCCAGTGGCTGAATGAGCTGCCCATCTAGCACAGCTCATCGTGGAGGGGGTGAGAGGGATGGCTTTGATCTTGTCCTTTATCCTCCATGCCACCACTAACTCCAGGCTGTCTAGTTCCAGCCTGACACAAGAGCTGGCCCACCAGCTTATTCAGTCTGCTGGCCTCACCAGCCCTGATGCCACCACTCCAACACACAACAGCCAGCAGAGAACTTATTCCTAGCTTTACCCATAATTGACTAGTGGCTAAGTTGTTCGGAATCCAATGGTACCAAACATTAGCTTATATCTTACTTATATCTATACAACTTCAGTTGTTAAACGCAAGGGGTCACTCATTTTATCATTTTTCACAAAAACACTGGTGGAAATACAGGTTCCTTTTGTCACATTGTAACTATGAGGGAAATTTAACTTTTTATTAAATCAATTAATAATTTATTAGTAATTTAATTTATCATCCATAACTGTTGTCCAGACCATTTCCTCATCTCCACTGTCCTCTGCACAGTAAATACTCCTCCAATCTGGGGGCTCAATTAAAATGGCTGCCCTGTCAATGACAGCTGATTTTACCACCTCCTGAAAGTAATGTAGATGTGAAATCCCTAACCTATCGTTTTACAGGTGTCTGTGTGGAAAATCAAAAATCCAGTAAACCCTTGTGACTAATGACTACACACATGCATTGACCGATTTGATAAATTTCAATGGACTTTCCTCAGCTAGTATTTTAAGTGCTGTAAAGGAAAATATAAAATTCCACTGTGGACATCAATGAATTAATTTCTCACTGTTTATTGTTTCTCCCTGTGAATGGTATTCTCCAGTTGGTGTAGATGTGTTTGACATCCTCTGTCCTTAGACCCTCGATTTGAGGAATGAAAAATCCCCCCCATTAAAAACCCTTTTAGCAGGAAAGAAATGGAAGAAACCCCAGGAAGAGCCACAGAGAAGGGATCCATCTCCCAGAACGGACACACCTGTATAGATGCTGTGTATACAGAACAGACCAACAAAATCACAGAGTATACAGTTTATAATGAAAAAAATATCTGATACAAGTAAATTATAAAATATATGTTAAGGGTGTGGATCCAAGAGGGCAACTGAGCAGGCCAAGACATCGGCAAGTGATCCAGATATATGTGAGGCACTGACAGCCAGGAAAGAGAGCGGTTCCTGTTTCATAGACACTCTTTCTCTTTCTATACGTTGTAGTCATTCTTATTATTAATATTGTATACCTATCATTATAATTATATTTCAATGTGGAAGGAGGGTGTTGTGTTTTCTTACACTAAACTGGTGACTTATTAACAGTATTACATATGTGTAAACATTAATATGTGAAAGTGCAGCCAAAATTTCCCAATACTTACATACAAGCTTAATGGTGCTAACAGTAGCCATGTTGGATATGGTTATCAATGACAAGGATGTGCTACGCTTACAGTACACAGCCTCTGAGCCTGTAGTTCAGCAGCTACCTCTGCTAACTCATGATGGCCGTTTTGCTGGAGTTTACATGATTGTGGTATTGAACAGAGTTTCTTATTCATGCATTTATTAGCCTAAAAAGGCTTTGAGAGATTGTTGAACATAACAAACTAGCTGCTCTTGCTGGTTTTTATAGTCTTTCCAACCCCAGTTTTAAATGAGTTTTACTGGTCCCAAAGCTCTGAAGCAATTGCCAAAGCAATTATATACAAGTGTCATAGTTAAGATAATGATGAGACATTCAATGAGTGTGTACAGTGTGTATGTGTAACAGAAGAGGACAACATTAAAAAAGATAAATAATTCCATTATAGCAACATGATGACAAATGAAGAAGAAAACAGATTATAAGGAGCAGATTATGAGAAGAGTTATCTTTTTTCTTGCAGTGGTAGATTGATGTCAAGAGTTAGACATTCTCTGTCATTTCAGGATGCACCAAAACCATGCCTTTATCATTTCATGACTAGATCACTGTAAAGGCCTGCTCACTGGCCTGCCAAAGACATCAATTAGCAAACTTCAGCTCATGCAAAATGCAGCAGCTAGAATATCAACAAAAACAAGCAGAGAACATATTGCTCCAGTGCTCACCTCCCTACACTGGCTGCCTGTATCCTTTAGTGTCTTAGAATAAATAGAATAGATGGTTAATAGATGGTTATCATACAGTATGCATTTGCTCAGCATAGGTATTGCAATCGACTGTATTATTATATATATATATATAGTGGGGAAGACAAGAAAACACAAGGGGAAACACAAGGGCACAGCCATGGCATAATAATAATAATAATAATAATAATAATAATAATAATAATCAAATCAATTTTATTTACATAGCCCAAAATTACAATTACATTGCCTCAATGGGCTTTGCAATCTGTACAGTGAATGACATCCTCTGTAATAATAATAATAATAATTATAATTGTACTTTCCGCTCAGTCCAGTTGACTGACAGTATCTGATCTTATTTGCTACAATGGAGTCTGTGTTGTGGTTGCTGATAATGCAGTTTTTGACCCTTGGCAGTGGTCAGGTGGTCTGCCAGGAAGTGTAGAACAGCAGTGAAGTTTGCTCCGTGTCACACAAGATTTTAAAAAACTAACCTAATTTTGTTTTTTGTGTGTTTAGGGACAGTCTTGTCCTCTGTGTTCCCCCCTTGGCTTTTGGCAGGAGTGTGGTCAGTTATTTTTCTTTCTTTATAAATTTCATGAATCCCAACTGAAGGGGAAAATTGTTGCATATGCCTCTATTTGGTGTCCATTGTTGAAGGTTTTTGGATTTGGATGTTTTTATTGTTAACTGTAAATGTGTAGTAGTGTCATCTTTATTATGTAAGCCTGTTTACCACTGTTTTGTCATGGGTCCAAAACTGTTTGAGTACGATATATTCATTACATTTAGCTGCTATATTTTTTTTCAAGCATGACATGATGATAGACTGCACCTAATTGGTTGATCTACATTCACAATAATGATAATGGTTTCATTAGTCTCTGAATTAAATGCTAATTAAGTAAGTTTACCAACAAGGCAAAATCTTTATGAACAATGTTTTGAGAGGGTATTTCAAATAAAAAAGCCGAAATTAAAAGAGGAATATTGATTTTATTTCATCCTAGCTTAGCTAAGCACCTAGCTAAGATGTGCCATGAGTAAAATTGGCAATATATGCAAACATTTTTACACAGAAGTTACACATTAATTGAGGGCGCCAAACAGGTGCATATGTCTCGATATGTATCCAGGGAAAATCTTTACACCAACGTTCACTTTTCGCAAGTGCTTGGAACAATTCAAGGCCTCTTTGCAGATACACTTTGGCAGCAAAGCTGCTGGCTCTGGTTACAGGAGGAAGCAATACAGTCTTATCAAGCTGCTTTTGAAAGGAGGCTTCCCTGACATGGGAATTGTATCAAAATGAAAACTCCACTAATTTTACATATTAAAGGGGCACTGTGTAGTTTTGGAGAAGAAATTCAGACACAGAATTTTAGTGTTTACAATATTATTGAGGTAAAAATACAAACTCAGAAATATGTATTTTTTTTTTCCATAAGTGAATAAACAAGCTGTTCTCAGAGGAAAGGTCCCAGAACACTGTTTGAAGCTAGAAAGGTGGCATGGACCGCCACATATAAACAAAGTAAAACAGTATAAATTGTGTTGTCCTTTAAGGTCAGTTTATTTATTTAGTTTGTTTAGACACAAAAAATCGAGATCTTTCTTGTCTGGTTAAAATTTCTTCCCAAAAACTACAGCAGGAGTACTACTGCATGTCTGAAGTAAAGCCTTTGGTGGCTCCAGAGGAAGCTGCATGTTATCTTAAAGTTAGTGTGTTTTTGTCAACAATGTTCTATTATTTTTTTTAAAAATAGTTCAGTTCTGTGTTTAAAACATGCTGTTGGGCACAGATGATCCGGTAATGTGAGGGGATTAAAGATCCAGTCTTAAGACTCATCGAGGCTGCCTCAATAATATCAAACATGATTTGATTTACAATTTAAAATATGGATGATAACATCGGTACTTTCCGAGCTGGACCCCAACAACCAATGCGAGAGGCATCCTGGAGCAGCTGGTAAACATCTTAATGTTAGCTAGCATTTAACTGGTGACAGAAACTTCAAATCTCACCTCCAGTTCTCACTGAAGAATAGAAAACCTGTGTTGATTGCGTCTCCCCACTCATCCAGATTCGTTTAACCTTCTACTTTTGTTTTGTTTCTCTCATTGTAACATGTTACTACAGCAAGTTGTACCACGCATATCTCCATTTTGTTTATGTCTGCTTCCCCATGAGATCATGTGAGAGGGAACATAAGCCAGAGTGCTAAAACAACACCCATGCTGCTACAGAGTGTTATTCAAAATGTATTAATAATATGTGTCACATGTCCAAATTGCACTTTCTTGGGTCCTTGCAACAAACCAACAAAGTGTGAAGCTGATTAGATGAAACTTCTTGGGATATGTGAATAACACACATACTCACAACCAGACAGACAGAGATTCCTTGCGTTAGTTGTTTGACAAATGTTTAACACAAGCACACACACACACACACACACACACACACACACACACACACACACACACACACATACAACATGAGCATTGTGCTGTTACTCTGGCACATCAGAGACATAGTTTCGGTTCACTGTTGATCTTGTCTGATTTCAGCTGGAGTGTGTCGTCTCTTCTGCCCACCTTCACTGAACAGCTGCTCCATTTTACCTGAACAACCTGCTCAACTCTCACAAATCCAAAACAATGACACATTTCTTTAAATACTTAAAAGACCTATGGTCATTTATAAAAACTAGCATTACATCTCATGCATGGCATTTTAGCAGACTCTACGTTTAATTAATTAAATCAAGTTTACCAATAGTGAAGCTTTTATTGTGAAAGCCAAAGCGCCATGATTCCGGTCTGGTGCTGTCTAATGCTGTCTGCTTTTTTACTCCTCTGGATCATCAGGTGGCCGTTCATCTATTGTGCTCACAACCTGATCAAACTGATCCCAGAGCAGCCGGGGATCAGGTTTCAGCACCGCGGTCAGCTCCGAGCCCTGCCCCCCCTCCTCCTGCTGTTTCCTCCTGTTTTCCTCGCTGCGACCCCTCCCCCTTTATATGTGCTCTCCTCATAAATCCCTCCTATGTGCTACTGACTCGCACACTTGAAAGCTTCGGAAATCACGCAACGACTAGACTCTGTACCACTTTGGTTTTCCTTGCTGAGACTGAAACTGGTCTGACGGCAGTTTTTTTTTTTTTTTCCTGAAAAGCAACAGCATCAGCCCGGCTCCCTCTGGACCTCCCTCTCTGTGGCTCACACTGAAGCTCACCGGCATCTTTTTCTCTACTTTTGCAGTTTTACCTTTGCAGCAGGAGTAGTCTCCGTCCAAGCTTCGGCAGGATGTTGGACCCGTCTTCCAGTGAGGAGGAAGGGGATGAGATACTGGAGGTGGAGCACAAAGAGGTGGCGGCCCCGCAGAGCCTCGGAGGAGCCCGGCTGTCCCCGGGCCGAGCAGCCGACGGCCACGGCGGCACAGGGCTCCAGCCCCGGGGCCGCGGGTGCGGCGCTGGCCGACCCTCCAGCCCCAGCCCGTCGGTGGGCAGCGACAAGGAGAAAGAAGACCTGGAGAAGATGCAGAGAGAGGAGGAGGAGAAGAAGAAGAGACTCCAGCTGTATGTGTTTGTGATGCGCTGCATCGCCTATCCATTCAACGCAAAGCAACCTACTGATATGGCCAGAAGGCAGCAGAAGGTAAGATCAGAGTGAAAGGGAGACACACACCTAGACCCAACTCCAAACTGTGCTCTTAATGCAGCCGTCACTTCTAGAAGGAATCACTCATACATGGCACCAACTGTTGCTTCCATAGCGCACCGTGTCGCTGCAAGATTTTCAGTCGAATATTCAAGAACCCAAAATATCACTCGGTCGACTGAAGCCTGAGACAAGCTTCTTCACATATTCAATCTATTGCACATGTACCGATACTTTCAGTAGAAAAGGTAGTTGATCGACTGTGGTGTATGAAGTGCAGTCCGAGGTGACAGGTCCTCTACCTCGCTGCACATAAAGCATCTAGCAGAGGCATGGCAGTAACTCAACACGAGCTGATGTCGACTTGATCGAAAATATTTTCTTTTCTCCCTCCACCCAGCATCCTGGGTTGATGATGACAAAGCTAAACTAACCTACACCGAGTTGGAGGTTTCAGAAACAGCCAGCTGTGATCATCAAAACTAAAAACAACACAAGGGGAGGCTGAAGGATGACATGAGAGAGCAGGAGAGGAGACACAGCAAGCCAGACTGTGTATTCATGTTGTTCCCACCCATTGTAGTAGCTCTGCGTATGTGACTTGCCTCTGGGTGTAGAAGCATCAGTGCTGTCGCCTCCTTCTGCTCGTCTCAAGCTGAGCTCTTATTAGAGCCATCTATTGCACAGGAGAAACAGCTCCTCCACAGCACTGAACAGTGCACTGAATGACATCCTCTGTCTGGGAGGAAGGTTTCTTCCTATAGTAGAACAGCTTTGATGTTGTTCCTTATGATGAAGATATTACTACGACCATCACACTACCTTATACAACCTGAGGTATATGAGATCATTATTAAATAAGATGAAACGTTACATTTCTAAAGATGCCATATGCAAGATATGGAGATAACAGCAGAAGCAGCTGTTTCTTTACAAGGAGTCGCACTTGGCTGTGCATAGAAATAGAAAGGATGTACTTGTGTAAAGAATGAGAAAGAGAGCTTGAGATCCCCTCACACTGTTTCTGAACCAGAAGACCAACAGTACCTCTACTGGAGCTACAGACAGTCACTGACCGTGTGGCCCTGAGCCTACACCCCGTCTACACCAGTTGCGTAGTGTAAGCAGCATGTCAGCAGCAGCAGCTGCAGTCCTCCATCTGTGTCTGCACCCAGGGATCCTTTCAGCTGCAGTAGTGCTATGCAGTTCTCACACAAGTTTTGACAGCACTCAGCCTGATAAATAGTTACAGTAGTTACGCATGTCAGTAGGAAGAAAAGATAGTTGAGGACACAAATTGCGATCCATTACAAGGCTGGTGTAGACAGCTGGAGCGTATCTGTTCAGACAGATGTGCATGAGATGGAGGTCTGAAAGTCATGGCTGAAACATGTCCGGGCTGTCCACTGGATGTGGCAACTTTGAGCTCGGACTGCAATTTATGAATCTGTCACATCTCTGCCATGCAGATGTGAAAGCACTTAACAAACATCTTCAAGCAGACTTTGCATGGGCTTCAAATGTGACTTATACTGAACTGCTTCTCTCTCTCTCTCTCTCCCTCTCTCTCTCTCTGCCATTCAGTCAGTCTCTCTCTCTCTCTTGTCTCCTTCATATTAAAAGCATTAATGGCCTCCCAAGCCCCCGTTCAAGGAGGTCAACCCAATTGCCAGGATAAATGTTGGCAGTTCATGTCTCTGCAAACCAGAGACATGTTGAGACTTTACATTTCTTTATGTTGCAATTTTTCACTTCTTTAGGATCAGTTTTAATTTTCATGTTGCAAGAGCGCTGTGCTTATGTTTGGAAAAGATCATGTTTGCCTTAAAATACCTGGTTCTTTTGCCGAAAACACAGCTAAAAGATTGTCCTGAGGTCTCCTTTAATATATACAGTGGTTTCACACTTACAAATGTTAAAGGTGCAATATGTACAAATTTGTGTTGGAATCTTCAAAACTTGACTGAAAATATCAACAGAATGTGAAGAAATACATACATATACAAATATATTTATTCATCTGGAACGTTATGTGGAAGACCATGTATTGTGTTGCAAAGATGTCTATTGAAGTTGGCATGCTAACCAGCTAGCCCCTAGCCAGTTTATACCTCTCGCGTCAGATATTGAACAACACCAACACTGCTCCGATCTCATGGTCCGGGTAGAGTCAGCTAAAACGACTGCTAGCCGCACGACTTATGGAGCTTACAAGCTAACACCAGCTACACTTAGCAGCAGCTAGAGATTAGTATGGTAATATGCCCCCTTTTTGTTGGGAGTATGAAATCAACAGGTACACACAAAGGGTCTATAACTCCACTATGTTACAGCACCAACAAAAATCATTTTGACCGTAAGTATATCTCATCACAACAACTGAAGACTGACAGTCTAGTCTACGCCTTCAACACCAAACTTTACACTCTTCACCATTACAGGCAGTAAGTAATCTGACTAAACATGGTTTCAGCAGTAATTTGATTTATAAAGTGTCATGTGAAACCAGGTTTCCTTCACAAGGCTAACAGATTAGATTATGCTTTTCTGTAGCTTCAAGAGTTTATGTGCACATCCCCATGACAAAGACCCAAGACAGGGAGGCTTTACTGAGGCAGCCACTTAATGAAATGAAAGAAAAAAATCAATGTTTTATGTGTGCGTAATTGTGCCCATTTGCACAGCTCAACAGTGAGTGTATTTGTAAAATTTAGACATTTGAAAAGTAAGAAAAAAACAGTGTACTCTCCCAGTAAACGGCCTGTCCACAGATTGCAACGTCGGGTGTCATAATAAAGCCCCTATTCTAAGATACAAATTCACTGCAGGAGACACTTAACAGATTTCTCATACATCATATTTAAAATCCATCTCACCCCCTCTTGATCAGTAGGGGACAGGAAAACATCAAAACATGCTGACAGATATACAGTCACCATTATGTCCTCCTCCTCTTAGACTTTATAATGGCTAGCATGTAGTTTCAGACTGATTACAGAATCATAATTCATTAAAATGGTTCATTTGGCACACAAGGATTGTGTTTTACAGATAGCAAGCAGAAACATCTGTTTGTGAAAATAAGCAGAGGAAAAAAAACAGCAACATTATTACTGGAAAAGAAATTAGCTCCTGTCTCCCCCATGTCTATATATGACTTTACAACCCTGATTCCAAAAGTGTGACGCAGTGAAAACATAAATAACACAGAATGTGATAATTTGCTAATACTTTTTGACATATACTCAATTGAAAAAAGTAAAGAGACAACATATATTCAGGGTTTGACCTCATCAACTTCATTGTTTTTTGTAAATATCGTCTTCTTGTTGATAGAGGGGAAACAAAAGACTGTGAAAGTTGTGGAAACACCTGTTTGGAACATTCCACAGTAAACAGGTTCATTGGTAACAGATGACAGAATCACTGGGTATGACGGGCACATGGACCGAGGTTCACCACTTTGTGAAATACATGATTGTATAAAGGAGATTACTATCTGGGCTCAGGAACAGGAACACTTTGTAAAACTATTGTCAGTGAACACAGTTCTTTTGCAAATGATAGCATTCTGTTCTTTACGTTTATTTATGTTGTCCAACACTTTTGGAAACAGGGTTGTATAGTTATTAATAATGTATAATTATTAACGATACTGTATGCTGTTAATGCTACAGAGGCAAGTTTATTGTGGATATTCACATTTTGCCAAAATTGACACATTTTAAAACCACTTTTTGTCAAATTTGTCAACAGGACTATTATCATCTATTTCTTACAAAAAGCAAAGAAGCTGTCACATTAAACTAATTTCAAAACCACATTTTGAAAATGATTAGGGATGCATAGTATGGATTCTTTTGTTCTCTCTAATGAGGAAAACTATTAATGACTGTGCTTGTTCGACAGTTGGAGGTGTCCTGTCACAGTTTCACAGAAATCAATTTGGAATGGTGGTCTGTAGGCAAAATGTGTTTTTGGGCAGTAGTTGGCTACTGGAACAAACTGGCCGCAAGGCTGACTCACCACACTGTATCTATGGCCTCATTGCCTTGAGGGCCTGGAATCTTGACATCGCTGTGAGGTTGCCAGGCAACCTGGTAAGACTTTTGGAAGTCACCATGCATTGTTGCTGTATGCCAAGAAATACTATCAGCGTGTTACGTTACTGCAAATCCACCGCTTGTCATTCTTACATTTTTGTGTTCAAAAGCAATTCAAAATGTTAACTGGTGAGTTTTAGAGGTGTTGGTAGGTACATTTTGAACAGAGACAGGTTAGCGGTGTCCCCTGCATTAGGCTTTATGCCAAGTCAAGCTAATCATTTTCTGGCTCCAGTTCCAACAAACAGACATGAGAGTGGTACTGATCGTCTATAACTGTCGGCAAGAAATAAACATATTCAGAGAAAGTCTATTCCATTTTCAGAAAAATCTGTAAAGAAATGTGCGTTCGTAGCTAACAACCCAGTGCTGGTTACCTGTTTGTGTCCTGCTTGTAGTGGAGCTTAATGCTGGTAATGATGGTCCGTCCATTGTATAAGTTAAGTTTTAGGAGCAGCCGGCAGCTGCCGTGCAGCTCCTGGAGACCAACACAATATAGCCTTTAGCTGGATGTATTCACTGAATGGTTGGTGCTATGAATACAATCCAAGAGCACCTGTTTGTATAATGACCCATTATTTCTACCAGCATGTAAATAAATGTGCTTTTTAAAGCATGACACAATAACATGGAAAGTTAGTGGAATATTCTTTCAACATCTATACAAGAACACCACAGAAAGCTGAGTGAGGGAGGGGGGTGCTGGTGTAAATCACACAAACTGAGATGTCATCCTGAATTGTGATTCTACATCAATGGAGAGAACAGGCAGAAGCCATGAAGATAAAAACAGTATATCTGTGACTGACCATGAACGGGCTGCTGCGCCTTTTCAGTTCTGGTTGGTCAAGTTGTTTCTTCTCCTGGAAAAAAAACACCTCATCATGTCCAATAAATTGGCACATGTGGAGCAAGGATGGATGGAACAGTGTTTAAGCCTGAAAGACATCCAAGTATCTACTGCTGTATTGTTGTCATATGACAAAGTGCAGTCGGATCAGACATAAACCATGACATACATGAAGCATGTGACTTAAATGCCACTCAAGCTTCAGCTGAGCTGGTCTACGTCTGTGTTATCAACCCTTACTCAAAATGCATCTGTTAGTGGTACTGACCCTGTAAGCAGTACTCTGATGTGCAATATGTAAGTAGCTATAGAGAGCTGAAGTGATACCAGAACTTGTTGTCTCTGTTCCATAAGCAAGAAATTCTCATTCAAAATCCCACTGACAATTGCATCTACGGTACAAACTACAAATCCAGCCTCAGAACAGAGTCTTTTTTAACTGTATGATTGTAAGATTGTAGAGGAGTTTTTAAAGGGGCACTATGTACAGTAGCTCTGGAGAATAAATTCAAACTCAGAGTGTAAATATTTACAATATTAATGAGGTAATAATACAAACTCAGAAATATGTATTTTTTTCACCAGTCAATAAACCAGCTGTTCTCAGAGGAAAATAAGGTCCCAGAACACTGTTTGAAGCTAGAAAAGGTGGCAGGGTCCGCCATATATAAATATGTCCTTTAAGACAGAGATGCTCACAAGTCGTTTTTTGCAAGTCTAAGTCAAGTCTCAAGTCTTTGAGCATAAGTCCGATTCAAGTCTCAAGTCTTTGAGCTAGAGTCCAAGTCAAGTCTCTTATGGTTGTAATGAGCGTTCTATCATCTGCTGCGTGCCGTCCGGTCTGTTTAGAACACTGCATAGTTATATCTAAGGAATTCAAAGCATCTACTGTATTATCATCACTCCTCTATCTGTTAGCATAGAGTATTATCAGCACTGATTAGTTGTTTGGTATATAAAACAGTCTGTCGCAATGCAATATAACCCCCCCCCCCACACACACACACGATTAAAGCTTTACTTTAAAATTAATAACTGAGGTTAACTTTCACTTTACCAAGTGACTGACCTATCTGGGTGTGTTTACAGGTGCCTGATAAAGTTTGATGTGGTCGATCCAGCATCCTTTATATTCATTCTGCAAACGTTGCATTTGGCGATCCATTTTTTGCGCCTTGTGTGTAGTTCCTGTAGGCAAAGCTTATGACAAACGGGAGAGCAGCAGCAGTTGTTGTGCTCATCGACATAGTGTTGTTTTCATCTGGTGGCCGCACGCAGTGCGCATCAAATGCATAAGGTTACGCATGAGGGAATCTGTGGCTCAATTTATTCAGGATGCGGCCCCTGAATTGAGACACAGCTGGAATGATGTTCAGCTCGTCAGACATTTTCTTAATGTTGATGTGCCGTAAAAAATAAATTATTAAGATCGTTCACGGGTCCCAAATCTCAAGCCCGAGTCGAGTCTCAAGTCTTTTGAAGGTGCGACTTAAGTGTGACTCGAGTCCAAGTCGCAAACTCGAGTCCCCATCTCTGCTTTAAGGTCAGTTTGTTTATTTAGCTTGTCTAGGCAGAAAACAACAGAGTGCACCTTTAAGGCACCCTTTGCACTCAAACACATAGAAGGTCTTTCTTGTATAACAAGTGAACATATAAACACTGGTAAAATATAAACACTATAAAAGCTCCTCCTCATGTTGACTCCATATTTCACACAAGGGGCACTGGTGAGAGCACACCACCTCTACAGTACTCACTAAAGGTCTTGTTATCCTCAGTCAGAGTCAACATGTTATTTTGGTGTCATCATGTTACAGTTGATCCACTTTGTGAGACCCCATGAGATTCTTCTGCACTCTGGGGAGTGCATGATGAAAGATGCGTTGGTCTCATGTGCACTGAGGGCCTTTCACTTCACCGTCTTCATGTATGAAGTGTGGAATAGTGCGTGAACTGACTTTGCTAGCATATTTGTTGCCGCAAATAACCCACTTGCAATCTAGACTTGAAAATAGCAATGTCTAGCGATACAGTACTTACGTAAGTCCTGTACTTAATTTATTTCCATTCTTTGTAGCTTTATACTTCTACTTCAGTACATTTCAGAGGGAATTATTGTACTTTTTTACTGCACTAGATTTATTTGACAGCTATGTAGAAATACCAGTTACCTCACAGATTTAGATTTTATAGCTGGAGCTGGAGCCCAGGGATGCCAGTGTAGGGGTGTCATTGACATAAATGGGATTGGAAATGTGTGTGTGTGTGTGTGTGTGCGTGTGTGCTAATGTCAGTCTTAGCATGTTCTAAAGGCCACTACACACCAGGGCATGACAAAGAAACGACACAAATATGCAAAATAGTCATATAATAATATGTTAAAGTACCAAAGTTGCAAACAAACTAACCGATTAAGGCAGCAGTAGACTCCCATGCTAGCCCACCTCAAGTGGTTGGCCCTGTTTCCCCTCCTGAGACGTGGTTTGGAAACTGCTACTCTGAGATCACTCCTGCCAGCCTTCTTTTGACAGGACTTCTGCTGATTGGAGACTTGTGTTCTGTATCTGTGATGAAGTTGCTTTTCTATCTCTCAGGAAAATAAGCTTGATGTATTGATCTTCTGATGGTGTGGTCACTTTTGGTCTGGCTGATTGTGATTTGAATACAACTGATGCAGGCTGTGTAAAGCGTTTTAGAGTTCCATGCTCTGCCCCCTAGAAACCTTTAGTCTAGCCATGATTTTGATGCTGAGAAAGCCCCTCTTTAACTCTTTTCATTTATTTTCTGAATCCTAAAACTTTAGGATCATTTTCCAGGTTTATGTGACAATATTAGAGATTTTCAATGTGTCTCAGAGTTTTGGACCCCACTGTATGTTCACAAATTAGTTTGTTTCCTCTGTTCATCATATGCTTTTTTTTTTATCAGCCACATTTCACACAATTTATTCACTGCATCGTTAGGCATTTCCTCAAAGAGCTGAAAAACACCAAGCTTTCAACCACAGCCAAGATGAAAAAAACAACACATACACAGTCATTACATCGTGTAAGTCAACAAGGTAATGGTGTGTATGTGTCCACATAAATGCCTTTATAGTCTATACATTCATTAAAGTAGATGGGGGGGCATTCAAAGCTTTAGCCTCCACACTGCTGCTTACATGCTACATCAATAAATTACTATTTCAATTTTAGTAATGATGTTTGCATTCCCAATTATAAAAGCTGTCTCTTTTGTTATTATCATTACCCCCACCCTCCACATTGTGTGATCCAAACACAATGTCCCATTCCACTATGATGTTATGATGTTTTCATCATAATTAATCATTTTGCTCCCGCACTGAACTCGCTCAGATGAGAAACAGTGGCTGCTTTGGAGGTGCAAATCCCCTCACTAGTTCATGTAGAAACAATTCTACAAACATTACACATCAGTAGCTTTCTGTTCATTCATCACTAATAAAATAGGAAACCAACTTTAGACTGCAAGAAAGAATGAAAAGACAGAGAACACTTCAAAGGCTCTTGAATGCAAGCCATTGAAAAACAGATCAGTGTCATAGTTCAGTCACTATGTCAGAGTCAGTCTGTCTGTTATAAGAGGATATGTAGAGTTAGACGGAGAATAAAAGTCTAATTTGGCGTTCTGTGTTTAGATCACACTGTGGAGCTCATACGCCTTCTCAAACACATTTGCCAGTCAGCTGGGCAGTGGGTGGTACTGCACTGGGCTTGAGATGCTGTGGGCTGGAAAGAGATAAAGCCATGGCTGTTCCTTCTTTGAAATTTTTCTTTCATGTTCAAACCTGTCTTATGAGGACTTTGCAAATTGCAGTTTTATGTCTTGTTGCCGGTAGATATGCTTTGAAGACAGAAATAAACCATTGTGAACCTCCTATGTGAGACCCGACATCGGAGCACCCGTTTGTGCCGTGAAGACGGACACCCATTACCTCCAGTTCTGTTTTGTTTTGACCAACTTCCAACTGCTAAAAAAACTTGAACAAGCATTTGTATGGACATTGCTAGGGCTGGCCACTCGTGGGGTCCTGACGGTCGGAGCTTGTGGCTGTTCACAAACCTACACCATACACTGCCACCCAGCCTGTTTCTTAATGTATGCACTTGTGTTAGTGAATGAAACTGCCCTAGACACTATTCATTCTTGTAACATTAGTCACGCTGTAATGGTTAGGCATTAATGCCATTGACATCTAATTTCAACTACTTTGTGTAGTACTTTATCTTAAGATAATGTATTTTTATGGATGAATCAACTATACATTATTGTTTATCTGTTTATTACATTTTGTATTAGTACTCTGAATTTTAAAAGTACCGAGTAGCTTTAAAATCAGTGTAGTTGACTAGAAGATACAATATTTGCTTTGGAAATGTAATGAAATTAAAGTATAAAGTAGCATAAATGCAAATACATGCACCTCAAAACTCTACTAACTGTACTAAATGGGTGATTTGTAAGATATGGGCAGAGTTTTAGCTTAAAACATAAAGTAACATCATCAACACAATGTGAAGGAAGAAAGTGAACAGAACCACCAAGAGGCAAGTTTAATCTGGGAGATACAAAGTAGTGTCAGCTGCTATGTTTAACAAGCTCTCAAAGCATTTAGTGTAACAAATGAACAAAATATGCTCTCAAAAATATCCTTACAGATAAGATCTGTAAATATTCCAACTCTAGAGGCTGTTTTCACCCACTGATGTTTTCTGACTCTCTGCTGCTCCTCTCTTGCTGTTGAGCTTAGGGCTGGCAGGTTATACAGTTAAATGGTATCTCGGGGTATTTAAAAATGATGTCTCTTTCATTTCCGCAATGGAAAAAAATGTTGCTCATTCTGCGCATGTGTAAGTACTTTAAGGGTGTGTGTCCAGCAGCAGTACTCTCTCTGTGTTAGAGGATGTTATAAAAGTGATGACAGAACTTTTTGTATTTAATGTAAGTTGTCAGATAAAGAAGCTGTCAGAAAAGCACTCTCTCATACTCGTGGGTCACTTGACAGCCTCTCCACAGAAGGGCCAATTTTCTGGCTTCTCCTCTGGTGCTTGGTGGTCTTGGTAATACAGGGACTATGACCTGTAGTTTTCCAAGTAAACACACCGTCCCCTCCTGATGGCCGGCTGTCGCTCTTCTTGGGTTATACTGTACTTCTCCTACGCAGCCGCATTTTGCTGCCGGAGTGTGACGAGGGAGAGCCAGCAAATCCTGACGAGGCTGTGTGCAAGATTTGCATGAAGAAAGTGACAGCCAGAGATGATAGTCCTATAAAAAGCTTGAAATGCAGCTCAAAATACTTTACAACAAATTAATTACATGCAGTGAAAGTTTAACATAAAATTAGACCTTAAAATTAAGAATAACATGTTAAAAATGTTAATGTGACAAAGTACTACAATGTGATTTGAAATCAGCTTGTGGTAATACTGTATACCATTGGAAAATATGGGGACGGTTTATCGGTATAAAAAATTAGATACCGCCCAACCCTAGAGCTCAGCCCCATCGCTCCTGGTGACTCCTCCCTCAGTCCAGGCACACTCAGGTGTGACTGGCTCCACAGCTAACTGAGCCACCAGCCAATTAGAGTGTGGTCATCTATGATGCTTTCTGGAAACACCTTTCAAGCTGCTGTGGCTGGAATGTGGGATATGAGAGTGAACCGAAACAGTTATAAAAACTATAACAAACCCTGAGTTGAAAGAGGCTGCAAAGCTCTACAGAGCTAACAGGAACTAGATAACGTCTGTGGAGGGGCTGTCAAGTGACCCACGAGTATGAGTGCTTTTTTGACAGCTTCTTTATTTGACAACTTACATTAAATACAAAAAGTTCTGTCATTACATAGTGCAGATTTAAGTATGAAACTGAAAAATTACTAATATGTCTGTGTTGGAATATGATGTCATTTATATTTATTATAAAATGCAGCTGAAGCATTTGATGAAATAATTTAACATTGCACTCACCAAGTTAATTGCTGAGATGTAAACACCCAGGTCAACCAAACTTCCACTATCTGAAAGAGAAAGGGAGGCAAACAGTAAAATTACTCTCCAAACTGTCTGTTGTAGGCACACCTCCTGTCCCATTTTGACTCTGTTGTCACCATGTTGTTGTGTTCCCAAATCTGTGTGAAACTACAACATTTATAGTAAAACTGGTTCCATGTCTCTATGAACAGCCATTCACCAAAATCTTGATAAAACATTACATGACATGTTAAATGTTCATTTGATCTCACTGATTACTTGTGTCTGCAGCAATGACATGGAGACACATTGCCCCTGTCAGTCATGTCTCCTGCACTCGCTACCAATCGATCATTTCTAATCCTGTTCCTTATCAAGATCCATTTTCAACCCCTTTGTGACAAATCTTTGTATCTATCTGTGTGCTGAGAGCCAAACAACTTTAAACTGCTGTCTCGAGGTTGGATAATCTTGCTGAAATATGACACATTCCATGAAAAAGTCAATACTGATATTCAGCATTCAGTCTTCTCTCCTTTTGATCTGATGGGGATCAAAGACCCCAGATCCTTTCCTCAGGAGCCAAATCGTCTGATTCGTGCTGTGATGAACACCTACCTAAAACCAGGTACAACCAGGGGTCTCTGGAGCTCTGCCCCCCAGAATAAAAAAATACCAATTTGAAAGATTTAAAACATCAATCTGGACTACTATGAAGACAAAATTTAACACTATTATTAAAAGGTAAAAATGAACTATTTTGCCACACAGCAGTGTAAATACAATAGGTATATACAGCGGGCGATTTACTCCATCCCCCCAAGATCACTGATAGGCAGACTGTTGTCCAGGTTCGGACCCAGAAGCTATCCTGTCTGGACATGGACCTATGACTGATGAATTATTGACAGTATTTCAATTGAAACCATTGCAGCGGTCCAGGAAACTCACAGACCGATTGCATGCGTTTTAAGTTGCTCATGTAATGCTGCTCAGTCAATCAAATCCTTGTACAGTATTGTGTCGAGTGTTGTTATTGGAGTTAGACAGATACACACACATATTGTCATGCTGGAGCAGAGAAGGTGGACCCAAATACAGTTGATGGCAGGCAGGAAGATCAATGGAAGAAATTGGAGAAAAATTGGAGAAAAAAAGACAGCAAAATCAGAGCTCTAATCAAGAATGGACTGGTAAATGTTCATTCTTCCCATGAGCAGTTCAAAATTAGTGTGACTCATATCTTAATCCCTAACAGTTTCTCAAAAGTGGCAGTGTGAAGCACCAAAAATAGACAAGGCACAGAGCATGTTTTCAGCAAATATAAATCTGAACTGTGGGCACAGGAAACTCCTTGGTATTTAACTTAACACTCAAAAAGGCATTTTAACCAGTGTAAGTTAAAAACAAGTCTGACTTTTGGATACATGCAGGACTCAAACCTCATTGGTCATGTGAGAGAATTACGTTTGCACTAAATCAAGGTTCAAGGTTCATTTATTTATAATTTTACGCATTTACAAAGTACATTTATTATCATTTATTACAACACAATGGTTTAAAAACAAAACTAGGTTTGAATCCTCTGTGCTACATTCACAGAAAAACAATCTTTCAGAAACTGGAGAGTTTAGGACGAGTTTAGGAGTCTCACTGCCTGAGGGAAGAAGCTGCTCTGTAGTCTGGTGGTATGGCAGCCGATAATTTAATTCAATTCATCTTTATTTGTAGAGGGACCATGTACAATATTAAACATAAATGTTGCCATTTGATGCATTGTACCAGAGTTAGCTTAGAGCTAATTTACATCTGCAGTCCCGTGGCAGGTCATAATTAAACTTCACATAGTTATAGAACATCACTGAAACTGGAACCTTCAGCAGAAGTTTCAGTTTGTTTTTAAAGCTGCTACTGATATGTTGATATTACATAGATTATTTTGTCCAAAACCTTTAAGGTTTGTTTATACAGAGACTCCAGTGGTTTAATGATGTTATCCCCATCTTGCCCCCAACATGTTATGCAATATGAGATATGGGAAAGAATCACAGCATACATGAAGATCTTGGCAGCATCCTTTAAAAGACAGTCTCTAATATGTCTAAAAATTTGCCAAGTTGCTGTAATCATTTCATTGACATGTGACTGAAACTTGAGATTTGAGTCGAGCATTATGCCAAGATAATACTGGCAGTACGTTTATAGGTCTATAATTGCTGGAGTACCATTGACTTGTATCCAGGCACTAGGGAAAGTATTATGTTGAAGTGACAGATTAATTAGATGAACAATGGGTGGAACAAAAGTATATTTGTGTTTTGTAATAAACATTGTGTCAAACTGGAAAGCATCGCTACATTTCGAGCCTTTTAAAGACCAGATGATTTTATTTACTTCTGCGGCATTTGTTAAAACCAGATTGAAAACCTGATCTGTGGTAGTTAGAGGAACAATATCCAGTTCAGTATAAAGTTTCTACCTACATTGCTAAAAAAAAAAAAATCAAGGGAACACTTAATTGTCACAGTATAAGACCAAGTCAGGTAAAAAGACATAAATCTGTCCATTTAGGAAGCACAAGTGATTGTGAATCAATTTCACCTGCTTTGGTGCAATTGAAAGTGACAACAGGTTGGGACAACCCCCCAAAAGAGAATGGTTTTGCATGTGGTGGCTACAGACAATTGCTCGCTTTATCCTTCCTGACTGATTCTTGTCTAGTTTTGTGTTCTGCTAGTGTCCTTGTCACTACTGGTAGCATGAGGTACCTGCAGCCCAATCAGGTTGCACAGGTAGTCCAGCTCCTCCAGGATGGCAAATCCATAGGTGTGAGCATGAAGATTTGCTGTATCTCCCAGCAGTCTCAAGAGCATGGAGGAGATACCAGGGGACCGGCCAATAAAATAAGGAGAGCTGGACAGGGCCGCAGAAGGGCATCAACCCAGCAGCAGGACCGGCATCTGCTCCTTTGTGTGAAGAGGAACCTCAGGAGCACTGCCAGAGTCCTACAAACTGACCTCCGGCAGGCTATTGGTGTGTGTGTTTCTGACGAAACTGTCAGAAACGGACTCCATGAGGGTGGCATGAGGGCCTTCTAGTCGTACCTGTGCTCACAGCCCACCACTGTGCAGCTCGATTGGCATTTGCAAGACAACACTAGAATTGGCAGGTCTGGATTGGCTCCCTGTTCTCTTCACAGATGAGAGCAGGTTCACACTGAGCACATGTGACAGGCATGAAAGAGTCTGGAGACGTCGTGGTGGACATTGTGCTACCTGTGACATCATCCAGCACGACCAGTTTGGCAATGGGTCAGTGATGGTCTGGGGAGGCATATCCTTGGATGCCCACACAGACCTCCATGTCATAGCCAACGGTACCGGGATGAAATCCTCTGAGTGATTGTCAGACCTTGCGGTGGTGCAGTTGGCTCTGGGTTCCTCCTGGTGCAGGACAATGCCTGGCCTCATGTGGCCAGAATGTGTAGGCAGTTCCTGGATGATGAAGGCATTGATGCGAGTGGCCATCTCATTCCCCTGACCTAAAGCCAATTGAGCACCTACGTTACGAATCGGTGCATTCTACGCTGCCAAGTACCACAACAGACTGTCCAGGAGCTCACTGATGCCCTGATCAAGGTCTGGGAGAGGATCCCCAGGACACCATCTGCTGACTCATCAGGGCCATGCCCAGACGTTGTCATGTGTCCGTTTTAGATTTAATTGCATTTTTTAGTGTTGAATCTATACTCCTCATGAGTAATTACATTACATTTTCTTTTGCATTTTTTTGGACCCTTTCAGTAAAGTTTGCCTTTACAAAGTTAATTTTATCAGTAAATATGTTGCAGCAACCCTCAAGACCTTCAGAGGTGATTATAACATTCCATTCCAGATCATTAATTTCACTATCAAATGCAGCTTGCCGACCTTTAGGTATGCAGAAGAAAACATTTTTAGTTTCTTTGGAATTATAAAATCTATTTTTAGTTGACATCCTTGCAACCAAGGTTACTTCCTGGTTTATTAGTAAATATCAGGTCCAAATGTGTACTGTATAAATATTTGTTGCACCCTTTATCAACTGATCTAAATTATATTTGTCTGTTATAATTTTTAAATTTAAAGCAAAGTCACCCATAATAATTAACTCTTTGTTGGGATTGCACTCTTTCAGGATTTTTGGGAGAAGGGGGTCTGTATAGCCCTATAATAGTAAATGACATTTGTGTTACACTTTAGAGGGGAGGTGAGGACCCAAATGCAGAAACACTCGGGAGGCAGACAGGATTAAGGAACTAAAGGTGAGCTTTATTAAACAATCCAGGGAAACCAAAAGTGAGTCAAAAACACAAAGTAGCAACAAAAGAGCTTAAACAAAGTGCAAATAAAAGCAAAATACAAATCAATGAAATGGGACAAAGGAACAAAAAAATAGTACATACCATGAGGTCAAACGGAGAAACGCTAGAGAACGCTGGAAGATGCTGGGTTGAAACAAGGGGGAACACAGGACGGAAACACAGGAGAAAACAGCATGATCTGACAAAGACAAGAGGGAGCACAAAGACTATATACACACACACTAACGAGGTGATGAGGTGCAGGTGGAGTGAGGCGGGGAAAGGACAGGTGAGGGAAATAACGGAAAAACACTGGAAGGAGGGAAATCACACTGTGGGAGGAACTGAAAAGCAACACACAACACATGAGGGCACAATTTCAAAATAAAACAGAAAAATAACAGAACAACAAAGCCAGGATCATGACAAATTGTTGGGACAAAATTATTTTAACTCCACATACTCAAGAGTGTTAACAGCTTTGAACACAACACGTTCACATTTAATGCCATTTTTTTTTTTTTTTTTACATATATAAGCACCCCCCTCCCCTTCCCACAGCCCTGTCCTGTCTAAAGCACTGATACCCAGGCCATAAATATGTGAACAGGAGTGGATGGTTTTAACCATGTTTCAGAAATGCAGGTCCAGATTTGAGACTGACAAAAGATGAATTAACTGATCACTCTTTGCCACGATACTTCTAAAGTTCAAATGTCCACCAAAAAGTCCTCTCGGTTTTAACCGAGGACCTTCGCATGATTGACGGTGTGGAAAGTCTTACATAATCTCTGCTTCCTTACTGCAGGGTTCTGACACACAGACGTGCGTGTAAGGGATTTTAAGAGACAGTCAATGGGCCCATCTAGATTCCCAGAGTCGCGGTGGTATGTTGTTGAGTCGATAATCATTCAGCATCAAGAGCCATATCAGGCTATATCAGTTTGTTTTGTCTTTGAAAAGATTCATTGCAAACTTTCTGAGGCTACTAGCCAAAGTTATGTAATGTTTCAAATCACATTTAGAAATAATCCTTTGGATTTGGTCAGTAGACTTGAGTGAAACCCAGACTTTGTCGATCCTGCTGCGTGAAACACAGATGTGAGGGTAAATCCTATGATCAAATCCTGTATTATTCGAGGTTACAAGCTAATATTTGCTGCAGTTAGGGCATAAGTTTGAGCAAACCTCACACATTTTAAAACCACATATCACCATCATTGTCTATGATGGTGGCCATGGTTCAGAGCAGGTTGTGCCCAGTCACACTAAAAAGTGAAACAGCAAAATTAATTTATATGTCCTTGTGAAATAGGTGGTGCCACATACTTGATATAATATATTGATTACTCCATTCATCATTAGTTACCAGAGTTACTATTCTGAATCGTGTTTGTTAAGCAGTTTATATTCTGGCAGAGCAGATAGAATCAGATGTGTGAGGCACAGCTTATATATAGCTTCCTCCATTTTGGACTTTTCACAGGATTCTGGACAAAATCTGTGCTTTTACCAATCATAGAGAGCTAAAGTGAACCCAGAACTTCCAGGTTCTGTTTGCGTAAATCCCATGTAAACCATCCCATTGACATACAGTGTATTGCTGTGTATTGCTATAACTGTTAAGTAATGTAGACCAACACATATAGTGTTTGAAATAATTTTGCTCACTGGTGTGTTGTGCTGTTCATGCCATATGTGATGAACTGAAAATGATCTTAGCTCTTCTGAGCTTTTTAATGCCTTTCAGCTCATTGTTTTGATTTTAGGGTCCGCAGCATTAACCTTTAGGTTCAGTCTCACTGCACTCATCAACCTTGTTCCCAGCAAAAGATGTTTTCAGTGAAAAAGAACTGATAAACCCTCTGAACACTATTTAGTTATGGTGTCCTAAAACATGACTTCAACTCAATGCTAATGTTGCTCTGTATCTGCTGGATGTTTGCCAGATTTACTTTATAAGATGATAATATGTCCATGTGGGGTTTACAGCGTGTTGCACTGGCTCCAAGTGGCCAAAGAAATAATAATCATTGCAGGTCTCACTTTGTTTGAATCATTTAACTTTTAAATTCTACTAACAAGGGTTGTCTGTACTCAATGATTAATCTTAGATGGATAAATGGAACGTAAACCCATGGAACAGGTCTCACTTTTTAAAAGGAGGCAGCAGCAGCTCCAGGGGTGATGTCAGGACTTTCTCTTGGTTCTATGGGCTGTCACATACCCTGATAAAGAATCAAGGGTTTTAAGGTGTCACACAAATCCAGGAAAATTATGTTTTGGGCTCCACTGAAGCTGTGTTACTTGACATGCTGTTTGTTGAAAACATCTCCTTTGTTTAAACATGATCCCCATTAGGCCTCTGGTTCATTCTATAATAAAATACCTCATGACAATAATGCTGTTAATATATCGTACTCTATAGTAATGTGCCCTGTCTTTAGGTTTTAAAGATCTCTGTGTCTATAGGGGATTCCCACAATACTGACATCATATAATCACACATATCACTCTACCTAATTTATTTCTAGTCGTCAGGAGTATTGCCAGCTCTTAATTGGAGCAAAGATCCGTACTTTAATCCTTTCTTGTTCTGTGTTTTTTTAAAAAATTTTTTTTATTTACGTTGCTTTTCTCTGCTAATCAGGCCGGGGGGATTAGTATGCCCAGGTGAGACACTTTACGCAGTAACACAATCAGGCCATCTGCCTGCTTGTTTTCAGCATCACAATAGGGGCTCTGATGAATCCACTCCTCTTCCCTCTCTTTCTCTGCTGCTCAACACCTATTCTTCAGTCTCTTTTGTCTATTTCTGTTTTATGTCATTTTTCCAAATCAGCATGGCCTTAAAGGGCCACTTCACCAATTTTACACATCAAAGTGTGTTTACAGTGCTGAGGAGTACTATTACAAATGCGTAAAAAGTTGTGTACTGATGCTTTGGGCTCATTGAGTGTTGAATGTCTTTCCCAGGTTTTGAGATACCTACAACCTGAGAATGAGACTCATGAACAACTGGCTTTCTCCAGAATTGCTCGCTCCACAGTTAAAGGATAAGTTCAACCAAAAATGAAATTCAGTCATTATCTACTCACCCCAATGCAGATGGTTTATTTGTAAAGATCAACAGATCATTGCTTTTATGCCCTGACAACTGTCATTTACATTTTCAAATCCCTAAATAAAGAGATACATGGTATCAAGTGTGATATAATCGCCATGTTGTTTGGAATGTACCACATTAAGTCCATATGGTCAAGTATAGATCATTTATTTAGAATGTCATACAAATATGTTGATTGGGAACAAACACACAAATAAGAGTCACTAGATGGTATAGGGGACTTGACAACAACAGGATTAGAATTCCTGATGATACTAATTTTTTCACTAGATTTTTTAAAATTTTGAATTGAAATTGTGAAACCCCTAAAAGATATCGCCACTGAACACCAACTAGTTCTCACGGCTTTGTGTCAGTGTGCCCGGCAACACAAAACCAGGCAGTTCAAGGAGGGAAAACCTTTTTGAAATTCGCCATCAAAGGCTTATAGCACAATAGGTGTGTGTTTGTGTGTGTGTGTGTGTTGTGGACACAGATCAATAGTGTCTGCATAATTCATGAGGATGGCATGTAGGCTGCAAATGATGATGAAAGCTTTGTCAGTTGGCCTGATGCACAAACACACACCCACACACACACACACACACAAGACACACACAAGCGTACTCCACATGCTTTAGTGTACGGGAGTCCTTTGACACATCCACTTATAGAAAGCAATGATTGCGGTGTAATTAGGCTGGGGTGAGTCATCATACCAATCTAATCTATTGAGACTCTAATATGATACTCATCATCACCGTCTGCAGGGCCACAGGGCAATTAGCATGATGGGTCCATGACTTCTTAGACCGCCAACCAGAACTTTCTCCACAGGCTGTCCATCACCAGTGACGTCATATCAAGAACAGAACCATAAGGATTAGCATACCACAGCATTACATCTAGCATAAACAGATCACTTCAGTGCATATTTGTACCACTGATCTCATTTATATGCACACGTCATCAATAAAAACAGCAGCTGTACTCAAACAAACACCAAGTAAATTGTACTTTTCTTGTATTAGAAAAAAATCCTAATTAGCAGCCACATTGTGGTTTATTTATCGATGTGACAGCTTTGTTACACTTGGCACAGCAGCCATTTACAGAGGAGGTTCTGAATTCCGTCCAGACATTCATATAATACACAATAAAAGAAACACTACTTGGATAGGACAAAAATAGAAAACAAAGCCAGCACTCCTGATACAGCTACAAGCCAGAGGAACTCTCTCTCTAACAGATGACAGAAAGAGATCTATCTATCTATCTATCACCAGCTTCCAAGCCAAATTAGAAATGAGTCTAAAAGCTACTTAACACACTGTCCCCAGTTTGTTTTGCACAATATACAGTTTACTTTAATACAGTGTCAGTGATAAACTCTTGGGCATATTATAAATTCTGAAACAAAAGCTTGTACTTAGATTGAAGTAATCTGTACTATGTAGAGCCTGGTGTACGTAATGCTTGGCAGATATTGTCGGCTGATATTGGCCGATGACAGATATATATGTATATAATATATATATATATATATATATATATATATATATATATATATTTCTCACAAAAACTTGGGTTATTTAAAAATCCCTGCAATGTGCACTGTTTCAGTGCGCTGATGATGTCATTCTACATTTATTGTTAAACTGTAAAATATCCTGCCCTGTTACATATCTTTGGCACGTTTGGCAAGTGTTTGATCACCACATTTTAGGGATGCTTGCAAAAAATACTTGCATGTTGGCTAATATATTAATATCAGATATTGATTTTGGTCGGGCTCTAGTAGTATGACAACTTATTGGTATTAGTCAGTGTTGGGGGGTATGCGTTAGTATTTTTGTTGTAACAAGTAACATACCACATTAGTTATGCAATTCAAGTACATTTTCAAATAATAATTTGCTGCTGTTAGAGTTTCACTGTATTTTCCTGTTCCTTCTACCACTAAAAACAAAAAAGAAAATCCCATATGAGTTTGCTCTGTTTCTGTTTCTGTTCTACTGGCTGGCAGTACGCAGTCACCTGGGGATGTGTAATTGCGGCTGTGTGGTGTCAGTGTGCAGGTATAACTCAACTAGCAAGATAGCCAGACCAGAGAGAGCAGCCTCTGGTTCATTAGTCGCATGTTCAGATACCATGTAGGCTAGAAGAGCCTGTGTTTTCTTGTTTTGATCGAAGCAGCTGCTTTGTCGTGGCTGCCCACCTGCTACCTGTAAGGTTGCGTACCCTTGGGTCCTGTTTTTTCCATGTAATATATATAATATTATATAATAATTTGATCTCTAGGCTCTTCGCATTGTCTTCTGCTGCTCCTCTCTCATCCTCTCATGCAGATGGAGGTGCAGTGGCAGGGCAGCCCACCTCTGCCATCCTGCATGTCTCCTGTGGTGGTGGGGCAACTGGCTCATAATCTGCTGTTGTTTTAACAAACCAGTCCAAGAAAAACACAAGCACAACCCATACACCAGACAACCACTGAACATACAGTTAGGAAATAATAATAATAACAACAGAGAATTGGTTGTGCTTGTGAGAGCCATACTCAGTCCTAAATTTTGTGGAAATCCATTCAGTAGTTTTTGTGTAATCCTGCTAACCATAAAAATCCCATAAAATAACAGAACGACAGAAAAATGGAGATATCCAGAATTTTAATAGCTAATATGGCTCAAGTGCCAGAAAACTGGATCCTACATTTTCCGTAATTTAACTTACAGCATGTTTTGTTAGACCCTCCATGCTTGGTAAGTGTCTAGTTTATTTTAAGCTCCAGGCCAATAGTTTGTAACGTGCTTTCTGTTGAAAGTTCCATTAGATCCACGTGACTAGTAAATTGGCTTAAACATGTAAAATCAGTGAAATGCCTCTTTAAGGTACTGTCATTGGTAAATAGAACATTGTCAAAACATGGGTTTTTTCCGCTTAAATGGTGTTACATCACATCTTGATATTAACACGATAAGATACCCAGGTCACTCAGACATCTACAATATATTACACATTACTTGTTACTTAAAAAAGTAATGCATTACTTTACTTATTCACTCCCTGTAGAAAGTAATTTGTTACACTACTCGTTAAGTTATTTTCCACAACATTACCTGAGATGCATTGCCAGTAACAGTATAACACTAAAACCTTACATCCGTCCTTATCAGCACAAATCCTCTCCTCTCAGTACTACGGAGGACATTCACAGGATCCTTCTTTAATGCTCTTTATTACCACAAAACTGACTGCAAAGCTAGTGAAAACCAGCACATACAGCACTTCACAGAAAAATGTTTTGATGATACAAGGCTTAATTGCATGCCTGAGACAAAGCAGCACAAGCAGTAGGCTTTACCTGCCTCAAAATAAAACCATATACATAAATAAAACATCAAAAGAAGTTAACCAGGGGTTAAGAGTCCTGAAAGCAGAAGACTAATGGACACAGAGGCAGTTTTCCAAGTTGTCTGGGCCTCTATTTACTGATGACTCCTTAGACTAATCGCTGACCTGTCAGTGCTAGGTTGGTGAAATTTGTCTAACTCCTAAGCACTACTTGTCTTTGACATTAGCAGCTCAAGAAGATAACCACCAAAGGTTAATTCAGTGTCACTGAATGGGAGAAGTACACTATCTTTTGGCATTAAAAGCCTGTTGGCCAGTGAAGAGCAGTGGGCCACACTTCAACTTTTGACAGAACGGCTTACCAGCAGCTGATCTTGTGCCAGTAATGAGTGGGTGTTGTGATTTGAAGCTGTCTGTATACAGTGTCCGCACACTGCCAATCTCAATGTCACTGAGATGAGTCCTTGGACACGTGTGGATGTTTAGTTTAACGTGAAATATTTCAAAGCATACTTGTGTTTGTACCAGCTTCTCTTCATTTTGGATTTTCATCAAGAGTGTTCGGGCCAGGGCAAGAAGGTGTGTGTGTGAGTGTGTGTGTGTGTGTGCGCGCGCTGTAAGCTTTTGCCACTGCCCTGTTTTCATGTGAAATCCTCGTGTGTGAGTGTGTGAACAGCAGCCCTCGCCCTGATGAGCACTTTCTCAATCCTTTGTTGGTTTCTGTGCAGTGTGTAATCTGGGATTACCCGTCCATTTGATGTTATGTAATCACCAGGGAGTGTGAGCTTGTTCCCTACTGCAGGGGGGAGAATGGGTTAATGTCAATATTAATATCCTTGAGAGTGTGTGTGAGTGTGTGTGGTTAATGCTTCATCGGATTGTTAACATAAAATCTGTATTTTATTTTTTATTTTTATTCAGTGTCGTGGTATTACATAGATAAAAGAGACGCATGATTCAAACATGATTGTCTTTTCATTCTATCGACAGTGTAAGGGAACATATCTCAAGAAATAGAAAAACAAAAAAAATGTTTGTTTATGTCTTCTAATAGGAATAACATTGAGGTAAAGGCCTACTTGTGTTTAGGGAGGAGTAGTATGCCTGTCTGATGATGTAGGTTAATTAACTGTTGCTATCTGTTAGCGGAGCGGAGAGAGGCACTGAGATGAGACACTCGAGAAGTCACATAGTTTGGACTGTTATGTAATATCTGACCTGAGTCCTTCACGAAGAACAGTCCAGCAGCATTAAACAGCTTAAACTAATCGTCCACAGGCTTGTATAGACAACAGAGAGAGACGGGGAAGGTCTCATTTTTCACGTCATGTTACAATCTGCTCACATATAACCTACTGCTGTGGTTAGTCAATCAACTTCAAGTGAGACTTGGCTTTCCCTTCATACTAAATACTCCAGTGTGTTACAATAGATGTAGGATGGCAAAACGTACAGGTTCCAAGTTTGAACTTGGTAACGATCCATCCTTGAGCTTGAGTTTTGAAGTGAATCCTGCGTTTTATGTTGCTGGCCCTCGTTGAGAAAGCTGTCTGAAGAAAATGATAAGAGCAAACACAAGAGTTTTCCAGTTCTGGCAACATTTCCATCACAAATAAAGTTAATCCACTGGGTCGTCACCCCCTCAGATAGTGGGAGTAGATGAAGACGTTTGTGTTGCTTCTTCTCTGGAGATGATAGCAGACAAATCCCTCCACCCAAAAATAAATAAATAAATAAATAAAATAATTAATTTATATGCACTTGTATGTTCTTACCCTTAGCACTTACATCATAGCTCTTTTGTACTTATGGTATCCTTGATAAATAGCAGCTACTTTGCTCAGATGAAGGCTTGAAAATTGTCTCTATCTTTTTTTTCCCTACTTTATCGACGGCAATATGTCGTGGTTTCTTTCTTGTGAGAAATTTACTTATTGTAAGTCGCTTTGGACAAAAGCGACTGCTAAATGCCCTAAATGTAAATGAAATGTAAATGCAAATCGGATGCTTTGTTTACCTTTAACGTGCTAAAACAGCTATAACAGCTATGCTCCATATGGTAGGAGAACATGATACCGGCAACAGTGATGAAAAGGGGAAACCGCCCGTTGACCCTGCTTTCAATGATACCTGTTCACTGACTTCAACAAACAATGAACTTTTTATAGAATATGCTATCCTTTAATGGTTCCACAACAAAATGCTCCAGATATTTTACTCTGCTGTTATTGACTTTGTTTTGTGTATCATCTGCTGGTTTGGCATTGTGACTGAGGCACAGAAAAAGAAAAACCAACAGCGTCCAACAAACTAACAATGAAGAATCAAACAACATTCACCCCTGTGCCTGCTCATTTGAATTGTTGCCATCTCTATTCACTTAAAATAGATCCAAGTTTTAATTTTTTCCACGGGCTATAATGTTTTTAAACAGGTTGTGCAGTACATATACAACCAGTACATCCATACACTTAGACCACTTGTTCCTGGTCACAAAGCATGTCCAGCTGGTTCGGCCTGTCCTATTTTTTTCCCTTTACTCCTTATTTGGATGCAAAGTGAGAGGTATGTATTTGGGTATGTCGAGTGGGGACTGTTGAGAGTAAATGCCTTGTGATTGTGCTGCAAACTAATTTCCCTGCAGGGACAAATAAGGTTTCTTCTTCTTCTGCTTGTTTGAAGTCTGTCATAATAAAGAATCATTTTCAACCAATCAAAACAAATATTGAGGTAGCATTTGTATTTCTCATCTTTCTTAACCAAAATAAGAGAACCAGGACTTGATGGTTTAATGAGAGGCCATAATCACAGAGCAGAACAGGAGAGCAAATATTTGATGACTGATTTTAATTAATCTAAAAAAAAAAAATTCACCACCAGCCAAGCAGCTCTCTGCTACTTTGGTCACAGATGGAAATCTTTTCTGGTTTTATTTTTAAACTCTGTCGTCTCAAAACGACAAAAGTCCAAAACATATACCTTCTAATATCTTCTAACTGATACAAGCCTCAAGGGCTCATAAGACTACTACCATGACTTGACAGTTTAACAGCTTATTATTCTAGACAATTCCTGAGAGCTTGCTCTATAATGCCTCAAAGGAAGTTGTATATAGGTCCACATGCACATTTGTCTGCTTACACTTTCCTCCTTCTTTCCTTTAAAATTCACTGATACAAAGAGCTGAAAACGCCTCAGTGAGGAGGAGGAGGTGAAGTAAGTCAGTCAGTGGTTGATAACGTTTCCATAGTACCAATATGACACACAGCGTGAGGTACAAGGTTCAAGGTAATATATTTGTCATTATACTACATAGGATTGCATAACTAAATGAATGTTTGTAGTTCCTTAATGCTAACAAGCATAGAACATACAGTTCAGTAGGCTGTAAACATACATACATAAACACGTTTACAGCCAGGAAATCATTCGTAAGCACATTTTTTAAATATGCGCATGGAGGAATGTAAACAGCGACGACAACATGGTGATGATAATGTGGTCGGCATCTTCACAAAGTTCGACATCAGTTAAACACTGTCTATCAACTCTGTGTGTGAGCACCAAGCATCAATGGTGTAAACACAGAGTTCACCTCTCTGTAGTCCTGCACTCTGTCAGCTCGGAACATGGTCCGCCTGTCGAGAGGAACAGCTTGATCCAGGATGCTGTGGTGGAGACAGGACTCTGTAAAGATTTGGCCACAATAGTCTCTGATTTTCCCTTGCTTTTCCATTTCATTTACTTTTCCCGCATCCAGACATCAGCAGCCTTAAATCCAAGTGGGATTAGCATGGCTCTTATTCCGACTTTAGTCTGAAGATGCCGTGGGCAGTGACTGTCTCAAAGTCCACTACTCTTAATCGAAGACCTTTGCTTTCTTCTCCAACGCTGATGAATTCATCAGCCGTCGTCAATATATGATTCAGCCGGAGCTATTGGCCGCTGTATCTGCGTGCGCTGCCGTTGTCATAACATGAGCCATATAGTATGCTTTTTAATGTTGACCTAATAGCAAGCATGTAACCTTTCTGACCCTTGATATTATAGCCCTGTTTGAGCAGAGACCAAATTATGACACCATAAATCGATCTGTATCACATGGTAAAACAAGTCACAAACCATCACTGTTTAGCCAATGGATGCAGACATGGCCATTTTTAAGCATTAGCAAGTCTTTGAAAAGTATTTCAAGAGTTACTTTCAAAGAGGCACTTGACTCAGATCATTGAGTGGTAGCCCGCCTGTGCTTTGATTAACAATGATTTATAATAGGGTCCTCAGTAAAGATGGCTTCCAGAAAAAGCACTGGGGAAAAGAGGCCCTGATTTTGAATGAGACACAACTATCAGACTGCTTCATTGGCAACGTTATCTGACAAAGGGAATCTGCTCCTAAAATATCCACTGCTTTCAGACTGTGATCTCAGCTGTCATCTCAGCCTGATCCTCCACTGCAGGGCTACACTGACTAGAGATAGTGGCAGGTAGATAACACCCGCTGAGACAAGCGAGAGGAACACACACACACAAACACACACACACGCATTAAAGCAAGCATTTGCTCATATATTGACACACATGCATCCACGCAGACACCCACACACACAGACACAGCAGTGTTATCCCAGTTCTCTATCAGACAGCAGCCGTGTGACTGGTCGTCCTCCATTCACACCACACTCTGCTTACACACTCTGTCTGTGTAGCAAATTACAGTCTTAGATCTTCAAACATTTCCTGAGGGAAAGCTAACTTAGCTAACCTTTGATACTTAAATTTTTTTTGTTTATCCAAATCATTTTTAGAGCATTAGTCAATAATTAGCCCTCCCTCACCTCTGTCTATGCTCTGTACTCTACTGTTACTGAAACAGAAATACGTGGCTCTCTATTTCTGCATTTCATTGAACCGGAGAGAGCTGAAGTCCTGCCATCCTTCAGGCTCACTACTGATCAGCTATCTCCTGTTGCTCAGTCATGGATGTAATAAGAAAAACAGGATGCTCTCTTCTAAGCAGGTGACCAGGGCTGCACAGTATGTTTGAAAAGAACAACATTGTGATTATTTTGACAGATTTTGTGATTTGAATTACAGTCAGTGGGATCATTCAATCATTTTTAAATCAAGATGAAAAAAAATTTAGATGAAAGTACTTGATATGCCATTTTTATATTGCACTTTTTTAATTATATTTTTATTAATTGTGCAGCCCTACTGGTGTACCATTCTTTCTAGGGAAAGTTGCTTACTGGGTGCTCATGCAAAGAAAATTTTGGACTTCTGCGTTTTTGTGTCCATGGTGCATGAGCATTAGTGTCCTTCTTTGGCCCTGCTGGTTAGGAGCATGCAGCTTAAGATGGAGATGCTGAATTCCTGCTGGCTGCTTTACACATGAAAAGCATTAAAATAAGTTAAGCAGCTTTTCTCCCAGACTTAAAATTTTATTGAATGGTATGGATCATATTCTGTTCTTTGGGTCAGTCCCAATACACCCCCTCGCCCTACTTTTTAGCCCTATCCCTAAATTTTGCGCGTTCCCATGAGGGTAGTGGTGTCCCAATTACTCTTTGCATATAGGGGTAGTGGGCATAACGAGGGGTAGGGGGCATGAATCTAGCCCTTCAGAACGAGGGATTTCAGATGCTGACTCGCCCAGGGAGGGCAAGAGGAAATTTCCCAGAATGATTTTCATCCTGTTAACGTTACTCGTTAGCTCTCATATTTCCTGCAAATTTGTCGGATACTTCACATTAGTATGATAATAAGCAGCAAGTAAGGTTATCTATGTTACTGCGTACCGACCGTTACGAACATTAGCTAGCTAACGTTATCTAGCAGAAGCCCCCCCCGGCTGCTCCCAAAGTCCCAGTTGTTAACGTTAGCACAGCGCTATGGTAGCAAGCAAAGGGCGTTTATGCCTTCCAGTAATCACACCGATGGCAACCATTGCTGCCGGGTTTGTTGTTATGGTGGGACGTTTGTGAAAACGTGACTACGAAGTCGCTTACGTGCCTGAACGTAAACTATGCAGTGACGTAGCAAGTGGTGTCCCAATTCCTAGGGAAGATTACAAAGCTCTACCCCTTGTTGCTTCATTTCCAAGGTGTAGTGGTAGTGGGTGAGGGCTAGTGGTAGTGAGTGAGGGCTAGTGGTAGTGAGTAGGGTGAACATTGGGATTCACCCTTTGTCTTTTGTAAAAAATATTCATGAAAACACAAGTTGAAACATGCATCTACTTGCAAGAGTGTGGTGTGTAAAAGTTCTAAAGCATACCTTTTTACACCAACATGACGAGACAACACGAACTCTTTACTTCAGTGTTTCTTTCAGCTTCCAGCTTCATGCCACCTTCATCAGAATGGGACATCTAAGTATAGTTTACAAAATGTCACCAACATGGCCTTCATTGTGTCAACTCTTCGTTCGGTATTAACCGTGGAGGAAATTAAGAGTTTTCTTTTTCTGGAAAGTATGACATTTTTCCCGGTGAAACACTGTGAACACAGTGTTATCGCTGCTGGAATATTCCGCTGTCAGACTTCCTGTGAAAGCAACTTGGTGTCTAGCATCCAGAAACACACTATAACACTATTCAATTTGTGCCTTTAATTTTTTTATGACTGCATACAATGCAACATTGCAAACTCATATTTTTACAAACTATACAATCCTACAAAACATTAAAAAATGTCACTTGATAAGCTGAGTCACAGCAATGCCATCAGCCGGTTTCGTCTATTTGTGAACTTTAAAGTCTCCATCCATCCATCCATCCATCCATCCATCCTACCATCCATCCATCCATCCATCCATCCATCCATCCATCCATCCATCCTACCATTCATCCATCCATCCATCCATCCATCCATCCATCCATCCAACCAACCAACCAACAGATGACTGATAATAGGACAGAACAAGTGTAGGCTGTAATGGAGTGAAATAAAAATGAATGATAATGTCAATTTAAGACAAAACAGCGACTAAGAATGATTACAATGAAATACAATTAAAAATAATTTAAAGCTATAATAATGAAAATATAATGAAGTCCAATAAAACCTACATAAGATATAAGTTAAAACAAAATCGATAATAGGGATAAAACATTTTAATAAGTCTATGGATAGAAGTTACATGCTTCATAATATGTGACATATATAACTTAAGAGACTACATTTTATATGATGGGGCAGTAAGGGACCTGGACAATGGATAGGGGGGCGCTGGCCCACAAAAGGTTGAGAAACACTGATCTGTAATATACTTTACATCTTTCCATCTGTATCTTTCGAGCTGTCTCAACTTTACTTTCCTATTTTACTTCCAATGATTTATTACTCACTCCTCCCTACAATTTTCTGTCTTTCCTTTGTTATTCAGGGAGTTTCCTTCCTCTTCCTCCCGACTTAGTTTTTCTCTCCCCTCTTTTTCTCTCTCAGTCGTCTTCTCCCTGGAGTGGCAGTGGTAACAGAGCGTTACATTATAACAGATGCCTCTTAACATGCACAACTGGAGTGGAACAATATTTTGAGGAAAGAGAGTGCAGAGCCCAAGAGTGGTAGCACCGAGGGGAAAATGGTTCTTGTGAAAAAGAAAAAAAAATGTACTACATGCTACCATGCATGCCATTAAACTATTAAACATGAACTCAAGATACTGTAGAGAATACAAACCCAATTTAAAACATATAACACCCCTTCAGTCTGCATGCTTGATGACTGGAAAACCCATTAGCTCTTACAAGCTCAATGAATTAGGAGGTCAATAACACCATGGATCACAGGACTGTCTGCAGGTAATGACTTACAAATCAAATCTTAACAAAGTATCCATGCCTGGCTTAATGAAACCACTTTGGTTAAGGTTGTCCTTAAATTTTCATCTACAGATACCAAAGAAAAAACTTAATGACAGAAAGTTACAATGACTATTTCAGTGTTTGCACTTCCACATGTGTGCACATGCAAGTCATTCCCCAAGTCCATTCATTCCTATAGGAACCTGTGTAATTTCTCATGTGTTTACAAAACTCCACCGAACAGTTTTCTTGTCAGTGGGGAATATGCCTGGAGTAGAATTACTTTCCCAAGACAACCTTGTTGCCTTGTCTGAATGTAAATCACAAAATATTCACTTTCCGTGTATTTTTTTCAGCCTCAAAGTTTGTCTGAACGGAATTTACAATTACGTATAGCATTGGAAATTCTTTATCCCTAGACCCTAGGTTCAGAGACCCTCAGTTTAGATATGGTCCTAGCAGTTACAGAGCTGTCAAGTTGTCAAGTTGTTAGTGAGCACTGGATATTTTAGTCATTTATTTTCAAAAGCATAGTGGAAGCTCCAAATGGATCATAGGAATAACTACATATATTTTCTTGTATCATGATGGACTGATCCAATACGGTGAAACTGTGTGAGGATTACGCAGCTGCTAAGTCTTCAATGGAGATGTAATAAAATTAGCTAATGCTTGTTATTCTACACAATGATTCTGAACTTTGGCAGACTCTCCAGACCTCCTGGCTGAGAGCCCGGACCTCAGTTTGAGAACCAGTGGGATGAAGAAGTAGTCTCACATGTCTGTGGAGATAAGATAATATGCATAGCGATACACAGCAGTGTACAGCAGCGGAAACCTTGCTTTTTAATTTTTCACACACCACTCTTACACTTGGTTTGTGTGCATATACTGTGTGTGTGTGTGTGTGTCTGTATATATATCTATATGTGTGTGTGTGTGTATATATATATATATATATATATATATGCAATATTACGCACATATGGTTACTATATACAGTATATCAACTATCTTCCTTGTAAATAAAATGTAGATTTCCTTCTATTTCTTATTTTGTGCTACTTTTATATATGTTGTTCTATTTTATTGCCTATTTTGTTGTTTTTGTTCTATTCTAATTTACGGGCTACAACTGCATTTTATGTTACAAAGGTGAATCTTGAAGCCTGAACTTAGAATTCAATGTCACATAAATGTTTATCATTTATGTTGCATATAAACATTTTGGTTGGGTGAAAATGTGTATATTTGATCATAAAATTGCAACTTCTAACTGACTTTATTTGCCAGAAACATTATTTTGAAATATGTTTTTGTTTTCCTGACAATGATCCTCTTGGCAGTCTTGTAAATAAAAATTGCTGTCTCTCAAAAACAAAGGTGCGAGAGATTGTTATAGTACTGTAAAAAGAAGGAGGTCAGGATAGATGGTAGAGTGTACAGAGCTTGTGACTTTAACACCAGGGACTGGGGTTGGTGTCCTTTGATCAACAGCCATTGTAGGTGTATTCAAACATCACTGGTACCATCTACAGAGCATCAGTGACATCAGTGAAGTGAGATGTCTGCACAGAGCCCAAAGATACTAAAAGACAACACCCACCCAGACACAGTCTGTTCACCCCGCTGCCACCTGACAACAGACACAGAAGTATCTGCTGCTGTACCAGCAGACTACAGAGCAGCTTCACTCCTCAGAGAGACTCCTGAACACATCATCAACACTCTATTTTTCAAAATAGGACAGGACTTAAAGGACTCAAACATAGTTTCGTATTTTAAACCCTTATGATTTAAAAAATGACAAGAAATGTACCTTTACCCTTTACCTTTATTTAACCATGATCATGATCTTTCAAACATAACCAAAGTGGCTACAGAAATGACTCAATGATCTTAAACATGAGTACACTATGGACACTGTAAACTGAATTAAAGATGCAATGCTCTTGTATCTCTATTGGTGTTCATCAGGTGCATTCCCTGTTTCCCTGCCACAAGTGATTTAGGCAGTGCTTTAACCATTACAGTTTTTTTTAATAAAGCCAAATAGATAATTGCTAAAACGAAAGAAAGGAAAGACAGAGGAGTAAAGTAAAGTACTTTGTGTTTACATGTACCACCAGCAATGCCAACAAGATGCTTCCCTGTTCAGGATTAAAGTGAAAATTCTTTTAGGAAGCCTGGTACCCTGGTCCTACAGTATGCTGGTCTGTCTACCTCTGTTAAGATGATAGATTTTTCAGAATATAATATTTGTTTTAGTCAAAGACCAATCTGAAGGAGTAACTTAACCAATACAACATAGTGACCTTCAGTCTACTCACAAGCAGTATACAGTATATTTCCTTCTGACCTCCTCTTTAACAATATTTAGTCATGCACTGATCTATTATGGATAAACAGTAGCACACAGCTGGCTCTGCTGTAGTTCATCTAAACTTTGACCCCCATTAAGGAAGCTGTAATCTCATACCACTTCCTCTGCTGCAGTAGCCATAGTAACGGTTACCAGGGCTGCGGATGGGAACTGGCCAATGGGTGTGGAGTCCTCTAGCAGGGAGGGAGCCGCTTATTGGCCATTTCATTGAAGGAATATAGTCTTTGCTGAAGGATCCCGCATCATTATATATAATAATGTATTTCCGGGAAACTTGATTTATAAAACATCAAAGGATGCACAGGTATGATTATGAAATTATTAAACTCACTGTGAGTGTGTGTCTATATTTAAAGACTATCATCACCAGTAGAAAACCAGTATGAGGACTTTTGACACACAGACTGCCAAACTCAAAATAAA